>NC_050099.1:22237395-22540425 GCF_902167145.1 Zea mays | reverse complement strand
ACACTAGAAACCCTAAATGGGAGTTAAAGTAAGGAAAATGAATAATGTAAATTAATGTCATCCTAAAACCTTTGTAATATGTCCACTAAAATGTATCAAGACAATACCAATCCACTATGTTATCTTCACTAAAAACCCAAGCCTAAAGAGTAATAAGCCTAACCCACTGGAAGCCCCGCAAGACTAAGAAACCCTATGTTACTTCTTAACTCAGTTCTCTTTAGCATAATATTATTAAATCCTGCATAATCATGACATACATGTTCATTGCATTTCGATAGACTGTAACCTTGCTGACGGAGAGTACATCCTCGTGCTGGAGCAAGGAGCTGCTCAGGAGGTAGCCCCAGATCCAGCACCCGAGTCTGCACCAGAGGATCTGCCTGCCACAGCTTTGGAAGGCAAGCCCCGGTTTATGCATAACCTGTTATTTATGCTATTTTACTTCACTTAATGATTGTAGGATTGACTGTGCACTTAGGTGTAGGAGTTGATTGAAACCCTAGTTGCATGAACTCAGGATTCCTTTTTGAGATGGATACTAGTATGCTAGGTCGAGTAGCTGCTTTACTAATTAGGGATCTCGGTAGAAGTCGAGTGATTTTTCTAGCACTCGCGCGAGGTCAGGAATTGGTTGTACCCACTTTTCTTATCACATTGATAGTTGGTTGGTGGACACAGATCCATGGGGATACGTGGTCTATGAGGTAAAATGGGAATAAGGATTAACGTGCGGATACCTGTGTCAAGCGTTTGAACGTACTAAACATATGCCGAGAAATATGGTAAATCGGTAAGCCTAGTACCTGATTGAACCTGGCAGTGGACTTTACCCCTCACGCGACCTGAGACGTAGTCTCCCATTCCGGTTATGGTGGGTACAAGTGCGGTCACTGCACGACGGCCAGTCGGGGTCAGTGGGGCATTGTACGCCAAGGCGGTGAGCCCTGATCTGCTGACGGGGAATCGATGGGGACGGTTGATGTGTGTGGGGACGGAGTGCCTCGCCACGTCGTGTGTTTAGGTTTACCTTGCAAGGATAAAAACTCGATTCGAATCGTCTGCTTCTCGCAGCTAATGAGACTGCTTGATCCATTGTACTGCATTGAGTAACAAGTGGAAATATGATGAGTTGATAAGATGTTGATTGCTAATAATGCTTGCTACTATGTATGAGTAGATAGTACACTTTTAGCCTTAAGAGAGTCACACTTAATTTTGACAAAGTTAAAAACTTGATTTAGAAACTCAGCTAGTGCTTTTGGCAACCAAACCCCACAGCCAAACAGCTGCATGTCTAGAGGTAGAGGAGTAGACTCCTCACACCGGGTAAGTCTAGCTGAGTATTAGTATACTCAGCCTTGCTTGTGGCATAATTTTACAGGTTCTCTGGAGGACATGGTTGCTGGAGTGACTTGGCCGTCCACCTTACCACCGGGTTGGACTGTCGAGTGGGACCCTGCCTCGGCTGAGGAGGAGCATGAGGAGTGATGGGACAGGCTTCCCCATCTCTCTGTTTATTTATCGTTAGTTTATTTCCGTTGCACTTCAAACAATGATGGTTACTTTTGCAAAAACTCCGATGACGATGATGTAATAATCTAATGCTCTCACATGCATGGTTTTATGCTTTATTGTATTTGCTCTGTGACTCACCATCGAGTGAGATTGTGGTACTTGATCCTGTCAGTGGCCGTGTCGGACTAGATCCGAGGGATTGACGGGTTATTCCCATTTAAGTGTGGTCTAGCCTCTTAGGCAGGGCTTAGGCACTTAAGTTGGAATAATTCGGGCAGTTCTGCCACAAGCATCGGCAATTTTCTTTCCTTTGTCAGGCACTAGGGCCATGACCTGTTCTGTAGCCACAACTGTTTCTTCTGTAGGCATATCCAATATTAATTTATCAATTCCGGATAATGTGCTCTCCAAGTTGGCAGCTTCGGCAGCAGTTGTAGCTTCGGTAGATATGTTTGCTTCGGCAGCGGCCTCAGTGCTTGCAGTAGGTGCTATTTTAGATGCCGAGGCCGATGGTGGCGTCCATTCAATGGCTTGTATTACGCTACCAATTCTTCGCTTCTTCAGCCCATCTGTCTTCTTTGTAGCCGAAGGTTCTTCTTTCTTCTGTAAAAGCTTTGTCAGTTCCGGTCCCAGAGGGCTTAGCAGCTTGATAGGTAGAGATTCAGTCATTAACTTTAGAATTTCAACCACTTCGGCACCAGGAGGTGTTGAAGGAGTCTCCTCTTCTACCTCGGTCACCTTCAGCTCTGGAGTTGCAGCTTTTCTTTTCTTCAAAACTGCCACCTTCGGCTCAGGAGTGGATTTTCTATTCTTTAAAACCTTCTCATCCTCCTTCATCATTCTGGTGGCTTGTCTATTTAAAATGCTGACAATTCTTTTTCTTTTTACTCCTTCAGCACCCTTAAGTCGCTCATAATCAAGGTATTCAAATTTTAGAGCGTCCATTACCCGGTTTAACCTTCGTTTTGGCCGGGTGCCCAAGGCTACTGTCATTAATTGGTCTTCTTTTTTAGTATAGTTCCCCAAAATTTTATTGCACATAGTTTCAATCATTTCCAGCCATTCTTGGCAAGGCTCCTTGAACTGTTTCTCAAACTTAAAACGATAAGGCAAATGAACAAGTTCATGTTTCTTCTTTGCTCCTTTTAGCTTCGGCATGCCTTAATCACTTGACGTTGGAGATGTCCTGTTGGCTAGGTATTCTTGCACCAGGTCTCTGGTGCTGATTTGTTTAGCCACCACCCTGAATTCTACTGCGGCTAGTTGGCATGGTGGCCCAAGCTGCATGTTGCATAGGGGCCTGGTCATTCCGAAGTTTAGAGATAGCGGGCACATAACCATCATCATCAGTTTCCCCCTTTTCTTCTCATTAGCCTTGATATAAAACCATTCACTTTTCCAGCCGGTTGGCCACTTGGTGTGATAACTGAGAACTGGAGCCTTCGTATCCTTGCGATACGCAAAATTGTAGCAACCAAAATTTTCATGTAAACCGTCTGCCCTGGCCTTTGTCTGGTAGTGCAATTCATGCACTCAGCAGAATGCTTCGGCATCTGGGTCCATCCCTTGGCTTCGGAGGGCCCAGATGAAGATGTTGAGCCTAACGATGGCGTTAGGAGTCAGCTGATGAAGATAAATTTCAAAATTCTTTAGCACTTCTCCTATCATCTCGTTCGGAGGAAACCGCAATCCCGCTCTGAAAAAACTCTTGAAAACCACTATTTCATCATCCTTCGGCGCTGGGGTGGTTTCTTCTCCGGCAAATCGAACAAGTTTCCTTTCAGCTTCTCCAAAGTAGCCTAGCTTCATCATCATGGGCATGTCAGCTTCAGACACAGTAGATTTCTCAAAATCTAGGTGGTTGGGTTTTGATGGAATCAAAATGTTATAATCCTCCTCTTCCTCATTAGCATTTTCTTCTTCAATATCAGCCTGTTCAGCTTCGGCAGCAGGTGTGCCTTCGTCAGTGGTCCCCTCTGTCATAACTAGACCTGACTATCTCATGACTTCGAAAATCGGAGCTGTCTCGGTGGCCTCGGTCTTCTCTCCTTCACGAGTCACCCTTGCAGTCGGACGCACCCTGGCCATCTGATGGATTTTTTGCGGTTTTTACGAAGTTGATGTTTCTTTTTTGCAGTTTTGACGAAGCTCTCCCTTTTGACGAAGTTAACCCTAAATGATGGTGTTCACTTGAGAGCGCAGTGAAAAAGCTTCGGCTATGGTTAAATTTTTTAATAGCACAACAGTGCAATGGCAATGAATGTTGTGGTAACTCTACACCAACCCGTCTGTTTATATAGTGCTGCAGGTGGGAAGGTGAACCGCCAAATCGCCAGCACCCACTGAACGATGGACCACTCGACGTCTGGAAGGTGAATCGCCAGATTGCTCGTATCCGCTGAGCGGTGGACCACCCGATGCTTGGAATATTTTAATCGTTTCTCGGCAACAAGCTCAGGGAAGGTGTTTTTCGGACCTTCGGCAATCCGAAGCCTTTGAGATTTTTCGCGGATCGAGCTCGTTACGAAAAACGATCTAGCACCGCGAAGGGGCTACTATGGGGGCCTTCTTCTTCGCCGAAGGTCCTCCAAGCAAAAACACCTTCGGCAGTGTGATATGCGAACTGACACAACACGAAGGTACAAGCCGAAACTATTATTCAGGGAGCTTCGGCATGACAACGCCTTGAGACGAAGGGCAACATCGACTTAAAGAGTAAAAGACTGTTTAGTCCTTGATAATTTGTGTTTTGGTTATGATTAATTATCAAGGACACAAATGTAATTTTGTCCGGGCTGCGTTCCGTGCCTATAAATAGATGAACAGTACCCTAGTACTGTTCACGCTGACCTATATTCACTCGATGTCACGCTTGGATTCTAACCTTCTGTCAAGCCAAAGGTATAAATGTAATTCAATATTATTCATGTTTATTCATGATTGTATAATAAAAATATCCAAATGATATTATATGATTACTCATGTTTTCTACATGTATCATATGATCCTATTTACTGTCATATATTGAGATGATGAAGGTATGTCCTTCATGACCTTCGTCTGAAGATTATTATATCCTAAGGGAGATAATACTTCAAAGGACGAAGGTCTTTAACCATTAACTTTTATGTTGCCTTGTTCTTAATTCATAGCATTTGAGAACAAGTCTCCAACAAGTCTCTATATTGGTTTGAATATATGGACAAGACCTGAGAAATCACTATGCATAAATATGATTAGAATAGAGGTTGAAGTGATTAAGAGGATTGCTCAAGCCAAAGTGAAATAGATATGAGGAATCGTGAATTGGCTTGACCATATTACAATTAGTCCATATATGCTTCTATGAGAATCAAACTAGAGCTTGATTGATCTTAGCATTTATATCTAGATGACATTCAAGCAAGGTTCACAATATTGAAGAAATGATTCTCTCAATGGATGCTCAATATGATGTGACTCAAGAATGGCTTGATAGGGTGAAGATAGCAAGGAAAAGGCTTCGAGGGACTAAGCGAAGGTGAAGGCCAAGCGACGGCTTGTGGACCGAGGTACCATGGCTAAGGTGAAGAAGAGAGTACTTGCACTAAGTCGATGAACTAATCATCTATGAAGAGTTATATTGTGTTGATGCATTAGCAAGGTGACTTGAAGTCATGATTTGAACTCATATATGGTGAAATGGTTCAAGTCACAGGTCTTGATTTGTGTTTGCTTCAAAAGGTGAGACAAAGATGTTTGTGATCCTTATGAAGCAACACCATGGAGAAATCACACATGAGAAACCATTTAATCAAGGAGTTTACTTAATTATATTTTATTTAACTTGAGTATAGGAATCGTCGTACTATTAAGGGGGATCCAAAAAGAAGGTTGGTGTTTGCCAAAGCTCAACCTTCTAAGATTCAAAAGCTATTTTGAAAACCAAAATCTTTTGGACACTCTTTGTGTTCGACTGATGTTAGGTTTGAGAAATGGAGAGTGTTCATGTGAAAAACAGTTGAGCTTCTTTAGCTAAGTTGAGCTTTTTCAACTGAGTTGAGCTTTTTCAGCTGAGTTGAACTTTCTCAGCTGAGTTGAGATTTTTCAGCTGAGTTGAGCTTCTTCAGCTGAGTTGAGATTCTTTAGCCGAGTTGAGCTTTGTCAGCTGAGTTGAACTTTCTCAGCTGAGTTGAGCTTCTTCAGCTGAGTTAAGCTTCTTCAGCTTAGTTGAGCTTCTTCAGTTGGGTTGAGCTTTAACTTCAATTGAGTGAACTTAACTTCAACCAAGGTCCAGGCAGGATCAACCTTGGTCTAGGGCAGGTTCAACTGGGGTTTTCCCCTAGACCTCTCTGGTCAAAATCGGTTGAACCTGCCCTGGGGGAGGTTCAACCGGTGTCAAGGTCAACTGACCAGTCTGAACTGTAGTCTGCCAGTTTGACTGGAAGACTGACTGTCAGTCTAACTAGTAGGCGGTTGAATCGGCCCTAGGGGCAATTCAATCGGCCCTGCACAGAAAAGTTCAGCCCAATGGCTAGTTTTGGAGCCATACCTATATATAATCACTCCTACCTCTCTCCCCACATAAGAGCACACACCAAACTCCATTTCTAATCTGATAAACACCTCCCACTCTCTCTAACACATCTCTTGCCTCTCCCATTTCAAATCTTTGGAGAGAAATCTTTGAGTGAGATTGAGAGCTGCGGGTTTTTGTGCTTCATCTCCAAATCCTTCTTGTTGTTCTTGATTCGAGATTTGGTACTACATCGAGTTCTTTGTGAATTCATTACTTTTGGAGCTTCTAGCTCCTAGACGACTAGGTGTCTCTTGTGAGTCTCCAAATCTTGTGGAAGACCACAAGAAAGTATGTATTACCCGCTCATTTGAGCAAAGATTAGTGTGTGGGCTTGACCTTTGTGGTCAACAAAGGAAGGATTAGGGTTGAAAGAGACCCGGCTCTTTATGGGCGCCTCAACGAAGAAGTAGGGCACCTTTGTGGTGTGGTCGAACCTCAACATAAATCTTATGTGTCTTGTGTTCTTGCTCATTATGTTTGTTCGTGTTCTTCGTTCTCTCACCATTCTATGGAAGAATTGTTCATATCTTTTTGGTGTGTGGATTTTGAGAAGTGCCCTTCTCAGATCTACTACTTTGAACCATATGGATCATCTAGGACATCCCATTTGCAAAGTTAACTGGGTGAATTTCGATATCAATTCAGTTTTATATCTCATTCTTTAGTTGAGCTCGTGCAAACCGGTTGAACCGGTTTTGACACCGGTTGAAACTAGTTTTACCCAGTCTGTTTCTAGTTTTGTTGAAAACATTTCCGCTTGCCTATTCACCCCCTCTAGGCAACTTTTAGAACTGGTTATAGATCTTTCCACCCTAATTGGTTTTAGATCCAAGAACCCAACATGAAACGAGGTATTGGCAAACCTCCATTCTTCAATGGGACGAACTACCCATACTAGAAGATTCGCATGTTGGCATATCTTCAGAGCATTAGCTACTGAGTATGGGAGATTTGCCTTGATGCTGGTTTTGAGGTCTAGGGTGCTCGAATCACCCCCCTACAGATTGAGTTTTATGATTCGAACAATAAGGTACAAAATGCTTTGTTCTCATGTCTCTCGCTTGCAGAGTTTGAGTGAGTTGGACATTTGGGTATGGCTCACGAGATCTGGTCAACTGTGGAGAAATTCCTTGAGGCCGGCCAATGATCATGTGATAACCAAACTCTTTGAAACGTACCAGCGAGAGTATGAGAATTTTGTGTAGTTTACTGGAGAGACCATCGAGACCATGTGTTTCTCGGTTCCAGTCAATTGTTAACATGATGCGCGCAAACAAGGCGCAAATGTCCTATGACGATCATGAGAGAGCGCTCAAGTTACTTCATGCTCTAGAACAGAGGGTTTGGATGGTGAAGGTCTCGACGATCATTGAGTCACCCAACTATGAGACTCTCACCATGGATGAGCTATTCAACATGCTCAAGTCCACAACGATTGACGACCATATCGAGCCAAGATTGAGAACCCTAATACACCCACCATGACCCTAGTTTTTAGAGGTGGTTCTTCCTCTAACCCTTCACCTACTATGTTTCCTCTATCTTCTTTGTTGACAATCACAGAGGAGCAGGTGGAGAGCCTTAGGGATGAAGAGTTGGTGCTTGTTGCCAGTCGGTTCACTCGGTTTCACAATAACCATTTGAACTGGCAACATGGTGGGTCCAAGGATGGATGCAATTGAAAGGGAAATGACCTTAAACCATTTCTTATATTGTTTTTGGTGCTTGATGACCATCACAACCATTCGGACTAACTAGTTTTCCTAGTCTTTGATTCACAGGTTCATAAGTTCAACAGTTTAGTCTCTAAGTCGCAATCAGCTCAGATCCAACCAAATAAGGGTAAAACATGGAATAGATGAACCACCAATTGTTCTACTCTTCGGATAAGTTTTAAATACCCCAAGGAACCTATTCAACACTTCTAGAGAGGTTGGAAAGCTCAGAATCAACATCTCACTATTTTGGAGCTAGTTTGAGCAAAAGAAGAAATATGAGTTAAAGAATCAAAATGTTCATGATCCATGACTTAGACTAGATGGAAAGCCACTTGAGATATTTTTCTAACTCATAGGATCACTCTCAAAGTTTAGCCAAAGCAACTTGGAGAAGATTGTTGAACTCCGTTGCACTGGGACTAACCCGGTGAAAGGCAGGTGTTCCGTCTGGATATTTTGCTTGAAGCCGAAGAAAATATTAGAATGGTTCGAGAGAATCTAAAGTTAGCGTAGTCTAGGAGGCAAAGTTATGCTGACACTCGAAGAAGAGAGTTGAGTTTCGAAGTGGGAGATTATGTTTACCTGAAGGTGTCACTCATTAGAGGAATCAAAAGGTTCAGAGTCAAAGGCAAGCTAGTAACTTGATACATCGGACCGTACCAGATTCAGGCAAGATGTGGAGAAGTGGCATATCTACTCAGCCTACCAGAAAGTCTGTCAGCCATGCATGATGTGTTCCATGTGTCTTAGCAGAAGAAGTGTTTGCGAGTGCCAGAAGAGCAATTGCCAATTGAGGATCTCGAGATTCAAGAAGACTTGACTTAAATCAAGAAGCCATCCTAGATTTTGGAGACAGCGGACCGAGTCACTCGAAGAAGCAACATCAGAATGTGTAAAGTCGAGTGGGGCCATCATTCAGAGAAAGAAGAAACTTGGGAAAGAGAAGATGATCTGAAAGCCAAATATCCCGAACTCTTTGCTAGCCAACCCTGAATATCGAGGGTGAGATTCTTTTTAAGGGGGATAGGTTTGTAACACCCTGAATTTGGGGGTATAAAATTTCTTCTCTAAATACCTAGCAAATTCAAGTGCTACTCATTTTCTCACCTCTATAGTGTTTCTTTTCTATTCTCTTTAATAGGATTTTGGGTTAATTAGGTGGGAGGTTAACTATTTCTTTACTATATCAAAAACCTATGTGAGTCATGAAATGTTGCATCATGCTGAGCCTAAATTATTCTTTTGTTTGATGCACATGTTTGAATTATTTGAATTTGAATTGAGGTTGAATTTGATTTGAATTCCCTAGAGAAAATAAAAAGAAAAGCATTTCTAAATTCAGGAAAAAGGAAAACTGTATTTTAGCCTAGCCAGCCCAATCCGTCCTAGCTAGGCCGCGCGTGCGCCCGCTCCGCCTAACAGGCGGGTCCCACCTGTTAGCGCCAGCCCGCGCTCACACGCTCTCCCTCCCTCCCTCTACCTGGTGGGTCCGACCTGTCAGCGCCAACTCCCTTCACACGTGCATCCCACTTTCTCTGTTCCGTGGGCACCGCCCGTCTGCACCGTGAACCATTCACCCGCACCCTCCCTTTCTCTCTTGTTGTGCCATGGGCCAGCCTTGTCAACTCCGTCTTCCAGAAACCGCCTCTGACCCACGTTCACACACACACCGAGAGGACCGGCCACATCGCCCGCCCACGTGCCCTATCTCCTTTTTTAGCCCCACCCGCACACGCTCTCTCTCCCCTGCCTCATTTCGCCTACGCTCACTCTCTCTCTCGCTCTGCCGCTGACGCCAAAGCCTGCCGGAGATCTGCACCCGCTGTGCCGGCTGTCCAAGCCGCTCGGAGCCACGCCAGGCCTTCCCGAGCACCGTCCCAAGGTGGAGAACTCGCTCCCATGCTCGGTTTCTCTTAATTCCTCCTTGCCATAGCTAACTCGCGTGATGACCGTTCTATTTAGCCCCATCCCGAGCCCTTGCTTTGGTCCGTAGCGTTTCCCTTACCTCGTCAGAGCTAGTCCGAGCCTTAGCACACTTGATTTCCCCTCCCCGCGGCCGGGATTGCTCGTCAGAGTTACCCCGACCCACCCGGAGTACTCCCCTCTGCCGTTCTCTCGTCCCTAGTCCTGTTCTCGTGGCCAGAGTTCTGTCAGTGAATTCGCTGGACCTTCTTCACTAGTTCCAGCCCTCCCCGGCGACCCCAGACCCCCCGAAGGCCTCGTCTGCCCCATCTCCGGCGACTTCACCACCGAGGATGGAACAACGCTGGCCACCGAGCTGTAAACCCCTGCACGCTTGAGAGCACCTAGAGGGGGTGAATAGGCGATCCTGTAAAAATCAACACTAAATGGCACAAAACTTGGTTTATGAAATGTTAGTGGAATAAAAAACAAGGTGCTATGTCTAGAGAGAAAGAGATGACTTCTTCACTTAATCGCTCTTCACAAGGTGAGTATTTAAACTTAGAGCAATTATCAAGTGAGTAGAAGCAGAGAGAATCGCACACGAATAACAACAGGTGACACAACGATTTTTATCTCGTGGTTTAGCCAAGTACAACACTTGCCTACTTCCACGTTGTGGCGTCCCAATGGACGAGGGTTGCACTCAACCCCTTTCAAGCGATCCAATGATCCACTTGAATACCACAGTTTTCTTCCTTATAGCAGATGTTTCCCTTTGTGAGGAATCTCCATAAGTTGGAGCCTCTCACCCTTACAATATTGATCACAATGAAAACCACAAGAGTAAGGGAGGGAGTAGAAACACACGCAAGAGCTAGAAAAATAGTAGCGACACGCACACAAGTCAAGAAATGAGCACACAAACACAACGCGGTGAGTTTACAACTCAACAAGTGCTCAAATCTCAAACACAATGATCCAGATGCGTGCTTGCAGAGTCTAGGCATCTTAGGATGTTCAATGGAGGTTTGGTATCTTGCTCCATGCGCCTTGGGGTCCCTTTTATAGCCCCAAGGCAGCTAGGAGCCGTTCGAGCTCCATTTGGTAGGCAATTCTTGCCTTCTGTTCGTTGGCGCACCGGACAGTCCGATGCCCCACCGAACATGAATAGTGCATGATTTGTTTCCTTCTTTAGTGAAGCGGACCATTGAACCCTCGGTCTCCTTAGCACACCGGACACTGTTCGATGCACACCGGACAGTCCGGTGTGGCCTAGTTACCGTTGCATCTGGCCACGCGTCGCCTGTTGATTGTGCGCCAATCGCGCTGCCGACCATTGGCTTAGACGTTGTTGGCTCACCGGACAGTCTGGTGAATTTTAGCCGCGGCGTCCTCGGCGATTTCCGAGAGCAGCGAGTTCGTCGCTGAGCTAGCCTAGGCGCCGGATAGTGTCCGGTGCACCCACAACTGGTGCTATACAGGCTGTTTCTGCTGAACTCCTTTTGCTCCTTTTTGGACTTGGCTTAATTGAGTTCCTGGCACTTAGACAAGCATGTTTAGCACATAAAACAATTGACTAACTATCTAGAACTTACCTTCACACTTGATCCATCTTAATATTCCTTTGCTCAACATTATGTTAGTTCACACACATAGTGTGTTGTGCATCTAATCACCAAAACAATATAGAAATAGCCCAAGGGCACATTTCCCTTTCAGCGCTGGATCCTAACCGTCCATCTCTGATCCAACAGTCGAATCTACAGATACCAGTTCGCGTCCGCGCGCGCTGCCCTTGGCCCCACCCGTCAATTGCCTGTGCCCCCTTGCGCTTGGCCCGACTGGTCAGCCCGTCGTCCCTCCCCCTCGCTGACCACCCTAGCCCGCCAATCAGTGCTCGCTCGCGTTCAGATCTAATCTCAGCCGTCAATTTGTGATCGGGCGGTCAAGGTCATTCGGTACCCGTTCGTTTGGAAAGCTTGTTAAAAGCACCCTCGTCTTTCCAGATATCAATCTGCCGTCCCTGTGTTTTGTGCGTAGACCCCTGTAGTTTTGCAGAGAAGCCCCTGACCTTTTATTTTATCACAGAAATAGACCTAATTTTGTATTTTGAATTCCAAAACTTGTTTATTTCATATCTTTTGAATATGAACTCCGAATTGAATGGTTCAAATTGCAAAATATTCATAAGATTATTCTCTATATGTTTAAATTATAATCTTTCATTGTATTCATGTATTAATTTTATGTCTAGGCTATAGGTGCATGTAGAGTAATGGTTTATATTAAAAAGGGAAAACACTAATAATAATTAAGTGATTAACTTTGTGGAAGTAATCTCATGTAATGTATGAACGCATCCCTGGTATAATTTTAGTAATTCATTAAGATAAATGAAGTTAAGTCATGTGATCCCCGAGATAGGCAGTACTTAGAGAACCACAAACCTCTAGGTGTATTAGTCCATCCTAGAACCCAGACTTCACTTTTGAGTTTGTTACTCTTCTTTTGGAATTTGTGCTCACTTGATTGTACATGTTTGGTGTACTATTTATTTGTCATTTCCTAATGTGTTGAATGCATGATTGCTTTGCATAGACAACGAGCAGTCCGTGGTTCCTGGGTGTGTTGCCGGAGACTTCCCTGAGCAGCAACCTGGTGAAGGCAAGTGTCCTCTGACCCATTATGTCATACTTACTTTATAATTCACTATCCCGCATTACTTAATTGAAACCAAAGGATTGACTAGTCTTTATTTACCTTATCCTTTATTACCTTTTTGGGTTATTATGGTTAGCTTCATGCTATTGCTCCACTTTAATCAACGAACATGATGAGAATATTTATGATACGATGATGTTATATTGATTATGATGATGAACTGTGATACTTTAGGGGACTCAGGCTATTTCCTGAGTACCTCTCCGTAAGGACCTGTTCGTTGAGAGACCACCTAGGAAAACAGTACAACCATAAGGGTGGAATGGGACGCCCTTAGCTGATTAATTAGATGAACTTGGGGTGTAGTTGGCTTTACTAGAGGGTCATCAATGGGGGTCGGGGCATAGTGCTCGCTCTGCTAAGGGTGGGTGCCGAGGTTCATTCAATTTGGTTTTGTTAGTCACCCACCTTAGTGAGGAGTACTGTGTTTGCACGACTTGCGAAACCTAACGAGCAACTATGCACTAGGGGAATCTTTGTAAAGGCTACACAGTGTATCCCTGGTCGTTCACCTCCGTAGTGAAGATCGGGTAAAGTGTGCAACCTCTGTAGAGTGTTAGAAACTGATATATCAGTCATGCTCACGGTTAAGAGCAGCCTTGGGATCCTCTTTGGTTAGAGTAACTTCAGATACTTTTATAACCATGGTAACTGATTATGAATATAACTGTGGTTTTTGGTATTTCCTCTTGGAGGGAGTACTTTTGGGTAATAATTGGGTTTACTACTAAAACATGGCTTACTACCAGTAATAAATACATGACCAACTAAAAGCAACTGCTTTAACCCTAACCCCACATACAACTAGTCCACTTTAGCCAAATGGGACATTTGCTGAGTACGTTGATGTGTACTCACCCTTGCTTTAACAGCCCAACCTCGGGTTGTCCCAATTGCAATCAGTGCTCAGGAGGAGATGAAGGCAACATGGAGGACTTTGAAGAGTTTTAGGACTATGATGAGTTCTAGTCGTGTTTAATGGCAAACCCCCAGTCAGCTGCATGTGAAGGCCTTATCCTCTATGTTTTCGTATTCCGAACTTTGATTATGTTGATGACTATGTTAAGTTAATGACTCTATGGATGTCTTGGGCATCTTGATGTAATAAAGTACTATTTTCGCTATTATTTTGAGCAATGTGTGATGATGTCCAACTATGTAATCGCTGTGTACGTGAGTTTCTGATCCTGGCACATACATGGTTCGCATTCGGTTTGCCTTCCAAAACCGGGTGTGACAATTGATCTTACAAGTGTTCATCACTTGTATGCACAAGTTTAGCGGGGCCAATTCTCTACACATTAAATATATGATACTAACCATTCTTCAAGTATATGTTGTGCTTAGTCTCGAATTGAAAGGGAAATGGAGTTTCAAGCAAACGGAGTACTTCCACTTTACATTCGTTCGGTATCAAACACCCTTGCTCAAACTCATTTACTTCAATTCCATATCTATATTGAAAAGGCCCCAAAATTTCTTCATTTTTGGTGCTTAATGCCAAAGGGGAGAAAGTATTAGGCGAAAGCAAAAGGATCGCACCACCACCCTTTTTTCTGAAAATGTTTTAAACTATTTCTTCAGAGGGAGTTTTTAAATGGCTAAAGGAAAAGCATTTGAAAAGGGAGAGAATCTTTAAAACTTAGAAATGCTCTTAAAATTTCATTCTACCTTAGGCCATATGCAAATAACTTTGAAAATATTTTATCAAAAGTTTGCAAAAACCATTGCATGTGGTGCAAATGTGGTCCCAAATTACAATCATGTCAATATCACTCATATGCACTTAGAACTGCTTTAATTTCAGTAGCTTATGAACACTTGACCAATTGCAAACTAGTTACAATTTCATATTTCTTATTCGCTTTGGTTTGGGTTGGCTTCAATCACCAAACATGGGAGATTGAAAGAGAAATGGTCTCAAACCATTTCTTATATTATTTTTGGTGCTTGATGACCATCACAATCATTCGGACTAACTAGTTTGCCTAGTCTTTGATTCACAGGTTCATAAGTTCAACAGTTTAGTCTCTAAGTCGCAATCAGCTCAGATCCAACCAAATAAGGGTAAAACATGGAATAGATGAACTACCAATTGTTCTACTCTTTGGATAAGTTTTAAATACTTGAACCTATTCAACACTTCTAGAGAGGTTGGAAAGCTCGGAATCAACATCTCACTATTTTGGAGCTAGTTTGAGCAAAAGAAGAAATTTGAGTTAAAGAATCAAAATGTTCATGGTCCATGACTTAGACTAGATGGAAAGCCACTTGAGATATTTTTCTAACTCATAGGATCACTCTAAAAGTTCAGCCAAAGCAACTTGGAGAAGATTGTTCAAAGATCAACGACAAGTCAGACTCTCAAGTTCTGAAATCGCAAAGTGCGGACCGTCCGGCCCCTTCTGGCGGACCATCCGCGACACCACTATGACTTCGGATAGGAACTATAAATCATGGACAGTCTGGCTAAAATCGCTACCATCCGGCTATAAAGCGCGGACCGTCCGGCTATAATTCACGGACCGTCCGCATGTGAAGATCTGGTTTAGCCCGAAGGTGACAAGTTGAGCAAAAGGAATATTAGAGCTAGTGCAGACCGTACGAGACCGAGGGCAGATCGTCCGCATGGTGTCACCAAGGCAGATAATCGTTGGTCTGTCAGGCGTATCCATTGAGATGTTAGAACCGACCGTTGAGAGGGTCATGCACCGTCCGGGCTCAAGCCGCGGACCGTCGCCCGTGCGCAGAATAGGCAGATAGGGCATTGAAAGGGAAATAGGGTCACACCTTTTCCCAAATGATTTTGGTGGTTGAATTGTGAAAGGGAATTAGGCTTACACCTAGTCCCTAAATAATTTTGGTGGTTGAATTGCCCAACACAAATCTTTGGACTAACTAGTTTGCTCTAGTGTGTAAGTTATACAGGTGCAAAAGGTTCACACTTAGCCAATAAAAAGACCAAGTATTGGGTTCAAATAAAGGAGCAAAGGTCAACCGAAAGCACCTCTGGTCTGGCGCACCGGACTGTCCGGTGTGCCACCGGACATGTCCGGTGCACCAGGGGACTCCGACTTCAAACTCTTCGCTCTCGGGATTTTCCAAAGGCCACTCCGCTATAATTCACCGGACTGTCCGGTGTACACCGGACATGTCCGGTGCTCCGAGGAAGAGCGGCCTCAGGAACTCGCCAGCCTCGGGTTTTCACTTCGGCTGCTCCGCTAAAATTCACCGGACTGTCCGGTGTACACCGGACTGTCCGGTGTAACAGCGGGGCAACGGCTATTTCGGCGCCAACGGCTACCTGCGACGCATTTAATGCGCGCGCAGAGCGCGCAGTCGTCAGGCACGCGGGAGCAGGCGCACCGGACAATCTACAGTTCATGTCCGGTGTGCACCGGACATCCAGGCGGGCCCAGAAGTCAGAACTCCAACGGTCAAATTGCAACGGCTTTGGTGACGTGGCTGTCGCACCGGTCATGTCCGGTGTGCACCGGACTGTCCGGTGTGCCATCGAACAGACAGCCTCACCAAACGGCTAGTTTGGTGGTTGGGGCTATAAATACCCCCAACCACCCACCATTCATAGCATCCAAGTTTTCCACTTCCCAACTACTTACAAGAGCTCTAGCATTCAATTCTAGACACACCAAAGAGATCAAATCCTCTCCAAATTCCACACATAGCCCTAGTGATTAGAGAGAGTGATTTGCTTGTGTTCTTTCGAGCTCTTGCACTTGGATTGCTTTCTTCCTTCTTGATTCCTTCTTGTGATCAAACACTCACTTGTATTTGAGGCAAGAGACACCAATCGTGTGGTGGTCCTTGCGGGAACTTTGTGTTCCAAGTGATTGAGAAGAGAAAGCTCACTCGGTCCGTGGGACCGATTTGAGAGAGGGTAAGGGTTGAAAGAGACCCGGCCTTTGTGGCCTCCTCAACGGGGAGTAGGTTTGAGAGAACCGAACCTCGGTAAAACAAATCCGTGTGTCTCACTTCATTATTCGCTTGCGATTTGTTTTGCTCCCTCTCTCGCGGACTTGATTATATTTCTAACGCTAACCCGGCTTGTAGCTGTGATTATTTTTGAGAATTTCAGTTTCGCCCTATTCACCCCCCCTCTAGGCGACTTTCAATTGGTATCAGAGCCCGGTGCTTCATTAGAGCCTAACCGCTCGAAGTGATGACGGGAGATCACACCAAGAGGGAGATGGAGACCGGCGACAAGCCCACTACAAGCCAAGGGAGCACTTCATCGGAAGAGTCCCGCACCAAGAGGAAGGAGAAGAAGAAGGTCTCCTCCAAAGGGAAGGAGAAAAGATCTTCTTCTCACCACGAAGAGAAGAAGAAGGACTCCTCCAAAGGGAAGGAGAAAATATCTTCTTCACATCACAAAGAGAAGAAGGAAAAATCCTCCTCCCACAAGCCGCATCGGAGTGGGGACAAGAAGAAGAGGATGAGGAAAGTGGTCTACTACGAGACCGATTCTTCATCGACATCCACCTCCGGCTCCGACGCGGCATCCGTCACTTCTAAGCGCCAAGAGCATAAGAAGTATAGTAAGATCCCCCTACGCTACCCTCGCATTCCTAAACATACACCTTTACTTTCCGTCCCATTAGGCAAACCACCAACGTTTGATGGTGAAGATTATGCTATGTGGAGTGATTTAATGCGATTTCATCTAACCTCACTCCACAAAAGTATATGGGATGTTGTTGAGTATGGTGTACAGGTACCATCCGTAGGGGATGAAGACTATGATGAGGACGAGGTGGCCCAAATCAAGCACTTCAACTCTCAAGCTACAACCATACTCCTTGCTTCTCTAAGTAAGGAGGAATATAACAAGGTGCAAGGGTTGAAGAGCGCGAAGGAGATTTGGGACCTACTCAAGACCGCGCACGAGGGTGATGAACTCACCAAGATCACCAAGCGGGAAACGATCGAGGGGGAGCTCGGTCGCTTTCGTCTTCGCCAAGGGGAGGAGCCACAAGATATGTACAACCGGCTCAAAACCTTGGTGAACCGAGTGCGCAACCTCGGGAGCAAGAAGTGGGACGACCACGAGGTGGTTAAGGTTATTCTAAGATCTCTCATTTTCCTTAACCCCACACAAGTTCAATTAATTCGTGGCAACCCAAGATATACTCAAATGACCCCCGAGGAAGTTATCGGGAATTTTGTGAGCTTTGAATGTATGATCAAGGGCTCAAGGAAGATCAACGAGCTTGATGATCCCTCCACATCCGAAGCACAACCGATGGCATTTAAGGCGACGGAGGAGAAGAAGGAGGAGTCTACACCAAGTAGACAACCAATTGACGCCTCCAAGCTCGACAATGAGGAGATGGCTTTAATCATCAAAAGCTTTCGCCAAATCCTCAAGCAACGGAAGGGGAAAGACTACAAATCCTGTTCCAAGAAGGTTTGCTACAAGTGTGGTAAGCCCGGTCACTTTATAGCTAAATGTCCATTATCAAGTGACAGTGACAGGGACAATGACAAGAAAGGCAAGAGAAGAGAAAAGAAGAGGTACCACAAGAAGAGGGGCGGCGATGCCCACGTGTGCCGCGAGTGGGACTCCGACGAGAGCTCCACCGAGTCCTCCTCCGACGAGGACGTCGCCAACATCGCCGTCACCAAGGGACTTCTCTTCCCCAACGTCGGCCACAAGTGCCTCATGGCTAAGGACGGCAAAAGGAAGAAGGTTAAATCTAAATCCTCCACAAAGTATGAATCCTCTAGTAATGATAATGCTAGTGATGAGGAGGATAACTTGCTTACCCTTTTTGCCAATCTTAACATGGAACAAAAGGAAAAATTAAATGAATTGATTAGTGCTATTCATGAAAAGGATGACCTTTTGGATTCCCAAGAGGATTTTCTAATTAAAGAAAACAAGAAACATGTTAAGGTTAAAAATGCTTATGCTCTAGAGGTAGAAAAATGTGAAAAATTGTCTAGTGAGCTAAGCACTTGCCATGAGACCATTAACAACCTTAGAAATGAAAATACTAGATTAATTGCTAAGGTTGATTCTCATGTTTGTATTGATTCAACTTCCAATCCTAGAAATGATAATGTTGAATTACTTGCTAGGATTGATGAATTGAATGATTCTCTTGCTAGCCTTAGAATAGAAAATGAAAATTTGATTGCTAAGGCTAAAGATTTTGATATTTGCAAAACTACTATTTCCGACCTTAGAACTAAGAATGACATGTTGCATGCTAAGGTTGTAGAACTAAAATCTTGCAAACCCTCTACATCTAATGTTGAGCATGTTTCTATGTGTACTAGATGTAGAGATGTTGATATCAATGCTATTCATGATCACATGGCTTTAATTAAACAACAAAATGATCATATAGCAACATTAGATGCTAAGATTGCTGAGCATAACTTAGAAAATGAAAAGTTTAAATTTGCTAGAAGTATGCTCTATAATGGGAGACGCCCTGGCATCAAGGATGGCATTGGTTTCCAAAGGGGAGACAATGTCAAACTTAATGCCCCTCCTAAAAATTTGTCTAACTTTGTTAAGGGCAAGGCTCCCATGCCTCAGGATAACGAGGGTTACATTTTGTACCCTGCCGGTTATCCCGAGAGCAAAATTAGGAGAATTCACTCTAGGAAGTCTCACTCTGACCCTAATCATGTTTTTATGTATAAGGGTGAGACATCTAGCTCTAGGCAACCAACCCGTGCTAAGTTGCCTAAGAAGAAAACTCCTAATGCATCAAATGATCATGCTATTTCATTCAAAACTTTTGATGCATCATATGTGCTTACTAACAAATCTGGCAAGGTAGTTGCCAAGTTTGTTGGGGGCAAACACAAGGGCTCCAAGACTTGTGTTTGGGTACCCAAAGTTCTTGTTTCTAATGCCAAAGGACCCAAAACCGTTTGGGTACCTAAAGTCAAGAACTAAAATTGTTTTGTAGGTTTATGCATCCAGGGGCTCAAGTTGGATACTCGACAGCGAGTGCACAAACCATATGACAGGGGAGAAAAAGATGTTCTCCTCATATGAGAAAAACCAAGATCCCCAACGAGCTATCACATTCGGGGATGGAAATCAAGGTTTGGTCAAAGGATTGGGTAAAATTGCTATATCACCTGACCATACCATTTCCAATGTTTTTCTTGTAGATTCTTTAGATTACAATTTGCTTTCTGTATCCCAATTATGTCAAATGGGCTACAACTGTCTATTTACTGATGTAGGTGTTACTGTCTTTAGAAGAAGTGATGATTCAATAGCATTTAAGGGAGTGTTAGAGGGTCAGCTATACTTGGTAGATTTTGATAGAGCTGAACTCGACACTTGCTTGGTTGCTAAGACTAACTTGGGTTGGCTCTGGCACCGCCGACTAGCCCATGTTGGAATGAAGAATCTACATAAGCTTCTAAAGGGGGAACACATTTTAGGACTAACCAATGTTCATTTTGAGAAAGACAGGATTTGTAGCACATGCCAAGCTGGGAAGCAAGTTGGCACTCATCATCCACACAAGAACATCATGACTAGTGACAGGCCACTGGAGCTCCTACACATGGATTTATTCGGGCCGATTGCTTACATAAGCATCGGCGGGAGTAAGTACTGTCTAGTTATTGTGGATGATTATTCTCGCTTCACTTGGGTGTTCTTTTTGCAGGAAAAATCTCATACCCAAGAGACCTTAAAGGGATTCTTGAGACGAGCTCAAAATGAGTTCAGTTTAAGGATCAAGAAAATTAGAAGCGACAACGGGACGGAGTTCAAGAACTCACAAATAGAAGGCTTCCTTGAGGAGGAGGGCATCAAGCATGAGTTCTCTTCTCCCTACACTCCACAACAAAATGGTGTAGTGGAGAGGAAGAATCGAACTCTATTGGACATGGCAAGAACCATGCTTGATGAGTACAAGACACCGGATCGGTTTTGGGCCGAGGCGGTTAACACCGCTTGCTACGCCATCAACCGGTTATATCTACACCGAATCCTCAAGAAGACATCATATGAACTCCTAACTGGTAAAAAGCCAAATATTTCATATTTTAGAGTTTTTGGTAGCAAATGCTTTATTCTTGTTAAAAGAGGTAGAAAATCAAAATTTGCTCCTAAAACTGTAGAAGGTTTTTTACTAGGATATGACTCAAACACAAGGGCATATAGAGTCTTTAACAAGTCCTCGGGACTTGTTGAAGTTTCTTGTGACGTTGTGTTTGATGAGACTAACGGCTCTCAAGTAGAGCAAGTTGATCTTGATGAGATAGGTGAAGAACAGGCTCCATGCATAGCGCTAAGGAACATGCCCATTGGGGATGTGTGTCCTAAGGAATCCGAAGAGCCTCCAAATACACAAGATCAACCATCCTCCTCCATGCAAGCATCTCCACCAACTCAAATTGAGGATGAGGCTCAAGATGTTGAACAAGAAGATCAAGAGGATGAGCCACCTCAAAATGACGACAACGATCAAGGGGGAGATGCAAATGATCAAGAAAAGAAGGATGAGCAAGAACCAAGGCCGTCACACCCAAGAGTCCACCAAGCAATACAACGAGATCACCCCGTCGACACCATTCTCGGCGACATTCATAAGGGGGTAACCACTCGATCTCGCATTGCACATTTTTGTGAGCATTACTCTTTTGTTTCCTCTATTGAGCCACACAGGGTAGAGGAAGCACTACAAGATTCGGATTGGGTGATGGCAATGCAAGAGGAGCTCAACAATTTCACAAGGAACGAGGTATGGCACTTAGTTCCACGTCCTAACCAAAATGTTGTAGGAACCAAGTGGGTCTTCCGCAACAAGCAAGATGAGCATGGTGTGGTGACTAGGAACAAAGCTCGACTCGTGGCCAAGGGGTATTCACAAGTCGAAGGTTTGGATTTTGGTGAAACCTATGCACCCGTAGCTAGGCTTGAGTCAATTCGCATATTATTAGCCTATGCTACTTACCATGGCTTCAAGCTTTATCAAATGGACGTGAAGAGTTCCTTCCTCAATGGACCGATCAAGGAGGAGGTCTATGTTGAGCAACCTCCCGGCTTTGAAGACAGTGAGTATCCTAACCATGTTTATAGGCTCTCTAAGGCGCTTTATGGGCTCAAGCAAGCCCCAAGAGCATGGTATGAATGCCTTAGAGATTTCCTTATTGCAAATGGCTTCAAAGTCGGCAAAGCCGATCCTACTTTATTCACTAAAACTCTTGACAATGATTTGTTTGTATGCCAAATTTATGTTGATGATATTATATTTGGGTCTACTAACGAATCTACATGTGAAGAATTTAGTAGGATCATGACACAAAAATTCGAGATGTCTATGATGGGGGAGTTGAAATATTTCTTAGGATTTCAAGTCAAGCAACTCCAAGAAGGCACTTTCATCAGCCAAACAAAGTATACTCAAGACATTCTAAGCAAGTTTGGAATGAAGGATGCCAAGCCCATCAAGACTCCCATGGGAACAAATGGGCATCTCGACCTCGACACGGGAGGTAAGTCCGTGGATCAAAAGGTATACCGGTCGATGATTGGTTCATTGCTCTATTTATGTGCATCTCGACCGGACATTATGCTTTCCGTTTGCATGTGTGCAAGATTCCAAGCCGACCCTAAGGAATCACACCTTACGGCCGTAAAACGAATCTTGAGATATTTGGCTTACACTCCTAAGTTTGGACTTTGGTACCCTCGGGGATCCACATTTGATTTAATTGGTTATTCGGATGCCGATTGGGCAGGGTGTAAGATTAATAGGAAGAGCACATCGGGGACTTGCCAGTTCTTGGGAAGATCCTTGGTGTCTTGGGCTTCAAAGAAGCAAAATTCGGTCGCTCTTTCTACCGCCGAAGCCGAGTACATTGCCGCAGGCCATTGTTGCGCGCAATTGCTTTGGATGAGGCAAACCCTGCGGGACTACGGTTACATACTAACCAAAGTTCCTCTTCTATGTGATAATGAGAGTGCAATCCGCATGGCGGATAATCCCGTTGAGCATAGCCGCACTAAACACATAGCCATTCGGTATCATTTTCTTCGGGATCACCAACAAAAGGGGGATATCGAGATTTCATACATTAACACTAAAGATCAATTAGCCGATATCTTTACCAAGCCTCTTGATGAACAAACTTTTACCAAACTTAGGCATGAGCTCAATATTCTTGATTCTAGGAATTTCTTTTGCTAATTTGCACACATAGCTCATAAATATACCTTTGATCATATCTCTTTTATATATGCTATGACTAATGTGTTTTCAAGTATATTTCAAACCAAGTCATAGGTATATTGAAAGGGAATTAGAGTCTTCGGCGAAGACAAAGGCTTCCACTTCACTCTACTACTCATCCTTCGCCGTCACTCCGAGCATCTCTCCAACTTTGGTATAATCTTCACTCATTTATTTTATGACCAAAGGAGGAGAAAGTACTTCATAGGGCTCTCATGATTCCGTTTTTGGCGATTCATGCCAAAGGGGGAGAAAATATGAGCCCAAAGCAAAAGGACCGCACCACCCTAATTTTAAAATTAATAATTTTCAATTGGATGGAAAATTTCAAAACTGGTATCTCTTTGTGTTCTAAAGGGGGAGCAAGTAGTATTTTCAAAATTGATGTCTTAAAACCCTCTTGAACACTAAGAGGAGAATTTATTTGAGGGGGAGTTTTGTTTAGTCAAAGGAAAAGCATTTGAAAACAGAGGAGAAAATTTCAAGCTTGAAAATGCTTTGCAAAAATCTTACTCATTTACCTTTGACTATCTTGCAAAAAGACTTTGAAAAGAATTTACAAAAGGATTTGCAAAAACAAAACATGTGGTGCAAATGTGGTCCAATATGTTAAAAATAAAGAAACAATCCATGCACATCATGTAAGTATTTATATTGGCTCAATTCCAAGCAACCTTTGCACTTACATTATGCAAACTAGTTCAATTATGCACTTTTACATTTGCTTTAGTTTGTGTTGGCATCAATCACCAAAAAGGGGGAGATTGAAAGGGAATTAGGCTTACACCTAGTCCCTAAATAATTTTGGTGGTTGAATTGCCCAACACAAATCGACTAACTAGTTTGCTCTAGTGTGTAAGTTATACAGGTGCAAAAGGTTCACAATTAGCCAATAAAAGACCAAGTATTGGGTTCAAATAAAGGAGCAAAGGTCAACCGAAAGCACCTCTGGTCTGGCGCACCGGACTGTCCGGTGTGCCACCGGACATGTCCGGTGCACCAGGGGACTCCGACTTCAAACTCTTCGCTCTCGGGATTTTCCAAAGGCCACTCCGCTATAATTCACCGGACTGTCCGGTGTACACCGGACATGTCCGGTGCTCCGAGGAAGAGCGGCCTCAGGAACTCGCCAGCCTCGGGTTTTCACTTCGGCTGCTCCGCTAAAATTCACCGGACTGTCCGGTGTACACCGGACTGTCCGGTGTAACAGCGGGGCAACGGCTATTTCGGCGCCAACGGCTACCTGCGACGCATTTAATGCGCGCGCAGAGCGCGCAGTCGTCAGGCACGCGGGAGCAGGCGCACCGGACAATCTACAGTTCATGTCCGGTGTGCACCGGACATCCAGGCGGGCCCAGAAGTCAGAACTCCAACGGTCAAATTGCAACGGCTTTGGTGACGTGGCTGTCGCACCGGTCATGTCCGGTGTGCACCGGACTGTCCGGTGTGCCATCGAACAGACAGCCTCACCAAACGGCTAGTTTGGTGGTTGGGGCTATAAATACCCCCAACCACCCACCATTCATAGCATCCAAGTTTTCCACTTCCCAACTACTTACAAGAGCTCTAGCATTCAATTCTAGACACACCAAAGAGATCAAATCCTCTCCAAATTCCACACATAGCCCTAGTGATTAGAGAGAGTGATTTGCTTGTGTTCTTTCGAGCTCTTGCGCTTGGATTGCTTTCTTCCTTCTTGATTCCTTCTTGTGATCAAACACTCACTTGTATTTGAGGCAAGAGACACCAATCATGTGGTGGTCCTTGCGGGAACTTTGTGTTCCAAGTGATTGAGAAGAGAAACCTCACTCGATCCGTGGGACCGATTTGAGAGAGGGTAAGGGTTGAAAGAGACCCGGCCTTTGTGGCCTCCTCAACGGGGAGTAGGTTTGAGAGAACCGAACCTCGGTAAAACAAATCCGTGTGTCTCACTTCATTATTCGCTTGCGATTTGTTTTGCTCCCTCTCTCGCGGACTTGATTATATTTCTAACGCTAACCCGGCTTGTAGCTGTGATTATTTTTGAGAATTTCAGTTTCGCCCTATTCACCCCCCCTCTAGGCGACTTTCAAATTGTCCAACACAAATAATTGGACTAACTAGTTTGCTCTAGATTATACATTCTACAGGTGTCTAAGGTTCAACACAAACCAACAAAAAGAACAAGTTAGGCTTCAAAAGAAAGGAGCAAAAAAGAAACCGAAGTGTGCCCTGGTCTGGCGCACCGGACTGTCCAGTGTGCCACCGGACTGTGTCCGGTGCACCAGGGTGAATTAACTCCAACTCCTCAGCTTCGGGTTTCTCAGGCGCAGCTCCGCTATAATTCATCGGACTATCCGGTGTGCCACCGGACTGTCCGGTGCACCAGCGGAGCAACGGCTATCTGCGTGCAACGGTCGACTCTGATGGATGAACAGTGCAGCACAGTACCACAGCAGAAGTCAGAGCAGCACGTTAGAGGGGCACCGGACTGTTCGGTGTGACACCGGACTGTTCGGTGCCACATGGGGACAAAGCTTCCAATGGTCGACCAGCTCCAAGCCCTAACAACAAGATGACGTGGCGGCGCACCGGACTGTCCGGTGGTGCACCGGACACTGTCCGGTGCGCCCATCGCCAGTAGCCTTCTCCAACGACTACAATTTGGTTGGTGGCTATAAATACCACCCCAACCGGCCACTTCAAGGTGTGGGAGCCCAAGCAACATTCCAAGTCATATAGTTGACATATCCAAGCCCTCCCAACCATCTCTATTCATTGATCCATCCTATACACAAGATTTAGACCACTACAAACCACACAAGTGCCACAAAAGAGAGAGCAAGCAAAAGAAAGCCTCTTGTGAGAGTTTAGCTCTAGTGCCTTGTGAGATTCATTAAGAGAAAGTGTGTGCTACATCTTGCGTTCACTTGTGAGTGGAGTTTTGACTCCCATTGAACTTCCTCCAAAGTTTTGGAGGCTTGTAAAGCTAGCAAGAGACACCTAAGTGTGTGGTGATCCTTGCGGGGTCTTAAGTGATCCTTGAGAAGAAGAAGAGCTTATCGATCTTGGGGATCGGTTGAGAGAGGGAAAGGGTTGAAAGAGACCCGTCCTTAGTGGACTCCTCAACGGGGACTAGGCCTTCGAGGGCCGAACTTCGGTAAAACAAATCACTCGTATCTCGTGTGTTTATTGCTTGTGATTTGCTTGTTCTCTCCCTTTCTAAGTTCTCTTGCGCTACTCTTTGCTAACATTATTTTGTGTTGCTTCAAGTTAAATTCTCATTTAGAGAAGCAACTCCTTGCAAGAAAGAACTTGTGTTTATCTTCTTCTTAGCTAAGCCCTCTTGCATTATTCTCCACTAACATTTCTAATAGTATTGTTATTGATTAAATTCCGCACTCTTTGAAAACAATACTCATTTCAAGCAAAGGTTTTAGTTTTATACTCCGATAATTGTGAATCTTATTCTAACCACCAATCAAGGGATCTAGTTTGTATTTAGAGCTACAATTTTTAGGTTTCGCCTATCCACCCCCCTCTAGGTGACTTTCAATTGGTATCAGAGGTAGGCACTTCATATTGAGTCTAACAACTCGAAGTGATGGCTCGAAGAAGATCCCAAAAGAACAAGAAGACCAAGGAGAACAAGGAGGTAACTCTTGAGATATTACTTTCCGATTGTTCTAATTATGATTCATGGTCTACTAGGGTGCTAAATGCTTTTAGAACCGTAGATCCACGATTAGAACAAATCTTATTCAAGAGTATTATACCTCCTAGTTATGATAGGAAAAATGCTTCCGACGAAGATCAAAGATGTATACGCTTAAACTATCTAGCTTATGACATCTTAAGTAATTCTCTTAGCAATGAAGATTATCATGCCTTCATATTGAATTATAATGAATCTATTCATGATGCGCATGATATTTGGACTAGAATTAAAATCAAATTTGATGAGTCCAAACATGATAGTTCATTTTGTGCTTCTACTTCCTTTGGTATTTGTGAAACTAACCCTTTGAAGGAAGAAGAAGAAAATGAACGATGGAAACCAAACGATGAATCCACCTCTCCAAAAGGTTTGTCTTCCCATTTCGATTCCCACATATGTTGTGTGGCTAATGAAAATGATAGCGGAAGCACAAATGAGGACGAGGAGGATGAACGAAGCTTCATGCAACTCTACGCTCATCTAAGCCTAGAAGATAAGGCGGTCATGCTCAAACTTCTAAAAAGAGCGAGAGAGCAAAGCGAAGCTCGTCAAATGCTAGAAGATGTTCTCTCCATGAAAATGCTACTCTTTGACGAGTTGACTAAAGAACATGAGGAGCTAAAGTTCTCTCATGTTGATTTGGTCCAAAGGTATGAAACTATTTCAATTGAGCAAGATAACTCTTTACATTGTATCGCTCAATTAGTAAATAGGAATGCCTTGCTTAAGGACCAAGTAGAAAAGCTAAAAGATGAAAATCTAGCTTTTCAAGAAAAATATGATATGGTTCTATGTTCTCATAAAAATCTTATGGATGATCATATCATGTTAAATATTGCTCATGAGGTTGTGATAGAAAACTTAAAATTCCAACAACCTCACTCATGCACATGTATTCAAATTGAAACTATTTTACCATGTGTTAATGCTTGTTGTCCGTCGACAAGCAAATCTTCCTTTGAGCTAGAATTTGCAGGAACAAAAGAAGACACATATCAAACGCTCAAAGAAGAAAATGAGAGGCTAAAAATAAGCTTGACACAACTAAAAGGGAAGTGCATTGCTCAACCTTCTCAAGATAACCGTGATCACATGGTGAAGAAGCTTGAGAGGGGAACAACCGTGGCATGCACTAAATCCCTTGAAGAAAATGTCAAGGACTTAAGGATTGCCAAGAGGAGGAAACAAAAGAAGAAAATCAATACCTCTTCCAAAAGCCTCAACCATGCCTCCATAAAAGGTAACATCCAAGGTAATAATCAAGTCACACTTCACACTAAGAGAAGTAAGAAGTGTAGTGAATGCTTTGAAAAGGGACACTCGATTAGGTCATGTCCCTATATTAAAAATGACTTGATTATTAACAAGGATGATAAACTTTGTTTTAAATGCTCAAAGAAGGGACACTTAATTAAATCTTGTCCCTATTTAAAACAAAAGGGCATAGTGTTAGAAAAGAAAATATTAACTAACCATGTAGCAAGCAAAAAACAAGGAAAGAAGAAATCTTCAAGACTTGAAGATAGCCTTTGCTACATATGCCGAAAGAAGGGACATCAATGCAAGGATTGTCCCATTGGTAAATATCCCACTTCTAGCTTGTCAATTAATTTACATGTAACTAGGCAACCCAAAATTGCAACTTGTGCTAGAAAGGTAATGAGTTTACCAAGTGCTAACACAAAGGACATTTGGGTTCCTAGATCTTTGTTGACTAACCTTGATAGACCCATCAAGCGATGGGTACCAAAATATGCTTGACAAGCTTTCCAGGAAAAGGAGATGGTATGAAGCTTTGGGATGCTTGAAAGAGTCAATTCAATTTTCATTAACTCAAGCTATCAATCTTCAATAATCTATATATATCCAAAATTGACCCAAAGCTGTTTTGAATTTCTAAAACTCATATCATCTCGGGGAAGGTATTGATGTTGTAGGAAATAAAGAATTATCCTGTGCGGAAAAATCAAGACCTACAACATGGAGGAAAGCCAAAGGATGGTAACATTTATGCTTTTAAGTGCAAGTATCTTAAATTACCATTTCTTATGTGTCTTATGTAGTCCCATAGAAAAAGAAAAGCACTTCAAATGTTTTTAAATTATGTCACCATTCTTTGAAGAAATTCCTCTCATATGGTAGATTGCATATTCATCATTTCTATTCTATGGCAATCTACATGCTTTAATTAATTGTAAGCACCTCATGGCATGCTTTACATTAATTATCCTTTTATAGCCATGTTCTAGATATAGAGAGATATTCCAAGTTCTTAAAAGAATAAGGTGTCATGTAAGAAATCCAAATCCTTAGGACACTTACAAAGGGAATCTCTATTTATATCTAGAATCATGAGACTAATGTTTTTGTCTAAATAACCTAAGTAGTCTCACATGTAGAGAATGAGTTTCTCTATGGAGATGTGTAATCTAAAATGAAAAGAAAAGTCAATCCAATTATTTATGTTGTTTTGCCTCTTGCTTAAGTTGGATATGATTCTTCTATATTTATCGCTCTCCATGTTGTGAAGTTTCCATGTTTTAGTAATCTATTTTCCATTCCTTATCAAAATGATTACACAAATGGAAACTAGTGCTTGTAGTACTAATGACATATCTCTTGAGCTTACCTATGAAAATCTACAAGAGAGTAAGTGCAAGTCGCAAGACTCAAGGGTTACTCTTCACCCAAAGGAAGAAAAGTAAAAGCAAAGGTATGGGACTCATCTTCTTAATCAAATATAGTTCCCATCAATGGTTATTTACTCTAAATTCTACCTATGTGAAGAATAGATTCTTTATTGGACTTAAGTCAGCCAGATGTGCATTCAATCTCATTCTCATAAAATGCACTTGTCCATTAGAATCTAATTCATGCCTTTGCTATATCTGTTCTCATATTGATATGCTTTTAAGTCATGATAATAAATTCAATATGAAGAAGTAAAATTCCTATGATTGATCAAGATATCTAAAAGGTGCTTATTCCTCTTTTCTAATAATGTGCACTAATGTTAAGGATTTTACTTCATGTCTATGTGACTAGTGGATGGTGAATTACTTACATTTATTATCTAAAAGAAATCATCCTTCATCTTTTACTCCTTTGTGCTATTAACATCTCTCTTGAGTATTTTCAATAAGTTTGGAAGGAAAAAGAGTCAACTACAAGGGAAGACACTCAAATGAAAAAGGGAGGACATCAAGAAGAACAACACCTACTTGGATAATAAGATCCTCAAAACATCAATGGTGTGGTTGTAAGCATTATAAATCTTTTCCATTGTGAGAATACTAGGCATAAATTGTTTATTGCAAATTTTATAAGCCTTGATCAAGATGAATGATGCTTCTCCCTATTTGTCTTTAAAAGTGAGTGCATCTATCCAATTCATTCAATTTCTTGATGCATATCTTTAGGGGGAGCCTATTTCTATATCTTGATTATATTGAGACTAACACTTTATCTTAGTAATCTCATATAGTCTCAAGTATGAGAGTAAAGTTTCTCATGAAGTATGCTACTACATATCAATCCATCTTGGTAAAGTAATGTCACCTTTATCAAGGATTGTAGCTTTCATTGTTAAAGTAGCATATTTACTAGATTCTCCTGTTTTAAGCTTGTTTGATGGTCTAATGCCTATGTTGTTCTTTTGATTGCATCTGTTGTTTGTTTGATCATTGAATAACTTCAATTAACACTTATGTTTCTTAGTGCCTCATATTATTTCAATCAATATCTCTCTTGATATGCACTAAGTTAAAGGGAGAATTCATGATATATTTATGCAATTTGTGATCTACTTGATATATAATAACATGACTTAGAAAAGGATCACTAGTTGTAGAACTCTCTCGTGTGCTATTTCCATACACTGTCTTGATTATAGGTCTTAAGTAACTAAGACTAAGGTCAAAGCACAATGAAGAGAGCATCTCTATGTGAAGGTACAAAAGGGTAAAACTACTTCCTCTCATTTATACATGTACCTAAATCTTCCTTTTCTATACATTTCTTGCATATCTTGTATAAAAGGAAGAAAAAGCATGTCTATGCATATCCCTGCTTCATACCTGGTTTAACCTCTAAAAATTTCATTCTTGCATTAATGCATTTTTGTTAAAACTAGGTGAAGTGATTTTATTGTCAAAGAGCTTAAAGCTTAACCTTGTAACGAGGTTAAGCTACCTTTGTTTCAAAGGTGGAGGGTCCTTAAGTCTCTTTGAAATCCTTAAGGGTAATTGCTTAAAATGATTCAAACATGCTTTCATAAGTGCATAAGTCTGTCATGAGCATCACACTTTTTATGACACATTGCACTTCACAGTTTCTATGATAAAGATATGTTCTCATTAACCTAATTATGTGCACTTGGCATTTAAGGCCAAAATTTGTATTCCTCTCAAGGCACATATTTAGGGGGAGCAATATATATTATATAGAACTGTTTAAGCTTAACTGACATATCCTTTTAAATCATGTCTCTTTCCTTTGGTACATTTGCATATTTCCAATCTCTATTGTGCCAAGGCTAAGACTAATATGTTTCCATGAGCATCTCGTGTATTAAGTCTTAGATTGAAAGGGAAATAGAGTATTCGGCAAAGACATTGCTTCCACTCTACATCTTAGGTATTATCCTTCCTTGCCGTAATTCCGCCATCTCTCCAAATTTGGTATAATCTTCACTCATATATTGTTTGCCAAAGGGGGGGAGAAAGTAAAAAGGGCTTATATTTCACTCACAAAGTATACGTTTTTGGCGATTCATGCCAAAGGGGGAGAAAGTATTAGCCCAAAGCAAAAGGACCGCACCACCACCAATTTCAAAAATGTGTTCTTTCAATTTGTATTTAAGAAGTTTTTCAATTAGTATCTTATTTTTGATATAATTTCAAATTGGTATGACCCCTTTCAAAATTAATATTTAAAACCCTCTTGAACACTAAGAGGAGAATTTCATTGAGGGGGAGTTTTGTTTAGTCAAAGGAAAAGCATTTGAAACAGGGGGAGAAAATTTCAAATCTTGAAAATGCTTCTCAAAATCTTAGTTATACACCTTTGACTATTTGCAAAAAGACTTTGAAAAAGAATTTCCAAAACATTTGCAAAAACAAGTGGTGCAAGCGTGATCCAAAATGTTAAAATGAAGAAAGCAATCCATGCATATCTTATGAAATGTAAATTGGTTTAGTTCCAAGTAACCTTTGCACTTACCTTATGCAAACTAGTTCAATTCTGCACTTATATATTTGCTTTGGTTTGTGTTGGCATCAATCACCAAAAAGGGGGAGATTGAAAGGGAAATAGGGTCACACCTTTTCCCAAATGATTTTGGTGGTTGAATTGCCCAACACAAATAATTGGACTAACTAGTTTGCTCTAGATTATACATTCTACAGGTGCCTAAGGTTCAACACAAACCAGCAAAAAGAACAAGTTAGGCTTCAAAAGAAAGGAGCAAAAAGGAAACCGAAGTGTGCCCTGGTCTGGCGCACCGGACTGTCCGTTGTGCCACCGACAGTGTCCGATGCACCACCGGACTGTGTCCGGTGCACCAGGGTGAATCAACTCCAACTCCTCAGCTTCGGGTTTCCCAGGCGCAGCTCCGCTATAATTCACCGGACTGTCTGGTGTGCCAACGGACTGTCCGGTGCACCAGCGGAGCAACGGCCATCTGCGCACAACGGTCGACTCTAACGGATGAACAGTGCAGCACAGTGCCACAGCAGAAGTCAGAGCAGCAGGTTAGAGGGGCACCAGACTGTCCGGTGCCACATGAGGACAAAGCCTCCAACAGTCGACCAGCTCCAAGCCCTAACAACAAGATGACGTGGCGACGCACCTGACACTGTCCGATGGCGCACCGGACTGTCCGGTGCGCCCATAGCCAGCAGCCTTCTCCAACGGCTACAATTTAGTTGGTGGCTATAAATACCACCCCAACCAGCCACTTCAAGGTGTGGGAGCCCAAGAAACATTCCAAGTCATATAGTTGACATATCCAAGCCCTCCCAGACATCTCTATTCATTGATCCATCCTATACACAAAATTTAGACCACTACAAACCACACAAGTGCCACAAAAGAGAGAGCAAGCAAAAGAAAGCCTCTTGTGAGAGTTTAGCTCTAGTGCCTTGTGAGATTCATTGAGAGGAAGTGTGTGCTACATCTTGCGTTCACTTGTGCGTGGAGTTTTGACTCCCATTGAACTTCCTCCAAAGTTTTGGAGGCTTGTAAAGCTAGCAAGAGACACCTAAGTGTGCGGTGATCCTTGCGGGGTCTTAAGTGATCCTTGAGAAGAAGAAGAACTTGTCGATCTTGGGGATCGGTTAGAGAGGGAAAGGGTTGAAAGAGACCCGTCCTTAGTGGACTCCTCAATGGGGACTAGGCCTTCGAGGGCCGAACCTCGGTAAAACAAATCACTCGTATCTCGTGTGTTTATTGCTTGTGATTTGCTTGTTCTCTCCCTTTCTAAGTTCTCTTGCGCTACTCTTTGCTAACATTATTTTGTGTTGCTTCAAGTTAAATTCTCATTTAGAGAAGCAACTCCTTGCAAGAAAGAACTTGTGTTTATCTTCTTCTTAGCTAAGCCCTCTTGCATTATTCTCCACTAACATTTCTAATAGTATTATTATTGATTAAATTCCGCACTCTTTGAAAACAATACTCATTTCAAGCAAAGGTTTTAGTTTTATACTCCGATAATTGTGAATCTTATTCTAACCACCAATCAAGGGATCTAGTTTGTATTTAGAGCTACAATTTTCAGGTTTCGCCTATCCACCCCCCTCTAGGCGACTTTCAGGCATAATGACTATATGGGTGGTTGGAGGCTATAAAAGGGACCCAAACCAGCCCATTCTGATTGATTTATTGATCCATATTATACACAAGAGTTGGATATTCACTCCTATCTACTAGAGCAACACTTCTATACACATCAAAGCCTCACAAGTGCCACAAAAGAGAGATCAAACAAAAAAAAGCTACTCATGTGTGTTTAGTGATAGTGCCTTGTGAGAAGCATTGAGCGAGAGTGTGCTACCTCTTGTGATCATTTGAGCATGGAGTTTTGACTCCCATTTATTGTAAATCTAGGAAGAGCCCCTTATCATTGTGGTTGGCCTTACAGAGACTTCTGTCTTTTATTCACAGAGAAGAAGGAACACTCACCGGTCTTGGTGACCGTTGGAGAGAGGGAAAGGGTTGAAAAAGACCCGTCCTGAAAGTGGCCTAAAGGGGGTGAATTGGAGAAACCTGAAAATTATAACTTTAAACCTGAACTTGATCCCTCGATTAGCGGTTAGAACAAGATGAACAATTATTGGAGTACAAAACTAAGTCCTTTGCTTGCAAAGAGTATTACTTTTAAAGAATGTGGAATTAATAAAAGGCAACTCAACTAAAATGTTTATGGAGAATGAAGCAAGAGGGCTTAGATAAGAAGAGGAAAATCATGAGTTCTTTCTTGCAAGGCATTGCTTCTATATATGAGAATTTAACCCGAAGCAACACAAAGCAATATCAACAAAGGATAGTGCAAGATAACTTAGAGAGGGAGAAGACAAACAAATCATAATCAATAAACACAAGTGACACTGGTGATTTGTTTTACTGAGGTTTGGTTCACCAAGAACCTAATCCTCGTTGAGGAGTCCACTAAGGACGGGTCTTTTTCAACCCTTTCCCTCTTTATAACGGTCACCAAGATCGTTGAGTGTTCCTTCTTCTTTGTCAACAAAAGACCAAAGTCTCCACAAGGCCAAACCACAAAGATAAGGGGCTTTTGCTAGCTTTACAATGAATGGGAGTCAAAACTCCACGCTCAAATGATCACAAGAGGTAGCGCACACTTTCTCTAATGATTCTCACAAGGCACTATCGCTAAACACACACGGGTAGCTCTTTCTTGCTTGATCTCTCTTTTGTGGCACTTGTGAGGTTTTGATGTGTATGGAATACCCAACTCTTGTGTATGAGATAGATCAATGAATGGAGGTAGTTGGGATGGCTTGGATATCTCTATCATATGCCTTGATATGTTGCTTGAGCTCCCACACCTTAAAATGACCGGTTGGGGTTGCTTTTATAGCCCTCAACCACCCATATAGCCGTTAGATAGAAAGCAACATCTTTTTGTCGATGGGTGCACCGAATAGTCTAGTGCACACCGGACAGGGCACTGCTCATTGTCCGGTGCCTGCCACGTGAGCCGACCATTAGGGTCCGTAGCACTCGACCGTTGGATCTGACCGCTACCCAGACTGTCCGGTGCACACCGGATAATCTAGTGCCCTGGCCACGTCAGCTGACCGTTGAGGTCTACGACAGATGACCGTTGGATCCGACTGTTGCCAGACTATCCAATGCACACCGGACAGTCCGATGCCACAGCCTGAGAGCGTCTGTTGTGGGCCACACTATACAGACTGTCTGGTGTCCCACCGGACTGTCAGGTGCACACCAAACATGTGACTGTTCACTGTCCGGTGCACCACCAGTGCGCTGGCTGACTGCCCTTTTCTTGGATTTCTTCGCTGATTCTTTTGGGCTTCTTTTGTTCTTGATTCTTGGACTTCTCTACTTCACTTTATGTCTTCTTTTGAGGTGTTGCAGCATCATTTCCTTAGTCCAATCCTCTTTGCTCCTGTGAACTATAAACATAAACATTAGCAAACATATTAGTCCATAGTCTATGTTGAATACATTCCTCGGGGTATTTAGAACTTATACAAAGAGTAGAACTATTGGTAGTTCACCTATTCCATGTTTTACCCTCTATTTTGGACCACATTTGCACCACAGGTAATGGTTTTTGCAAACTTTTGATAAAAAAATCAAAGTTATTTACATATGGCCTAAGGAACAAGAATGAAATTTTAAGAGCATTTCTAAGATTTAAAGATTCTCCCCCTTTTCAAATGCTTTTCCTTTGGCCATTTAAAAACTCCCCCTGAAGAAATAGTTTAAAATGTTTTCCGAAAATAGGGTGGTGGTGCGATCCTTTTACTTTGGCCTAACACTTTCTCCCCCTTTGGCATTAAGCACCAAAAATGAAGAACATTTGAGGCCTTTTCAATATAGATATGGAATTGAAGTACATGAGTTTTAGCAAGCGTGTTTGATACCGAACGAATATGAAGTGGAAGCGCTTCCTTTGCTCAAAACTTCATTTCCCTTTCTATTGAAACTAAGCATAACATATTCTTGAAGAATGGTTAGTCTCAAGGATTTAATGTGTCACACCCGGGTTTTAGCGGCATCAAAACCCGGCCCCGAATCATCAACAAGTGTGCTAGGATCAAGTCTCACAGATATGATGACTCATGGTACAGAAATGAATGTCACATCTTTAATATATAACGTAGACCAAAGTTGACAGGGAGACGACGGCCTAGACCATTCACGAACTTATCACAGCACCTTCATGCGCCTCATCCTGTGGTACCTGTCCTTGACCTGGGGGGATGTGAGTACAGCAAGGGTGAGCTCACATACGTTCATCGCTCAACAAGTTGTGGGGAATAATGTGCATGAACTCACCAAAGGTGGGAGCTCATGTGAAGTGTAAGGCTTACCAAAGGAGATGGTTAAAGCTGAGCATTGCTTTTAGAGTTGGTCAAAATTTTATTAGCAGTTACTAAGTATAAGTATATACCAACCTAATTAAATAAGAGATCAAAATTAATAATAACACCCACAATGCAATGCAAATGACAAATTAAGTTTAGTTCCATAATTTACTCATGTGAGCGTCCGAGCTGCTCATGACCGTGAGCACGACTGATATATCAGTTTTGCACTCTACAGAGGTTGCGCCCTTTACCCACAAGTCGTTTATCCCATCTAGCCAGGGTTTGCAAGGCCCTTAGACACTTCCGAGGTGAATGGCTAGGGATCCACTACGAGGCCTTTACAAAGTTCCACTAGCTTCAGAAAACCCGCTACGGTTTCTGAGAAGGGAAATATAGGAATCCCTCGTCCGAAAAGCCATCACAGCATGATCGACCCGAGAACCTCCCTATATGCAGGTCCTCTACCGCCCTTGCCCTTTCGGGTAACGTAGTCCTCCACTAGCTTTCCTAATTAGTCAGTCAAGGGTGTCCATACCACCCTTGTGGTAGCACTATTTTCCCGGGTGGTTCTCCATGTTCCAATTAACATGATGATCTTATCATGAACAATAATTAAAACAACAACATAATTGGAACATGATCATAATAAAATATTAATTTCCCAAAACCAGGTAGAGCAATAGCAAAACTACCCAAAAGTTCATTTGTTCGCAAGGTGTAGGATAAACAATACTAGGGAAACCTATTAGGTACCATCAAATTAACCTAAGCATGTCACAGTGATTAACAGGAACAATAATGGGTAAAGAAAAGTGATCAAGGGCACTGTCACACCCGGTTTTAGAAGGCAAACCGAATGTGAACCATGTACGTGCCAGGATCAGCAATTCACGTACACAGCAGTTACATAACATGGACATCATCACACAGTGCTCAAATAGTATTAAAAAGGGAAATAATAGTCGATTACATCATATGTCTGAGACATCCACATAGTCTTTACAATAAATCAAAGTGCGAAAACGAAATGTAGATAACTGCGGCCTTCACAAGCAGCTGACTGGGGGTTGCTGCTAACCCACACCTAGAACTCGTCGTAGTCTTGAAATTCCTAGAAGTCTCCTTCCACAGCTTCATCTTCTCCTGAGCAGTGGTTGCAATGCTGACAACCTGGGGATGGGGGGGTTTGGTGTGTAGAGCAAGGGTGAGTACACATCAACATACTCAGCAAGTATCTTGTTTGGCTGTAGTGGACTAGCTTTATGTGGGGGTAAGTCAAGCAGTTGCTTTTAGTTGGTCAGATTATTATTTACTAGTAGAAAGCCAGGTTTTAACATTAACCCAAGTTATTAGCCCGATGTACCCTTTCCAAAAGGAAAGAATACCACTTACCAGCACCATAGTCATAACCAAAACCATCAGTCTCATTGCCACCTGTAAACCAAGATGTCTCTAATCAAGTACCACTAATCAGTGGAGCTCCCTTGGCCGCTCATAACCGCGAGCACGGCTGATATATCAGTTTTCAAACACTCTGCAGAGGTTGTGCACTTTACCCACAAGCTGTGATTCCCTTTCTGCCCGGAGAGAGCTACTCCCCATTGACCACTACCTAGGTGGTCCAGCAGGGCATCACTACATAGACTTTACAAAGATTCCCCGAGGCTGTAGCCCCCCGTTAGGTTTCCTAAATGTACCGCACTCCTCCCCAAGGGACAAATCAACCTTGGCAGAGCGAGCCGCGTACACCGAGCCCCATTGACGGCACGACGGCTAAGCGAACTACACCCCGGTTCCTCTAATTACTTAGCTAAGGGCGTCCCACTCCACCCTCATGGTTGGACTGTTTTCTCGGGCGGTCATCCAACGAACAGGTCCTTACGGAGAGGCACTCGAGAAACCGCTTGAGCCCCCTTGAAGGTCACAAGTATAACATCTTAATAAAAGAGGGGAAAACAGCGTATCATAAATAATTCTCATCATGTTCATTGATTAATGTTAAGCAATAGCATAAAGCTAACCAATAATAATCCGACCCAAGTAGGTAAACAAGGACATGGATAACAAAGCTAGTCAATCCTTAGGCATAAATGTGTAATGCGGGAGGTGAATTAAAGAATGAATAGGACCGAGATAGGTCAAGGGACACTTGCCTCCACCAACCGACTGCTGCTCAGGGGCTTCTCCTGCGAGTTCCTCGGGCTCTTCGACCGGATCGTTCTCTATGCGGTTGCAAACATACATACATCCATCCATTCAAATTAGGAAACAAATAGTACATCATACAAAAAACAAATAGATTAAACATGCATAAAATATGGCATACGATATTGCATTTACCATGGTTAGAAAGAAACGGGGAAAGGTCTCACAGGGGTTAAAGTTTATGCTCGAGGCGCATTACGGGTAGACGAATAACTAAACGTTACGTGCTCTAGTTCTACTTAGCTCCAATAATAAGGATTAGCTACATGCACTACTAGAAACGTGACCACTTTTAGTAGATTAATATTAAATGAGATAGACGATTAGCTACATAAATTAATTAACGTAACCAATTTCTAAATTGAGTTTTCTATTTTATTAACATGAACAACGTGATTAGCGCGCATAAAATATGGGGGGGTAGACGGGCACGTCTAGGGGTAGACGAGGGCGTGACGAGTCGTGCCAAGGCACCGCGCACTACGCGAGCACGCACGCGCCGCGAACTAACCGTGCGCACGTCGGGGCCGCGCGCTGGCCGAGCTCAAGGCCGCGCGCCATAGGCACGCTGGGCCGAGCTCGAGGCCGGGCCGGGGCCGTCACGACGCGAGCAAGGCACGCCGGGGCGGGCGGGCGAACACGGCGCACGGGTGGGGCGAGGGCACGGCCGGGCACGGGGCGGCGCGGTCGGGACGGGGGCCGGACGGCGCGGGGCGGCGCGGTCGGGGCCGAGGCGGGGCCGGGCGGCGCGCACGGGACGGGGGCCGGACGGCGCGGCCGGGGCCGAGGCGGGGGCGGCCGAGCCGGGGCGGGGGCGGCCGAGGCCTGGGATGGGGCGGGGGGCCGGGGCCGGGCGCGGCTGGGCGAGGCCGGGGCGGGCTCGCCGAGGCGGCCGGGGGCGGGGAGGGGCAGGCTCGCCGGGGCGGGGCCGGGCGCGGCTCGCCGGAGGCGGTGCGGGGCGGCCGAGGTCGGCCGAGCGCGGAGACGGGGTGGGCGTGGGCGCGGCTGAGCCGGGCCGAGGCGGGGCGGCCGGGGCGGCGGCGGGCGCGGCCGGACCGGAGCGGGCGCGGGGCGCCATGGCCGGGGACAGGGCGGCCGCGGGCGGGGGGCGGCTGAGCCGGGGCGGGGGCGGCCGAGCCGGGGAGAGGGAGGGAGGGGGAGAGGAGAGGGAGGGGGCTTACCGCACGGGGGAGGGCGACGCGGCGGCGACGACGGCGCAGGGAGAGGGCGGCGGCGACGGTTAGGGTAGGGGAGAGGGAGGGAGGGAGAGAGAATGACAGACGGGGCCCGCAGGGAGGGGAGAGAGGGAATTTGGGGGGAGGGGAGGGGGAGGGGAGGGGCGGCTGGGCCGCTTTGGGCCCAAATGGGGCGCGCGGGGGGGGGAGACGGCTGTGCCGGCTGGGGCGGCCCACGGCGGGCGAGGGAAATGGGAGGGGGGAGGTGCAACTGGGCCGGGCGCGAGGGGGAGGGGCGGCTGGGCCAAAAATGGGAGGGGAGGGGGAAAGAGAGGAGAAAAAGGTTTTCCTTTTTCTAAAATCTACTTTCTCTAGATGAATGCATTTACATTTTAAAACAATCAAAAAAAAGTATGCATGGTTTGGCATGGTGCATCACACAAAATAAAGTATTTTAGTGTTTTGCTTTACATGGGATCTCAAGCCGAATCCCGCTATAACTTTGGAAAAGATCAAGGTTTAGCGAGGAGAAAAGGGAAAAAGAAAGGGTAACGCCTGAATTTGGTGAGGGAAAAGAAGAAAAAAATCTACCCCCAAATTCAGGGCGTTACAAACCTATCCCCCTTAAAAGAATCTCGCCCTCGAGATTCAGGGTTGGCTAGCAAAGAGCTCAGGGTATTTGGCCATCAGATCATCTTCACGCTCCCAGGTTGCTTCTTCCTCAGAGTGATGACTCCATCTGACTTTGCACATTCTGATGGTCTTCCTTCGGGTGACTCTGTCTGCCGTCTCTAGGATTTGCGCTGGCTTCTCAACGTAGGTAAAGTCCTCTTGGACCTCTAGACCTTCCACTGGCAACTGCTCCTCTGGCACACGCAAGCACTTCTTCAACTGAGACACATGAAAGACATCATGCACTGCGGACAATCCTTCTGGCAAACCGAGCTGATAAGCCACTTCTCCACGCTTTGCGAGAATCTGATACGGACCGATGTAGCGGGGTGCTAGCTTGCCTTTGACTCCGAACCTTCTGACTCCTCTGATCGGTGACACTTTCAGATAGACGAAGTCTCCGACTTCGAAACTCAGCTCTCTTCTTCTTGTGTCTGCATAGCTTCGCTGCCTTGATTGCGCTATCTTCAGGTTCTCTTGAACCATCTTGATGTTCTCTTCAGCTTCAAGCAAAACGTCTGGCCCAAACACTTGCTTTTCTCCAGGCTGATCCCATTGCAACAGAGTTCTACAACTCCTTCCATAAAGCGCCTGAAATGGTGACATCTTCAAACTGGCCTGGTAACTGTTGTTATAGGAGAACTCTGCATAAGGCAACTTCTTATCCCATCCGGACTGATCTTGCAACACACAGGCTCTCAACATGTCTTCAAGAATTTGATTGGTCCTTTCAGTCTGACCATCTGTTTGCGGATGATAGGCTAAACTAAAATTCAAATGTGTGCCCAAAGCTTCATGCAACTGCTGCCAGAAATGAGAGGTGAATTGAGTTCCTCTGTCTGACACTATCTTCTTTGGCACACCATGAAGACAAATGATCCGAGACATGTACAACTCTGCCAATACTGCACTGCTATAGTTGGTCTTGACAGGTATGAAGTGGGCTGACTTGGTCAAGCGGTCCACCACTACCCAAATGGAATCGTAGCCGGCTCGAGTACGAGGCAATCTGACTATGAAATCCATGCCGATCTCATCCCATTTCCACTGAGGGATTTGCAACGGTTGCAACAATCTAGCTGGTCTCTAGTGCTCTGCCTTGATTCTTCGACAACTATCGCACATAGCCACATGCTCTGCGATCTCCCTCTTCATTCCGCACCACCAGAATTTCTTCTTCAGATCTTGATACATCTTCTCACTGCCAGGGTGAATCGAATAGGCTGTCTCATGAGCTTCCTTGAGAATCAATTCTCGAATAGATTGGACTTTGGGAACGCACAAGCGGTCTTTGAACCATATCACACCTTCTGCATCTTCCCGAAAATCTTTGTCTTTGCCTTCCAGAATCAGTCGCCGGATCTCACTGATCTTCTCATCATTCTTCTGCGCTTCTTTGATTTCCCGCTCCAAGGTAGGTTCCAACTCGATTGTGACTCCTCGCGAGTTATTCAGAAATCCGAGACTCAACCTGTCAAACTCTTTGGCCAACTCATAGGGCATCGGATGAGCGACCATCAGATTGACTTGACTCTTCCTGCTCAAAGCGTCTGCCACTACGTTCGCTTTGCCTGGATGGTAATGGATCTCCAATTCGTAGTCTTTGATCAACTCTAACCATCTCCGTTGCCTCATATCCAGCTCTGTCTGAGTGAATATGTACTTCAGACTCTTGTGGTCTGTGTAAACATCGCATTTCTGTCCATACAGATAGTGCCTCCATGTCTTCAGTGCGTGAACCACTGTTGCCAACTCTAGATCATGGATTGGGTAATTCTTCTCATGAACTTTCAGCTGTCGGGACGAGTAGGCCACAACTCTTCCTTCTTGCATCAACACACATCCCAAACCAGTGTAACAAGCATCGCAATACACCGAGAAGGGCTTGTGCACATCAGGCAAGACTAAGACAGGCGCGGTAGTCAACTTCTCTTTCAGCGCTTCAAAGGCCTCTTGACATTTCTGGGTCCACTTGAACTCAACTTTGTTGCCTAGCAATGCTGTCATTGGTTTCGCAATCTTCGAAAACCCTTCAATGAATCGCCGATAATATCCGGCCATTCCAATGAAGCTCTTGATTCCTCGAGCATCTGTTGGCGCTTTCCAGTTCAGAATGTCTGCCACTTTCTTCGGATCCACAGCCAATCCTTCTTTGTTGATTATGTGACCCAAGAACAGGACTTCACTGATCCAGAACTCACACTTGCTCAACTTTGCATACAGCTGGTGCTCTCGCAATCTCTGCAATACCATCCTCAACTGATCCGCATGCTCCTCTTCGCTTTGAGAATATATCAGAATGCCATCAATGAATACCACCACAAACTTGTCGAGATAATCCATGAATACACTGTTCATCAGATTCATGAAGAAGGGCGGTGCATTTGTTAGACCGAAAGACATCACTGTGAACTCATACAACCCATACTTGGTAATGAATGTCGTCTTCGGAATATCTGAAGGTCGAATCTTGAGCTGATGATAACCTGACCTCAGATCTATTTTGGAGAACACACTGGCTCCTCTCAACTGGTTGAACAGATCTTCTATTCTGGGCAAAGGGTACTTGTTCTTGATCGTGACCTCATTTAGAGCTCGATAATCGATACACATCCTTTTTGTGCCATCTTTCTTCTCCACAAATAGGACAGGGGCGGCCCACGGCGAGGTGCTTGGCCGAATGTAACCTTTCTCTGACAGCTCATCAATCTGCTTCTTAAGCTCAACTAACTCTGGTCCAGATATTCTGTAAGCTCTCTTGAAGATGGGGGCGGCTCCAGGAAGAAGTTCTATGGCAAATTCAACTTTCCGCTCGGGTGGCATACCCGGCAAGTCCTTTGGAAACACATCTGGGAACTCAGACACAACCTTGATACTCTCAGTTGGGTCTGCTTCACTGCTATCGACAGCCATCTGATAACAACTTCCTTTCTTCGGTTCAGGTGGGACTAACTCGGTCACCACTTCCTCTCCTAGTGGGGACACCAACTTGATTGTCCTCTTATCACAACTGATAACTGCCTGATACTTATCTAGCCAATTCATCCCTAGGATGACATCTATTCCTTGAGTACCCATTACTATGAGATTAGCGGGAAACACTATCCCCCTTATTTCCACCCTTACATTCAAACAAATGCTATCAGCTCGAATTCTACCACCGGCTGAGTCAATTTGAATGGGGGTTGACATGGTAGTTATTGGAAGATTATGTGCTTCTACCCATGATGCAGTAATGAAAGAATGTGTTGCTCCAGTATCAAATAACACTTCTGCAATATGGGAGTCGACTGGGAACATACCTACTATCATGCCGGGGGTCTCCTAAACTGCTTCAGCCTCCAAGTGGTTCAGTCTCCCATGATTATAACGCGGCTGAGAGCGGTTGCCTGCTCCTGGCTGAGGCACATTCTGCTTTGCCGGGGCATTGGGGCCTGACTGCTGCTGGGCTGCCTTCTTCGGACATTGCATCACCCAATGGCCTTGCTCTCCACAGTGGAAACATGCTCTATTTCCAACCTGAGCTGGTGCTGCCTGACTGTTCTGCTAGTTTGCTGGGGCAGGAAGACGAGGTGCCTGCTGATTCTGCCTCTGAAACTGACCTCCTCCTGACTGATTGTCTTGACGATTCTGATGTTGGTGCTGAGGATACTGCCTTTGGAACTGCTGATGCTGCTGAGGTGGACGCTGGTTCTGCCTGAACTGCTGAGGTTGATTGCTTGAGAAACGAGGGCGATTGCTGCTTCCAGGCTAGGGTCCACTGATCTTGCGCTTGCGATCCTCCATCTCCTTATGCTTCCTCTCTATCATAATTGCTCTGTCAATCAGGTGCTGGAATGTCGGGAAAGTATGATTCATCAGCTGATACTGCAGAGGGTCAACCAAGCCTCTTAGGAAACGATACTGTCTCTTGGCGTCGGTGTTGACATCTTCAGGTGCATAGCGGGACAACTGCAGAAACCTGTCCCGGTACTCACTGACCGACGATGACCCTTGCTTAAGAGCCAGGAATTCCTCCTTCTTCACTGTCATCAGACCTGCAGGAACATGATACTGACGAAAGCTTCCTCTGAACTCTTCCCAGGTGATAGTGTCGGGGTGGGCATGGGTGGCGAGATAAGACTCCCACCATGACTGAGCTGCTCCTCTCAACAGACGGGGACCATACAGGACTTTCTCCCTGTCATCACACTGAGCGGTATGCAACTCCCGCTCCACAGTGCGCAGCCAGTCTTCAGCGTCCATGGGGTCAGAAGAGTGAGCGAATGTTGGGGGATGACCTCTCATGAATTCAGCAAGCTTGTCTCTAGGCATCTGAGGCATCTGAGGCTGAGGTGGGGCCTGCTGCTGCTGCTGCTAAATGGCGGCCAGAGTCTGACCAATGGCTTGAACTGCCTGAGTCTGCATCAGAAACATCTACTCGATGGACATCGGGGGCGGGGGCGGCAGGTGCTGCTGCTGGGGCACCTCATCTTGCGGAGCTGCCTGCTCCTGCTGAGCACACCTTCCTCCTCTGCGCCTGTTTTCTGACATCTGCAGAATGCAATCACACATCAGAACTGATCTTGCAAATCTTGCAGCATAAGAAGAGAGTATAGAATTCTCCACAACGCTGAACAGATGAGCATCTTCACTGTTCTCCAGCACAGACCAACACAGCTTCTCAGATAAAGAGGAAAGTGGAATAAAAGGCTTCCCAACTAAATAGCTAACTCCATTAACATATAACAGGTAAACCAAAATGCAGGGGGTACCCACATCCTGGTGACAGTCATTACAAAGATCCAAATCAAACATAGTTCATCATGACAAACATAAATGCACAGGATATAGCAAACTACCCTGTCTAACTAAGACTAACTAAGAGCGAGACTAATGCTAAGACTATAGCTTCTATGTATATATCTTCGTATTAATTACAAGATCCGACTCTAACGACCTATGGTTCTAAATTTATCTTGGTCTTGCAGTCGGGGTTGCCATAGGAGCGGTGTCCACGCCGAGGTGAGCGGTACGGGTGCTGAGTCCCAACGGGAGCGGGGGAACCATCGTCCAGGTGACGACGCTCCGCACGCTCAGCCCGCAGCAGGGCGATCTCAGCACGAGCCCTACTCAGCTCGTCTAGCGCATGGTCCAGCTCCGTGTTTAGCACGGCGGCTAGGTTGACTGTGCTGCTCAACCTAGGATTGTCCTCACCAACAGGTGAGACAATCACGCCTCCTGTGCTGCCAGATGGACGGCGGGGGTAATACTTCAGGTCGAGACCGTCAGCTACCCCACCGAGAACCGAGCAGTAGTGCGAAAGCGCACGCCGTGCGGCATCTTGCATGGCCGCCTTAGCTGAGTCCCGCTCAGAGATATAATAGTGCTCTGAGCAGGCCTCCGCGCCCTGGAGACTGTTCTCCGGACGGTGCACCAAGCAGGTCGCCTCCCAGCGGTCCGGGTAGACCCCGCGACTATGCTGGTAGACCACACAGCGATACTCGATAGACCAAGTATGCCGGTTAAGTGCCCGACGTAGCAGGGTGTCGAGCGCATCGTGGAAGTGACACCCGCGAGCAGCGTCGCGAGTGATGGGTCGAGCAACCCATCCTTCCGGCTCCTGGTCAGCAGGGAAGTCGGTGTCGTGGCTCGAGCTGTTGTCGCCACCTCCGTCGTCTGGGTCTCCTCCAGCAGCTACTCCAGGGGCTGGGGCACCCAGTGGTGGTGCAGGGGGTGCCTCCAGAGGAAGCACGGGGGAGCAGCTCCTCACTGACTCTATCTCCTGCTGGAGCGAGAAGGAAGAGCCCTACTGTTCCTGCTCCTGTCGTCGACGTTCCTGCTCCTCATGCAGGCGGTGGTGCAGCCTCTCCATGTGGCTGGACTGTCCGGCCACGAGACGACGAAGCAGACGCTCAGCAAGGCGGGAGGGTAAGAAGGGGATGACGGACTTTCGTGCAGTGTGTCTAAGACGAGCCATCTACAAAAGACACAGCAAGCAAAAGAGTGAGAACAGAACTAGTATGACCAGCAAATAATGAACCATAAATAAATAAAGGATTAGAATAAAATACAATTTTCAGCAAGGTATAATATATAGTAGAACATAGGTTTGGTCAATATGACCAACTTTTGAAGAGATACCAAAGTCAAGGCAGGGACAGAGGTCTATAATCCTTAGAATGACCGTTCTACTCTAGGTTAGCGGTCCTACAGTCAGCACGGCTTTGATACCAGCTTATGTCACACCCGGTTTTAGAAGGCAAACCGAATGCGAACCATGTACGTGCCAGGATCAGCAATTCACGTACACAGCTGTTACATAACATGGACATCATCACACAGTGCTCAAATAGTATTAAAAAGGGAAATAATAGTCGATTACATTATATGTCTGAGACATCCACATAGTCTTTACAATAAATCAAAGTGCAAAAACGAAACGTAGATAACTGTGGCCTTCACAGGCAGCCGACTGGGGGTTGCCGCTAACCCACACCTAGAACCCGTCGTAGTCTTGAAATTCCTGGAAGTCTCCTTCCACAGCTTCATCTTCTCCTGAGTAGTGGTTGCAATGCTGACAACCTGGGGATGGGGGGTTTGGTGTGTAGAGCAAGGGTGAGTACACATCAACATACTCAGCAAGTATCCTGTTTGGCTGTAGTGGACTAGCTTTATGTGGGGGTAAGTCAAGCGGTTGCTTTTAGTTGGTCAGATTATTATTTACTAGTAGAAAGCCAGGTTTTAACATTAACCCAAGTTATTAGCCCGATGTACCCTTTCCAAACGGAAAGAATACCACTTACCAGCACCATAGTCATAACCAAAACCATCAGTCTCATTGCCACCTGTAAACCAAGATGTCTCTAATCAAGTACCACTAATCACTGGAGCTCCCTTGGCCGCTCATAACCGCGAGCACTTTACCCACAAGTCGTGATTCCCTTTCTGCCTGTAGAGAGCTACTCCCCATTGACCACTACCTAGGTGGTCCAGCAGGGCATCACTACGTAGCCTTTACAAAGATTCCCCGAGGCTGTAGCCGCCCGTTAGGTTTCCTAAATGTACCGCACTCCTCTCCAAGGGACAAATCAACCTTGGCAGAGCGAGCCGCATACACCGAGCCCCATTGACGGCACGACGGCTAAGCGAACTACAACCCGGTTCCTCTAATTACTCAGCTAAGGGCGTCCCACTCCACCCTCATGGTTGCACTGTTTTCCCGGGCGGTCATCCAACGAACAGGTCCTTACGGAGAGGCACTTGAGAAACCGCTCGAGCCCCCTTGAAGGTCACAAGTATAACATCTTAATAAAAGAGGGGAAAACAGCGTATCATAAATAATTCTCATCATGTTCATTGATTAATGTTAAGCAATAGCATAAAGCTCACCAATAATAATCCGACCCAAGTAGGTAAACAAGGACATGGATAACAAAAGCTAGTCAATCCTTAGGCATAAATGTGTAATGCGGGAGGTGAATTAAAGAATGAATAGGACCGAGATAGGTCAAGGGACACTTGCCTCCACCAACCGACTGCTGCTCAGGGGCTTCTCCTGCGAGTTCCTCGGGCTCTTCGACCGGATCGTTCTCTATGCGGTTGCAAACATACATACATCCATCCATTCAAATTAGGAAACAAACAGTACATCATACAAGAAAACAAATAGATTAAACATGCATAAAATATGGCATACGATATTGCATTTACCATGGTTAGAAAGAAACGGGGAAAGGTCTCGCAGGGGTTAAAGTTCATGCTCGAGGCGCATTACGGGTAGACGAATAACTAAACGTTACGTGCTCTAGTTCTACTTAGCTCCAATAATAAGGATTAGCTACATGCACTACTAGAAACGTGACCACTTTTAGTAGATTAATATTAAATGAGATAGACGATTAGCTACATAAATTAATTAACGTAACCAATTTCTAAATTGAGTTTCCTATTTTATTAACATGAACAACGTGATTAGCGTGCATAAAATATGGGGGGGTAGACGGGCACGTCTAGGGGTAGACGAGGGCGTGACGAGTCGTGCCAAGGCACCGCGCACTACGCGAGCACATGCGCAAGGCCGCACGCATGCGCCGCGAACTAACCGTGCGCACGTCGGGGCCGTGCGCTGGCCGAGCTCAAGGCTGCGCGCCATAGGCACGCTGGACCAAGCTCGAGGCCGCGCCGGGGCCGTCACGACACGAGCAAGGCACGACGGGGCGGGCGGGCGAGCACGGCGCACGGCCGGGGCGGCACGGCCGGGGCGGCACGGCCGGGCACGGGGGCCGGGCACGGGGCGGCGCAGTCGGGACGGGGGCCAGACGGCGCGGCCGGGGCCGAGGCGGGGCCAGGCGGCGCGCACGGGACGGGGGCCGGACGGCGCGGGGCGGCGCGGCCGGGGCCGAGGCGGGGCCGGGCGACCGAGCCGGGGCGGGGGCGGCCGAGGCCGGGGACGGGGCGAGGCACCGGGGCCGGGCGCGGCTGGGCGAGGCCGGGGCGGGCTCGCCGAGGTGGCCAGGGGAGGGGAGGGGCGGGCTCACCGGGGCGGGGCCGGGCGCGGCTCGCCGGAGGCGGCGCGGGGCGACCGGGGCGGCGGCGGGCGCGGGGCGCCATGGCCGGGGACGGGGCGGCCGGGGGCGGGGGGCGGCTGAGCCGGGGCGGGGGCGGCCGAGCCGGGGAGAGGGAGGGAGGGGGAGAGGAGAGGGAGGGGGCTTACCGCACGGGGGAGGGCGGCGCGGCGGCGGCGGCGGCGCAGGGAGAGGGTGGCGGCGGCGGTTAGGGTAGGGGAGAGGGAGGGAGGGAGAGAGAATGACGGGCGGGGCCCGCAGGGAGGGGAGAGAGGGAATTTGGGGGGAGGGGGAGGGGAGGGGCGGCTGGGCCGCTTTGGGCCTAAATGGGGCGCGTGGTGGGGGGACGGCTGGGCCGGCTCAGGCGGCCCACGGCGGGGGAGGGAAAGGGGAGGGGGAGGCGCGGCTGGGCCAGGCGCGAGGGGGAGGGGGGCGGCTGAGCCAAAAATGGGAGGGGAGGGGGAAAGAGAGGAGAAAAAGGTTTTCCTTTTTCTAAAATCTACTTTCTCTAGATGAATGCATTTACATTTTAGAACAATCAAAAAAAAGTATGCATGGTTCGGCATGGTGCATCACACAAAATTAAGTATTTTAGGGTTTTGCTTTACATGGGATCTCAAGCCGAATCCCGCTATAACTTTGGAAAAGATCAAGGTTTAGCGAGGAGAAAAGGGAAAAAGAAAGGGTAACGCCTGAATTTGGTGAGGGAAAAGAAGAAAAAAAATCTACCCCCAAATTCAGGGCGTTACAGGCACAACTTGCCTGTAACTCGAATTTCCAGGTACTTCACCAAGTTGGTCTTCGTTGACTCGTAACCTCGCTGCTACTCGTAGCAATACATACAACCAGACAAGGAGAACATAAAAATAACATTACACCAAATATGAGAACAAACCACGTAAGAATATTCTATGTGTTGTATGAGGTCGTAGGTTTGAGAACCACTAAATTCAAAGTTACGGTTAAGAGGATATGATTTTCCAAAGATTTAGGCGATTAAATAATAAAAGATAAATTATATGTTAATTAATATAAATCATGTGAGAATTAATTAAAAAATAAAGTTTGAGCATGACCTCCTTATCTTCTAGGCTTAGATGAGCATAGAGTTGCATGAAGCTTCTTTCATCTTCCTCATCCTCATTTGTGCTTCCGCTACATTTTTCATTAGCCACACGACATATGTGGGAATCGAAATGGGAAGACAAACCTTTTGGAGAGGTGGATTCATTGTTTGGTCTCCAACGTTCATTTTCTTCTTCTTCCTTTAAAGGGTTAGTTTCACAAGGACTAAAGAAGTAGAAGCATCATATGAACTAACATGTTTGGACTCATCAAATTTATTTTTAATTCTAGTCCAAATATCATGTGCATCATGAATAGGTTCATCATATCTCATTATGAAGGCACGATAATCTTCATTGCTTAGAGAATTACTTAAGATGTCATAAGCAAGATAATTTAAGCGTAAACATTTTTGATCTTCCTCGAAAGCATTTTTCTTATCATAACTAGAAGGTATAATACTCTTGTCTAAAATTTGTTCTAATTGTGGGTCTATGGTTCTAAAAGCATTCATCACTCTAGTAGACCATGAAGCATAATTAGAACAATCGGAAAGTAATATCTCAAGAGTTACCTCGTTGTTTTCCTTCGGTGGTGTCTTCTTGTTCTTTTGGGATTTTCTCTGAGCCATCACTTCGAGTTGTTAGACTCAATATGAAGTGCCTAGCTCTAAGACCAATTGAAAGTTGCCTAGAGGGGGTGGATCGACAAAACCTGAAAATTATAACTATAAACCCGAACTTGATCCCTCGATTAGCGGTTAGAACAAGATGAACAATTATCGAAGTATAAAACTAAGTCCTTTGCTTGCAAAGAGTATTGCTTTCAAAGAATGCGGAATTAATAAAAGGCAACTCAACTAAAATGTTTATGGAGAATGGAGCAAGAGTGCTTAGATAAGAAGAGGAAAATCACAAGTTCTTTCTTGCAAGGCGTTGCTTCTATATATGAGAATTTAACTCGAAGAAACACAAAGCAAAATCAACAAAGAATAGTGCAAGAGAACTTAGAGAGGGAGAAGACAAACAAATCACAAGCAATAAATACAAGTGACACGGGTGATTTGTTTTAGCGAGGTTCGGTTCACCAAGAACCTAATCCCCATTGAGGAGTCCACTAAGGACGGGTCTTTTTAAACCCTTTCCCTCTCTCCAACGGTCACCAGGACCGGCGAGTGTTCCTTCTTCTTTGTCAACAAAAGGGCGAAGTCTCCGCAAGGCCAACCACAAAGATAAGAGGCTCTTGCTAGCTTTACAATGAATGGGAGTCAACACTCCACGCTTAAATGATCACAAGAGGTAGCACACACTTTCTCTCAATGATTCTCACAAGGCACTGTCGCTAAACACACACGGGTAGCTCTTTCTTGCTTGATCTCTCTTTTGTGGCACTTGTGAGGCTTTGATGTGTATGAAATACCTAACTCTTGTGTATGAGATATATCAATGAATGGAGGTGGTTGGGATGGCTTGGATATGTCTACTATATGTCTTGATATGTTGCTTGAGCTCCCACACCTTGAAATGGCCGGTTGGGGTGGCTTTTATAACCCTCAACCACCCATATAGCCGTTAGACAGAAAGCAACAACTTTCTTTCGATGGGCGCGCTGGACAGTCCGATGCACACCGGACAGGGCACTGTTCATTGTCTCGTGTCTGCCACGTCAGCCGACCATTGGGGTCTATAGCAATCGACTGTTGGATCCGACCGCTACCCAGACTATCTGATGCACACCGGACAATCTGGTGCCCTGGCCATGTCGGCCGACCATTGAGGTCTGCGGCAGTCGACCGTTGGATCTGACCATTGCCAGACTGTCCGATGCACACCGAACAATCTGGTGCCACAGCTCGAGAGAGCCCATCGTGGTCCTCTCTTCGTAGACTGCCAGGTGTCCCACCGGACAATCCGGTGCACACCGGACATGTGACTGTTCACTGTGCAGTGTACCACCATTGTGTTGGCCGACTGCCCTTTTCTTGGATATCTTCGCTGATTCTTTTGGGCTTCTTTTGTTCTTGAGTCTTGGACTTCTCTACTTCTTTTTATGTTTTCTTTTGAGGTGTTGCATCCTCATTGCCTTAGTCCAATCTTCTTTGCATCATGTGAACTATAATCATAAACACTAGCAAACATATTAGTCCATAGGTTGTGTTGAATAGATTCCTCGGGGTATTTAGAACTTATCCAAAGAGTAGAACTATTGGTAGTTCATCTATTCCATGTTTTACCCCTATTTGGTTGGAACTGAGCTAATTGTGACTTAGAAACTAGACCGTTGATCTTATGAACTTGTGAATCAGAGACTAGGCAAACTAGTTAGTCCGAATGGTTGTGAAGGTCATCAAGCACCAAAATATAAGAAATGGTTTAAGGCCATTTCCCTTTCATGTCCTTTATGGACTCCTCAACGGGGATTAGATTCTTGGTGAACCGAACCTCGGTAAAACAAATCACCCGTGTCACTTGTGTTTATTGCTTGTGATTTGTTTGTCTTCTCCCTCTCTAAGTTCTCTTGCACTATGCTTTGTTGATATTGCTTTGTGTTGCTTCAAGTTAAATTCTCATATATATAAGCAACACCTTGCAAGAAAGAACTTGTGATTTTCCTCTTCTTATCTAAGCCCTCTTGCTTTATTCTCCATAGATATTTTAGTTGTGTTGCTTTGTGTTAATTCCTCATTCTTTGAAAGCAATACTTTTGCAAGCAAAGAACTTAGTTTTATACTCTAATAATTGTTCATCTTGTTCTAACCGCTAATCAAGGGATCAAGGGTTGTGTTAAAGTTGTAAAATTCAGGTTTCGCCTATTCACTCCCCCTCTAGGTGACTTTCAGCTATAAATGCGGTGACCCCAACCACTTCATCGCTAGCTGCCCCAAGAAGGGCAAGCCAGAGGCTGGCCAACATGACCATCACTCCGGTCAGTGACCTTGGAAGCTTCATTGATTAGAGTAATCATGGTTCTAGTTATGATAATGATAATGATGGAATGAATCTTGGAGAAGTTATGTTTCCATGGGATGATAATTCTGAGATAATGCTGAAACTTGACTTATGCTAACTTTAATAACCTGATGAACTAAAATCAACTGATGTTAGACAGCCCCACATAAAGCTAGTCCACCTTAGCCAAACAGGGCACTTGTTGAGTATGTCGTGTACTCACCATTGCTTTCATACAAACATTAGGTTGCCTCGGTGCAACCCTTGCTCAGATGAAGAAGATGCCGTTGGAGTAGATTTCCAAGAGTTCCAAGACTACAATGAGTTTGAGGACTAAGCTAGTGATCTCCCCTAGTCAGGTGCCTATGGAGGCTCAAGTTATCTTAGTTTAAATTTCCACATGAGCATGTTGAACTATGTGATGTTTAAGACAATGGCCTGTAATACAATTTAATAAACTTATTTTCGAGCATTGTGCAATTGTATGACATTTATGTAATTGTTGTGAACGCGATTTTGATCCTGGCATGTACATGGTTTACATTCTATTTGCCTTCTTAAACCGGGTGTGATAAGTGTTGTGCCCATCATGAATGTCAGGGTCATAGATTACACATATCCTAGTATTTAATGTGCCTCTACTGAGGTTACCCTTTGGTAACTTAATGAGCCATACCCTCCTCTAAGGTAGGTATTAATGTCTTGTCATGAGCTTCTGCGTCGTATCCACATTGTCCACATATGATAGGCTAATGATGCTCTTCCCTCTGTCTCATCGTACCTCCTAGTATGTCGTGCACACATTACTAGGGTCTTAGGATTGCGACACGCCTGACTTAGAGCCCTCAAGTGCTCTGTAGGTAAGGTAGTGTGTTTCAAGCCATGTAGTGTCACATGTCCCACATTTAATGTGTTGTACCTTTATATTTGTCTATTACAATATTGCTTTATGACACTCCTTGGTCCCATATGGCCCCAACGGGTCCCTATTATTCATACGACCCTTGGTAATCCAAGTGTATTGCCATATCCACACCCCAAGGCGTGAGAGGCCCTGCGATCTTATTCAATAGGTGCCCAAAGCACAAAGGTCCTTGGAGGCTTATATGTTAGGTGCCCAAGGCATGAGGAGCCTTGGGGATTATCCACTAGGTGCCATGAGGTGCGAGGGGTCTCGAGAGCTTATATGTTAGGCGCCCTCGGACGTGAGAGGCTTTGAGGTATTATCCACTAGGAGCCCTGGAGCGTGAGAGGACACGAGATCTTTTTACTTGTCCTATGAAGCGCATGTCCAGAGTCTTATCTGTTAGGTGTCTCGAGGCTCAAGAGGCCCTAAGCTATTATCTCCTAGGTGCCCCGGGACATGAGGGTATAGAGAGTTTATCCGTTAGGTGTCCTAGAACGCGATGAGCTTCGAGGGCTTATCTCCCGGCCGCACCGAGGCATATATGAAGTATAAGGGCTAAGTCAATAATCAACTTAGATGCGTGGGACCTTTTGATCAGAATCTTTGACCACGTCTTGGCAATAAGGATATATCTTTCTCTATATATACACTCACTAGTGATAAAAATAACATAGAAAAAGGTAAACTTCAAATTTAATTACACTTTATATGCTGCCCCTGGATAAACAATGGAACTAGCAAGGACCTGTAGCGACAGTGGCTTGCGTAACGCTCATACACTGCTCGTGCATGTAGCGTCATCGACTGTTTGCGACAATATACCTAGTGGTGAAATTTTATTTTTGTGAAATTGACTACAAAAGGTGTATTTAACAATGAGCTTAGCCAAAAACTTATATATACATATCGACCCATATGTTTATTAATTTGATGAAATCCACTGGACAATGCATAGCATAGTCGTTATTAGTCATTTAAAAAGTTATAAGCATCACTAATATTCTTTTATCACAGCACTTTCCAAAAGGCAAGAGAACACACGATTCCTAGCTATAGTTCCCACATCAAAGCCCAGCTCATTAAGACCCAACCCGACCAAGCAGACCGCGTCTCGCGCCCACACCAACCCCCTCCGACCGCACCAATCTCCGCCCCCGCATTCTGTCGAACACCTCGTCTTCGCTCGCACCGACCCCACCGCACCGCACCTCCACCAACAACACCACCAGTCCACCACCACCCACCTCCCACATGTGCACACGCGCCCACCTCCCGTCCACCACCGCTATATATCCCGGCGCCCCTTCCTCCCTCCCCCGTCCTTCCCTCCGCCTCCGCCTCCGCCCCCGCCCCCGCCCACGCCCACTCCTCGCTGCCACCACTCCTGTCACCTCTTCCCGCGCCGACGCAGCCGCCATGGACCCCGTCGCCACATGGGGGCTAACCCCGCTCGCGGGCGCCGACCCGGAGATCTACGACCTCCTGGAGCGCGAGAAGCGGCGCCAGCGTCGCGGCATCGAGCTCATCGCCTCCGAGAACTTCACCTCCTTCGCCGTCATGGAGGCGCTCGGCTCCGCGCTCACTAACAAGTACTCCGAGGGCATGCCCGGCGCCCGCTACTACGGCGGCAACGACGTCATCGACGAGATCGAGAACCTCTGCCGGTCACGCGCGCTCGCTGCCTTCCACCTTGACGCCGCGTCCTGGGGCGTCAACGTGCAGCCCTACTCGGGCTCCCCCGCCAACTTCGCCGCCTACACCGCGCTGCTCAACCCGCACGACCGGATCATGGGGCTCGACCTTCCCTCCGGCGGACACCTCACTCACGGGTACTACACGGCCGGCGGTAAGAAGATCTCCGCCACCTCGATCTACTTTGAGAGCCTGCCGTACAAGGTGAGCGCCGCAACGGGGTACATCGACTACGAGAAGCTCGAGGAGAAGGCACTTGACTTCCGCCCCAAGCTCATCATCTGCGGTGGCAGTGCGTACCCGAGGGACTGGGATTACGCCAAGCTCAGGGCCGTCGCCGACAAGGTCGGGGCCCTGCTGCTCTGCGACATGGCGCACATCAGCGGGCTCGTCGCCGCGCAGGTACAACATTCATTGATTACAACAATCTCGATTAACCAGTTAGTTCCATGAAATTGGATCTTTATGTTGTGCAGTCCTGTTGAAATGGCGATGGATGGTACATGTGGTGGTTTAGATTCTACTTGGGATCTAATTTAGGCAATTAATTCTGGTGGCCGATCGAAATGTTGGATTGTTTAACTGAATATTATAGATCTGAGTGTTTATGAATATTTATATGGATGCTGTATGTCTGTCGTTTTGTGCATCACCTTGGATTGTTTAATCACATAATATAGATCTGAGTGTTTTGCAAGTTAAATGATTTAGGAACATTTTATATGGATGCTTGCTGTCTGTCGTTTTTTACATTGCCTTGTTTTGTATATACCAAAATGTGGCTTGCAGTCATGGAAATGGATATTTTTGGCTTGCTTTAGTTCGTGTAAAAATATATTCCTTTGATGGTGATAGATCTGCTGTTCCATTTATTTTGGTGTTTTGGATTATTCTCAATGGATATGAACCTGTGTACTCAGATAGTCACCGTACCAATTGAAACCTTTGCACGAGGTCTTAACAATTTTTACTCTTTGACGACAATATATAAGAGAACTCGTGCTTAGTGTGCTTTAGCAAATCACACTGCGCATCTTTGTGTACATTATTGCTTATCAAATTTGGGTCCATGCATGTTAACGTCACAGTAGTGCCCACTTCTGTTATGCAATGATCATGCATATATAAGCAATCCATAGTGGAATCTAATAAGCAATATGCTGTAATATGAGACATACAGATTTCTAACTCAACTTTGGTGTGTAGACTGAGCTACTGCACTATTTTAGGGTCATAGTACAGAAGTGACATGATTTCGCTAATTCTTTTGTATCGTCCTTTGGGTACTGGAGTCGGGAGGCACTTAGATAATGTATTATTCTAGGGCCATAGTACAGAAGGTGATATTATTTGTTTTTTTGAGCTCTGGAGTCCGGAGGAGATCTGAAGAGACTATTCATTGCAAATGTTTAGTTAGTTGAATAATCTATGTTAAAAAAAATCTCACTATTTGCCTTACTCCATTTCAGGAAGCTGCAAATCCTTTTGAATATTGTGATGTGGTTACCACAACCACGCACAAGTCCCTCAGAGGGCCAAGGGCTGGCATGATCTTCTACAGGAAAGGCCCTAAGCCCCCCAAGAAGGGCCAGCCTGAGGGTGCTGTTTATGATTACGAAGACAAGATCAACTTTGCAGTGTTCCCATCTCTCCAAGGTGGCCCTCACAACCACCAGATTGCTGCACTTGCTGTTGCTCTACAGCAAACTATGTCGCCTGGCTTCAAGGCCTATGCAAAGCAAGTGAAGGCCAATGCTGTTGCAATTGGAAACTATCTCATGAGCAAGGGCTACAAGATGGTGACTGATGGAACTGAGAACCACCTTGTTCTCTGGGATCTCCGCCCCCTTGGCTTGACTGGTATGCAAATTAACATCTAACTGGGCTTCATTTTCAAGGGGCCAAACTATAACTTGTTTTACTGTTGTCTTATATCCACAGGAAACAAGGTCGAAAAGCTATGTGATCTTTGCCACATCACATTGAACAAGAATGCTGTCTTCGGTGACAGCAGTGCATTGTCTCCGGGTGGTGTCCGCATTGGTTAGTATCATTTATTTGTTCATTTCTTCTGTGCAAGCTTCAATTAAGTATTAGTCCAACATTGCTATCCACATGTCAGTTCGAAATTTTTTCATGGTCTTTGAGCCTACCTTCTTAATGAAAAGGCGATGTGTCTAGATATTTTCTTGGTGTCTGGCCCTGGTATGGCCATTGTTGGCAAACCAAAATTTAGATTAGAGCTCTCATTTGGTCACATAGTTCATCTTGATGACCAATAAGCCAAAACCTTGGCCACAAAAGTGATGCCCCTGATTATGGTATGTTGGGAGGGGGGAGGGGTGTATGCCTAACTAAAAAAATCCCAGAAATGATTCCTGAAATCGGTAAACTTACAATAATTCTGGGTGTAATCTCTGAAATTCGGAATTGCAACTATATTTTATACATTGTTTACCATTGTCCCAAATACATATAGAGTGATGCTTGTGCCTTTATTTGGTCCTTGCTTCCTGTGATGGGAATCATGGGATATACTCCTTAAGAATCATCTGATCTCTTGAACTGCTGCAGCCAGGTTAATAGTTCTGGTTCCATTTCACTTCACCGTTCTTCACATTTTTCCTATGCAGAGTAGTTTAGTTCTTGCAAATGTTAATGAGTTGGTTGTCAAGATTGAAAATTCCAAACCTTGCTTTATTGGTGTCACATAATACATGGCTTACATATTGGTTGTCCAGTATGATGCTTAACCCTGAAAGTGCATGTCAACACTTAAAAAACACAGCTAAGAACTCTACTAGAAAACAAGAGTTAAATGCATGAGCCGCCCTTGAACTTGTCGAGGGATGCCAGAAATGACATTTTCAAACTTTGTGGACCTAAGTGACATCCCTTGACAAGTTCAAGGGCCACTTATGCATTTAACTCAGAAAACATTGCCATACAATAAAATACTGTAACACAATCTTCAGAGTAGAACATGTATACATGTGCATCGATGCTATTCAGCGCTGCTGGTATTATCTCATATTAAGCTCTGGAAGGAAATTCTGTTACAGCACAAGTCTAGGACATTCCTGGAATGCTTAAACAAAATTTCTCATATATACTTGCTATGCCTACACAGTACGTTTTTTAGTCACATCTTTGCTATTATTGACTTCAGGCGCGCCAGCAATGACCTCGAGGGGTCTACTGGAGAAGGATTTCGAGCAGATTGGGGAGTTCCTCCACCAGGCAGTGACCATCTGCCTGAACATCCAGAAGGAGTACGGCAAGCTCCTCAAGGACTTCAACAAGGGCCTGGTGAACAACAAGGACATCGAGAACCTCAAGGTCCAGGTGGAGAAGTTTGCCGACTCCTTCGACATGCCTGGGTTCACGCTTGAGAGCATGAAATACAAGGAGTAGATATGCCTCTTTCATGCGCGGCAAGGTCCTCCTGTACCGATGTCTTTCCTTGTGGTGGCGCAGGGTGCCATGGCACTGCATTGCCGCCACACTTACGATGATGATGATGGGTTATGGATTTTGTCTACAATGTCAGCAGGATAGGCTCACAATTGCCCCCTGCCCTCCGGTTTGGTCGCCTCTCAGGTTTTCATTTGGTAGTTGTTCGCAGGGAACCATATGAGAATTGCAATGTCAATCAGGTGTTTGCCAATAATAATTGGGTGGTTTCTGCTCTTGCTCTGATCATTACCATGCGTTTTTTATTCTGTTGGTGGGTTGGTCGATTGATTATCTCCTGCAGTCCTGCTGGCACTGCCGGTGGTCGTTTGATTATCATGTATGAATCTTCCTGGAGACTGTTGCTGGATTAACATATCGCCTGCTCCTGCCTCAGTGCTTCTTGGTGTGCACCGCATGTCGATGAGGTTGCTGATATGCAGCGCCTGGCTTGCTTAGGGCTTCGCAATTGTGAATGCACAATATCGACATTGAGCGTGAGATCCAGACCTATAGCCTTTCCCCAGCTGAAACTACAATCATCTCGATATCTGCCCCTTGCCGCTGTTCGCGCTGCCATCCCTGCGTGCTGGGCATGCCACCGTTCCGGGCGAAGCCTCCCGGTGAGTTCTGCGCTTTTCCTGCTGCCAACACTTCCCTGGCCACGCTTCTCCCTCGCCCCAGCTCTCGGAGATGCCACCGCCGCCGAGTTCTCGCTGCCGCTAGGCGTCATCCCACCGCGGTTAAGTTCAATTTCAGAATGCAATGACATGACAGGTATGACATATTAAGTTTAATTTCATAAATTACTCATGTGAGGGTTCGAGCCGCTCGTGACCATGACTAACGACTGATATAACAGTTTTATGTAAAGGTTGTGCATCTTTACCATAAAACGTGTTTTCCTTTTAGCAAGTGTTATCTAGACCCTTAAGCACTGCCAAGGAATGGCTAGAGATCCACTGCAAGACATTTATAAAGTTCCACTAGCTCGAAAAAAAAACCGCTACGGTTTCAGGACGTTGGAGCATAGGCCTTGTTCCACGGTCTGTAACCCCATCGCAGTAATTACAGTCAGCATACTCTACAACGATGTCTCCCCGCTTGCCCCTTTCGGGTAATATAATCTCTCATTAGCTTTCATAATTAATTGGCCACGGACGTCTCATTCTACCCTTGTGGTAACACTGTTGTCTCGGGTGGTCGCTTCATGTTCCAATTAACAAAATGATCTTATCATGTATAATAAATAACCAACAATAATAAATCATAGTGGAACATGATCATGCATCATAAGTACTAGTAATCCAAAAACCAGGTAAAGCAATAGCAAGACTACCCAATAATTCATTTGTACAAGGTGTAGGGTAAACAAAACTAGGTAACCTATTAGGTCCCTTTATTTTAACCTAACAGTGCCACTGTAATTATTAGAAACATAAACATTTTTAGGTCAGAAAATGTGATCAAGGACACAACGTGCCTTTTTGGTGGAACACCGGTATCTCGCAAGGTTGGGCTTTAGATTTCTTGTGACTTCGCTTCTACTTGTATCAATACATACAAATAAGAAAATAATGGATACAATAACATTACACCAAAGATGAAAACAAACCACACATTAGTATTCTACACGTCGCTACGAGATCATAGATTTGAGAATCACAAAAATCGGAGTTACAGTTGAAAAGATATGGTTTTCTGAAGATCTATGCGATTAAATAATTAAAACTAGGTCTTATGTTGATTTTATAAATCCGTGTGAGAAAGATAATATAAAGAAATAATTAATTCAACTTTAATCTAAATTACAACTTGACTAGAGATCACATTTTAGTCAAATTATAATTATAGACTAACTAATGTTGATTAGAATGGTTAATCTACAAATCATAGATTAAGCAAATATCTAATTATAAAAGTATGTGATATGATACAAATAATGTTATACTATGTAGACAATATTATTACGAATCTAATGTAACTTAAACGGATTAAATCAGAGTTAAAATGGGTAAGATATGAATTTACTAAACTTCTGGGATTACTAGCTGAGTACCCGTGCGTTGCAACGGGAATATATAATAACAGTATACTATGATAACTTATATGCAAAATATGTGTTATACCGTTATAAGAAAATGTTTTATAATCAATTTGTGATTCTGGCCATACATATATGTCGGGGACCATAATTAGGGGTACCCTCAAGACGCCTAATTCTCAGCTAGTAACCCCCATCAGCATAAAGCTGCAGAGGCCTGATGGGTGCGATTAAGTCAGGGATCAGTCCATACGAGCGACTTGATCACGCCTCGTCCGAGCCTAGCCTCGGACAAGGGCAGCCGACCCCGAGGGATTTCCGTCTCGCCCGAGGCCCCCCTTTAACGGCGGACACATCTCCGGCTCGCCCGAGGCCTTGCCTTCGCTGAGAAGCGACCCTGACTAAATCGCCGCACCGACCGACCGAGTCGCAGGAGCATTTAACGCAAAGGTGGCCTGACACCTTTATCCTGACGCGCACCCCCCGGCAGAGCCGAAGTGACCGCCGTCACTTCGCCGCTCCACTGACCGGTCTGACAGAAGGACAGCGCCGCCTGCGCCACTCCGACTGCAGTGCCACTTGACAGAGTGAGACTGACAGGCAGTCAGGCCTGGCCAAAGGCGCCATAGGAAACTCCGCCCCGCCCGACCCGGGGCTCGGACTCGGGCTAAGCCCCGGAAGACGGCGAACTCCGCTCCGCCCGACCCAAGGCTCGGACTCGGGCTAAGCCCCGGAAGACGGCGAACTCCGCTCCGCCCGACCCAGGGCTCGGACTCGGGCTAAGCCCCGGAAGACGGCGAACTCCGCTCCGCCCGACCCAGGGCTCGGACTCGGGCTCAGCCCCGGAAGACGGCGAACTCCGCTCCGCCCGACCCAGGGCTCGGACTCGGGCTCAGCCCCGGAAGACGACGAACTCCGCTTCGCCCGACCCAGGGCTCGGACACCGCCCTGGCCTCTGCCGACGACTTCCGCCTCGCCCGACCCAGGGGCTCGGACTCGGCCTCGGCCATGGGAGACAGACTCGACCCCGGCTTCGGAGGAGCCTCCACGTCGCCCAACCTAGGGCACAGGCCAGCCACGTCGACAGGAAGCGCCATCATCACCCTACCCCGAGCCGACTCGGGCCGCAGAGAACAAGACCGGTGTCCCATCTGGCTAGCTCCGCCAGATAGGCAATGATGGCGCCCTGCTAGCCCCGTGACGACGGCGGCTCTCAGCTCTCTTACGAAAGCAGGGCGACGTCAGCAAGGACACAACCGTTCCAACAGCTGTCCCTCCACCAGGCTCCGTTGCTCCTCCGACAGCCACGACATCACGCCAGCAGGGTGCCAAGATCTCTCCGGCTGCCACATTGGCATGTACTTAGGGCACTAGCTCTCCCCCCGCTAGACACGTAGCACTCTGCTACACCCCCATTGTACACCTGGATCCTCTCCTTACGCCTATAAAAGGAAGGACCAGGGCCTTCTTAGAGAAGGTTGGCCGCGCGGGGACGAGGACGGGGACAGGCGCTCTCTTGGGGCCGCTCGCTTCCCTCACCCACGTGGACGCTTGTAACCCCCTACTGCAAGCGCACCCGACCTGGGCGCGGGACGAACACGAAGGCCGCGGGATTTCCACCTCTCTCACGTCCGTCTCCGGCCACCTCGCTTTCCCCCCTTCGCGCTCGCCCACGCGCTCGACCCATCTGGGCTGGGGCACGCGGCACACTCACTCGTCGGCTTAGGGACCCCCCGGTCTCGAAACGCCGACAGTTGGCGCGCCAGGTAGGGGCCTGCTGCGTGTTGACGAGCAGCTTCCCGTCAAGCTCCAGATGGGCAGTCTCCAACAACCTCTCCAACCCGGGATGGTGCTCCGTTTCGGGAGTCTTGAGTTCATGTCCCTCGACGGCAGCTACGACATGATACTCCTTCCACCGCCGCGCGACAACAACAATGGCGGCCGACAACCCGCCCGCCGGCGGCGGAATCGACGACATCTTCCCCGCGTGGTGGAAGAACGACATTCGAGCTCGCCCCGTCCTCTCCCCCGGCAACGGAGGAGGAGGCGGGGCGACCAAGGCCAAACGGGAGGCCGCGCTTCGTCGGCTATCGAGCGAATCGACGTCCCCAGCGTCCCAACGGGGGGCGCGTCGGGCATCGACCTCGCGTTCGAGACGAAGGCGAGCGCCGTCCCCCCGCGACATGCCGATCTCGAGCAAGTGGACGACGCCAGCGAGCTCGCGGAGGGCCTGCAGGACGTCGCCCTCGTACCCAAGACGACGGCGCAATCAGTCCCCGACGTGACTATGTCGCTCCTCGTCGACCAAAAGGTACCGACCGATTCCCATCCTACATTATTTCGACTCGGCCTCAACCCGCCTAGCGACCTCGCTTTGGCGGGCGCTCTCGTTGAGGCGAGTGCAACCCCTCTGGGGTTTCGTATGCGGTCGCCTTGGGACCGATTGACGGACGTCTCGACCTACGGGCCCTCTGGGTCCGAGGAAGATGACGACCCCAGCATCTGTTGGGATTTCTCTGGATTTGGCAACCCCAGTGCCATGCGGGACTTTATGACCGCATGTGACTACTGCCTCTCCGACTGTTCCGACGGTAGCCGCAGCCTTGACGACAAGGACTGCGGCCCAAGCCGCGAATGTTTCCACGTCGAGCTAGGGGATCCCTCCGAAGGCAACCACCTCGGCATGCCGGAGGACGGTGATCTCCCTAGGCCGGCGCCTCGCGCCGACATCCCGCGGGAGCTAGCTGTGGTCCCCGTTCCGGCGGGGGGTCACGACCCACAGCTCGAGCAAGTCCACGGGGCGCAGGCCAGGCTCGACGAGGGAGCAGGAGCACTTGAGTCGATCCGCCGGGACGTCGGGCAGGTATGGGCAGGCCAGCCCCCGGCCGGAGAAATACGTCACCTGCCCTAGGGTTTCCAGCACCGCGTCGCCAACGACGTCAGGGTCAGGCCGCCTCCCGCGTCCAGCGGGGTCGGTCAGAACCTGGCAGCCGCAGCAATGCTCATCCGCGCGATGCCGGAGCCATCGACCACCGAGGGTCAGCGAATCCAGGGAGAGCTCAAGAATCTCCTGGAAGGCGCTGCGGCCCGACGGGCCGAGAGCTCTGCCTCCCGAAGGCAGGGATACCCCTCGGAGCCTCATGCTGCGACTTCCCGATTCATACGGGAAGCCTCGGTCTACACCGGGCGCACGTGCAACACCGCGCCTGCGGCCCCGGGCTACCTCGGCAACGAGCACCATCGTCGCGACCGTCGAGCCCACCTCGACGAAAGGGTGCGCCGAGGCTACCACCCCAGGCGCGGGGGACGCTACGACAGCGGGGAGGATCGGAGTCCCTCGCCCGAGCCACCCGGTCCGCAGGCCTTCAGCCGGGCCATCCGGCGGGCACCGTTCCCGACCCGTTTCCGACCCCCGGCTACTATCACAAAGTACTCGGGGGAAACGAGGCCGGAACTGTGGCTTGCGGATTACCGCCTGGCCTGCCAACTGGGTGGAACGGACGACGACAACCTCATCATCCGCAACCTCCCTCTGTTCCTCTCCGACACCGCTCGCGCCTGGTTGGAGCACCTGCCTCCGGGGCAGATCTCCAACTAGGATGATTTGGTCCAAGCCTTCGCCGGCAATTTCCAGGGCACGTACGTGCGCCCCGGGAATTCCTGGGACCTCCGAAGCTGCCAGCAACAGCCGGGAGAGTCTCTTCGGGACTACATCCGGCGATTCTCAAAGCAGCGCACCGAGCTGCCCAACATCACCGACTCAGATGTCATCGGTGCGTTCCTCGCCGGCACCACCTGCCGCGACCTGGTGAGCAAGTTGGGTCACAAGACTCCCACCAGGGCGAGCGAGCTGATGGACATCGCCACCAAGTTCGCCTCTGGCCAGGAGGCGGTCGAGGCCATCTTCCGAAAGGACAAGCAGCCCCAGGGCCGCCCGTCGGAAGAGGTTCCCGAGGCGTCTACTCCGCACGGCGCCAAGAAGAAAGGCAAGAAGAAGTCGCAAGCGAAACGCGACGCCGCCAACGCGGACCTTGTCGCCGCAGCCGAGTACAAGAACCCTCGGAAGCCCCCCGGAGGTGCCAACCTCTTCGACAAGATGCTCAAGGAGCCGTGCCCCTATCATCAGGGGCCCGTCAAGCACACCCTCGAGGAGTGCGTCATGCTTCGGCGCCACTTCCACAGGGCCGGGCCACCCGCAGAGGGTGGTAGGGCCCGCGACGACGACAAAAAGGAAGATCACCAAGCAGGAGAGTTCCCCGAGGTCCGCGACTGCTTCATGATCTACGGTGGGCATGCGGCGAATGCCTCGGCTCGGCATCGCAAGCACGAGCGCCGGGAGGTCTGCTCGGTGAAGGTGGCGGCGCCAGTCTACCTAGCCTGGTCCGACAAGCCCATCACCTTCGACCAAGCTGACCACCCCGACCACGTGCCGAGCCCGGGGAAATACCCGCTCGTCGTCGACCCCATCGTCGGCGACGTCAGGCTCACCAAGGTCCTGATGGATGGGGGCAGCTGCCTCAACATCATCTACGCCGAGACCCTCAGGCTCCTGTGCGTCGATCTGTCCTCCGCCCGAGCAGGCGCTGCGCCTTTCCACGGGATCATTCCTGGGAAGCGCGTCCAGCCCCTCGGACGGCTCGACCTTCCCGTCTGCTTCGACATGCCCTCCAATTTCCAAAGAGAGACTCTGACGTTCGAGGTGGTCGGGTTCCGAGGAACCTACCACGCGATATTGGGGAGGCCATGCTACGCGAAGTTCATGGCCGTCCCCAACTACACCTACCTGAAGCTCAAGATGCCGGGCCCCAACGGGGTCATCACCGTCGGCCCCACGTACAAACACGCGTTCGAATGCGACGTGGAGTGCGTGGAGTACGCCGAGGCCCTCATCGCCGACCTGGAGAACCTCTCCAAAGAGGTGCCAGACGTGAAGCGACATGCTAGCTGGCAACTTCGAGCCAGCGGAGACGGTTAAGGCCGTCCCTCTCGACCACAGTGGCGACACCTCCAAGCAGATCCGGATCGGTTCCGGGCTCGACCCCAAATAGGAAGCAGTGCTCGTCGACTTTCTCCGTGCAAACGCCGACGTTTTTGCGTGGAGTCCCTCGGACATGCCCGGCATACCGAGGGAAGTCGCCGAGCACTCGCTGGATATTCGGGCCGGGGCCCGACCCGTCAGGCAGCCTCTGCGCCGATTCGACGAGGAGAAGCGCAGAGTGATAGGCGAAGAGATCCACAAGCTAATGGCAGCAGGGTTCATCAAAGAGGTATTCCATCCCGAATGGCTTGCCAACCCTGTGCTTGTGAGAAAGAAAGGGGGGAAATGGCGGATGTGTGTAGACTACACTGGTCTCAACAAAGCATGTCCAAAGGTTCCTACCCTCTACCTCGCATCGATCAAATCGTGGATTCCACTGCTGGGTGCGAAACCCTGTCCTTCCTCGATGCCTACTCCGGGTATCACCAAATCCGGATGAAAGAGTCCGACCAGCTCGCGACTTCTTTCATCACGCCCTTCGGCATGTACTGCTATGTCACCATGCCGTTCGGTTTGAGGAATGCGGGCGCGACGTACCAGCGGTGCATGAACCATGTGTTCGGCGAACACATCGGACGCACAGTCGAGGCCTACGTCGATGACATCGTAGTCAAGACGAGGAAGGCTTCCAACCTCCTTTTCGACCTTGAAGTGACATTCCGGTGTCTCAAGGCAAAGGGCGTCAAGCTCAATCCCGAGAAGTGTGTCTTCGGGGTGCCCCGGGGCATGCTCTTGGGGTTCATCGTCTCCGAGCGAGGCATCGAAGCCAACCCGGAGAAGATCGCAGCCATCACCAACACGGGGCCCATCAAGGACTTAAAGGGCGTACAGAGGGTCATGGGATGTCTCGCGGCCCTGAGCCGGTTCATCTCACGCCTCGGTGAAAGAGGCCTGCCTCTGTACCGCCTCTTAAGGAAGGCCGAGTGCTTCACTTGGACACCTGAGGCCGAGGAAGCTCTCGGGAACCTGAAGGCGCTTCTTACAAAGGCGCCTATCTTGGTACCCCCAGCTGATGGAGAAGCCCTCTTGGTCTATGTCGCCGCGACCACTCAGGTGGTTAGCGCCGCGATTGTGGTCGAGAGGCAAGAAGAGGGGCATGCATTGCCCGTTCAGAGGCCAGTTTACTTCGTCAGCAAGGTACTGTCCGAAACCAAGATCCGCTACCCACAAGTTCAGAAGCTACTGTATGCAGTGGTCCTGATGAGGCGGAAGTTGCGACACTACTTCGAGTCTCACCCGATAATTGTGGTGTCATCCTTCCCCCTGGGGGAGATCATCCAGTGCCGAGAGGCCTCGGGCAGGATTGCGAAGTGGGCGGTGGAAATCATGGGCGAGACCATCTCGTTCGCGCCTCGGAAAGCCATCAAGTCCCAGGTCTTGGCGGACTTCGTAGCCGAATGGGTCGACACCCAGCTACCGACGACTCCGATCCAACCGGAGCTCTGGACCATGTTTTTCGACGGGTCGCTAATGAAGACGGGAGCCGGCGTGGGCCTGCTCTTCATCTCGCCCCTCGGGAAACACCTACGCTACGTGCTACGCCTCCATTTCCCGGCGTCCAACAATGTGGCCGAGTACGAAGCTCTGATCAACGGATTGCGAATCGCCATCGAGCTAGGGGTCCAACGCCTCGACGCTCGCGGCGACTCGCAGCTCGTTATCAACCAAGTCATGAAGAACTCCCACTGCCGCGACCCGAAGATGGAGGCCTACTGCGATGAGGTTCGGTGCCTGGAAGACAAGTTCTACGGGCTCGAGCTTAACCACATCGCTCGGCGCTACAACGAGACTGCGGACGAGCTGGCAAAAATAGCCTCGGGGCGGACGACGGTTCCCCTGGACGTCTTCTCCCGGGATCTGCACCAACCCTCCGTCAAGATCAACGACACGCCCGAGCCCGAGGCACCCTCGGTCCAGCCCGAGGTACCCTCGATCTAGCCTGAAGTACCCTCGGCCCAGCCCGAGGCGTCCTCGGTTCAGCCCGAGGTACCCTCGGCCCCCGAGGGCGAGGCACTGCGCATCGAGGAGGAGCGGAGCAGGGCCACGCCTGACCGAGACTGGCAAACCCCGTACCTGCAATATCTCCGCCAAGGAGAGCTACCCCTCGACCGAGCCGAGGCTCGGCGGGTAGCGCGACGCGCCAAGTCGTTCGTCTTGCTGGGCGATGAGAAGGAGCTCTACCACCGCAGCCCCTCGGGCATCCTCCAGCGATGCATCTCCATCGCCGAAGGTCAGGAACTCCTGCAAGAGATACACTCGGGGGCTTGCGGCCATCATGCAGCGCCTCGAGCCCTCGTCGGGAACGCTTTCCGGCAAGGCTTCTACTGGCCAACGGCGGTGGCCGACGCCACTAGAATTGTCCGCACCTACGGAGGGTGTCAATTCTATGCGAAGCAGACCCACCTGCCCGCTCAGGCTCTGCAGACGATACCTATCACCTGGCCCTTTGCTGTGTGGGGACTGGACCTCGTCGGTCCCTTGCAGAAGGCGCCCGGGGGCTACACGCACCTGCTGGTCGCCGTCGACAAATTCTCCAAGTGGATCGAGGTCCGACCCCTGAACAGCATCAGGTCCGAGCAGGCGGTGGCGTTCTTCACCAACATCATCCATCGCTTCGGGGTCCCAAACTCCATCATCACCGACAACGGCACCCAGTTCACCGGCAAAAAATTCTTAGATTTTTGCGAGGATCACCATATCCGGGTGGACTGGGCCGCCGTGGCTCATCCCATGTTGAATGGGCAGGTAGAGCGTGCCAACGACATGATTCTACAAGGGCTCAAGCCTCGAATTCACAACGACCTCAACAAGTTCGGCAAGCGATGGATGAAGGAACTCCCCTCGGTGGTCTGGAGCCTGAGGACAACACCGAGCCGGGCCATGGGTTTCACGCCGTTCTTCCTGGTCTACGGGGCCGAGGCCGTCTTGCCCACTGACCTGGAATACGGCTTCCCGAGGACAAGGGCCTACGACGAGCAAAGCAACCAAGCTAGCCGAGAAGACTCGCTGGACCAGCTGGGAGAGGCTCGGGACAGGGCCTTACTACACTCGGCGCGGTATCAGCAATCCCTACGACGCTACCACGCCCGAGGGGTCCGACCCCGGGACCTCCAGGTGGGCGACCTGGTGCTTCGGCTGCGGCAAGACGCCCGAGGGAGGCACAAGCTCACGCCCCCCTGGGAGGGGCCATTCGTCATCGCCAAAGTTCTGAAGCCCGGAACGTACAGGCTGGCCAACAGCCAAGGCGAGGTCTACGGCAACGCTTGGAACATCCAACAGCTACGTCGCTTTTACCCTTAAGATGTTTTCAAGTCGTTCATAAACCTCGCACCCATGCAAAGTTTAGTCAACAAGGAAGGGTCGGCCTCGCCTCGGCAAAGCCCGACCCTCCCTCGGGGGCTAAAAGGGGGGAAACCCCCTCTGCGTCAAAATTTTCCTCGAAAAAAGATCTCTTTTACCAGAATATCTTTCGTGCTTTTTGACTACTTCGAAAAGTGGGTCCTGGAAACGACGGAGTACACGTAAGCAGCCAAGGCCGACCGAGCCGAGGGACTCCCACGCCTCCGGGATACGGATACCTCACTCATCACCTTCCGCGAGAAGCAACTTTCGCTCGCACAAACATCCCTGTTACCGACAAAAAGTCCAGATACTCGAAACAAGAGGAAAAGAGACGCAGCTTTACAACGCAGCGAGGGTGTGTGTTCCGGCCTCGGCGGCCACACAAGGCACACGCTACAAGACACTTTGACCCTGCAGGCTCGGGTCTTGACGCTGGAAGGAGGCGGCAACACCCTCGGCATCGACGACACCTCCGGCGAGGCCCGACCTAGCCTCGGACAGCGACGTGGTCCGAGGTTCTCCGCTCCGAAGGACGACGTCATCGCCACGCCCGGGCAATCGCTGCCAGGGACTTCCCCGGGAATCCGGCCCGAGCAGGCGGCTCGGCCGGTCGCCCCTGGGGCTTCGGCCAACCATCTCCCGAGGGCGCCAGCCCGACCTGAGGCCTCGGCTGATCAACTCCGGCATCAGTCCTGCTGACGGACAACTCGACTAGGCTCCGGCCAACCAGGTTTCATTTTCGAACCGACTCCGCCTCTGTTCATACTGATATCGCTACCCCTGGCCTCGGCTCGTCGAAGAGCGGCCGAGGGGTCTCTTTAACTAAGCTAGAGGAGCCTCGGACAGCAAGGCCGACCGAGCCGAGGGGTTCCTACGCCTCCGGGATACGGATACCTCGCTCGTCACCTTGACATGGGGCGACTCATGCTTGGTGAAGAGATTCAGATAATCAACAGACGAGTCTTAGCGCTCGAAAATGAGGAAAAAAACGCGGCTCTGTGCCGTAATTACATACACGTTCAGGCCCCGAAAGCCGCAATGAACAAAAAACCCTGGCATTCGAGGTGCCATTACAAAACGGAACTCCGGTTCCCTCCTCCGCAGGTACGAACAACCCCACTCCACGGGGGAAGGCCTGCGGAGCAACAGAAGACCGACGAACGGCTCGTCGTCGCCCGCCCCAGCAGCGGCGACGATGAAGACTTCTGCCCCGGGGGGCCGAACAGCAGCAGTGATGACCTCAGGGCGGGTGCTGCTGCCAGGAGGCCCCGCCCATGCCCTAAAACTCGAAAGGCAAGGACGGGCAGAAGGCCGTAGACTTGGAGGTCGGTTCGTGGCCAACCTTGGCTATCACGCCGGCGGAAGAACCTCTTCCAGCTGCCGTGACAGACGCCGGCGCCGCGAGCGGCTCCGAAGCCACTCGCGTCCGAAAGCCAGGCACGCTGCAGATGCCAGCGCCACGGACGACAACCGCTCCTCCCTCCGATCACTGAGTGAAGGAGCGGGCTGCCGCCCATGCGGGGGCCGACCTCAACTCGACACACTCCCCTCCCCAGCCCTGGTGATGAAAATCCTTGAGGCTGAGGGAGGGGCAGAGGCCGCAGCCCGGCTCGCTTTCCCCCACCATCAAGCCGGAGGTCACCGTCTTGGGTGACCGCCGGTGGAGGGGTGCAGCCGGGCTGCATGATGAAAATCCTTGAAGCCGAACGATGGCTGAAAGGTACCAACTCCCACGGAGTTGCGTTCCTCCAACGATGAGGCGAAAAGACGGCGGGTACCCCCCATCCGGGGGCTTGGAAGATGGAAAGACACGACGCATAAGGGAGGAAGAAGACACGGTCGCCTTCCGAAAGGGGTCGCCCTCCTTTTAAAGGCAACTCTCCCTACGTGCGCCCCCAAACGTCACAGGCTGAGTCTTCTCCAACACGCTCCAAGGCCCTCCCCTGCGGCGCGGGGGCTGGGTCCCGCATGTCATGCAAACCGGCTCAGAGCAGAAGAAGCCAAACCGCCGCGCGTGGCGCACACAACCGCCCAGCAGTTACAAGCGACCCCACACTTTTGCCCAGACCAACGAGCGGAAGGGGCGGGCAGCCATGCAGGCGGCATGCAACCGCGCTAGGTGGACGCGCTTCTCCGACTCCCGACACGCCAGCATGGAGACCCAGGCCCACGCGTCACGCAACCAGCGCGCCAGATGCTGCATGCAAGCAACTGCATCGCCTGCGCCACCACCGCGCCTCCTCGATTGCGGAACCAATACCGCGACTCGTGGCGACCCAGCGCGTGACCCAGCGGCGCCAGCCTGACGCGGCGGCCAACGCGGCCAAAGGAGGGCCGGCAGTAATGACGGTGGCAGGCGCGCGGGAGCAGCGGTCACGTCGTCAGCCAAGCTCACGTCCCATCCGGGGGCAGCGAGAGAGCCCCCTCTCACGGTGTGAAGACAACGCGCCCGTGATCCGTTCCTCGAACGGCTCGCGGACGCGCAACGGCAGCCCCGCCAGCTACTCGCCCCATCGCATTAACTCCGCGGCGGGACAGGCGGCGCTTCTGGCAGGAAAAGCGGGCGATGCTTCGCCTTCGCCGAAACAACCGCGCCAAAAAAGGTACGCCGTGTCGTTCGGTTTCGTATCCTTTTTTCTTCCTTCCTCTTTCTCTATCTCTTGCAACAGGGACCAGGAAAGGGGGATACCCCGAAAGGGATCCTTCCCCGTGAAGGAACCAGGCTCCGAGCCTCCTTACTGATCAGGGGTTCGAAGGCTGGCCCCCCGAAGGGTTCAACAGCCGCCTCAGATCGCGTGGGCCCTACACCCACTACTGGTCAGAGGTTCGAAGGCCGGCCCCCCGAAGGGTTCCACGGCCGCCTCAGGCTACTCGGGCTCCGCGCCCATTACTGATCAGGGGTTCGAAGGCTGGCCCCCGAAGGGTTCACAGTCGCCTCAGACGCCGAGCGAGGGATGACCAGGGGTACGTTCGATACATAACCAAGGCTCGGGCTGCGCTCCCGAGGTACCCTAGGACATTTCCGAGACCAGCGGGAGCGATCTTGCAACGGAATCCCATCAGAGGGAGGCATCGAGCCCTCGGACCCCGTCGCCAGGGGACCGGGTCCGGCAAATCACCCGCAGGTACTTTTGGGCGTGCCTCTGGGCCCGTAGCCGACCCCCAACGAACGGGGCACGGACGTCCACTCGGATTACCCGCTTGCAGCTCATCGGAGACACCATGTTCGGTGCCCATCGAGGGTAGCATGGCGCTCTCCCCCCTCCTCCTTGCGGAAAGGCGACGTAGGGGCATACGTAAAAAAGCCGAGTCTGTCCCTGATCGTCCTCTCACCCAGTGCAGAGGCTCGGGGGCTGCTCTCGCAGACTCGGCTCCGGCCAAATCGTTGACAGCGTCAACATACCAGCCCGAGAACTTGGGCCCCGACCGTGCACCCGGGCTACGACCAGTTCGCATGAGGGAACGACCAGACCAGCCAAAGCATTACGCAAGGCATTAAGACCTCGGGGGAGTGAAACCACTCCTCCGAGGCCTCGGGGGCTACACCCGGCGGGTGCGCTCGCGCGCACCCACCAGAACAAAATGCAACCAAGAAAGGCTGGTCCCCTTGCAAAAAAGTGCGACGAAAGCCTCCAAGCGAGTGCTAACACTCCCTTCGAGGCTCGGGGGCTACTGTCGGGGACCATAATTAGGGGTACCCTCAAGACGCCTAATTCTCAGCTGGTAACCCCCATCAACATAAAGTTGCAGAGGCCTGATGGGTGCGATTAAGTCAGGGATCAGTCCATACGAGCGACTTGATCACGCCTCGCCCGAGCCTAGCCTCGGACAAGGGCAGCCGACCCCGAGGGATTTCCGTCTCGCCCGAGGCCCCCCTTTAACGGCGGACACATCTCCGGCTCGCCCGAGGCCTTGCCTTCGCTGAGAAGCGACCCTGACTAAATCGCCGCACCGACCGACCGAGTCGCAGGAGCATTTAACGCAAAGGTGGCCTGACACCTTTATCCTGACGCGCACCCCCCGACAGAGCCGAAGTGACCGCCGTCACTTCGCCGCTCCACTGACCGGTCTGACAGAAGGACAGCGCCGCCTGCGCCACTCCGACTGCAGTGCCACTTGACAGTGAGACCGACAGGCAGTCAGGCCTGACCAAAGGCGCCATAGGAAACTCCGCCCCGCCCGACCCGGGGCTCGGACTCGGGCTAAGCCCCGGAAGACGGCGAACTCCGCTCCGCCCGACCCAGGGCTCGGACTCGGGCTCAGCCCCGGAAGACAGCGAACTCCGCTCCGCCCGACCCAGGGCTCGGACTCGGGCTCAGCCCCGGAAGACGACGAACTCCGCTTCGCCCGACCCAGGGCTCGGACACCGCCCTGGCCTCTGCCGACGACTTCCGCCTCGCCCGACCCAAGGGCTCGGACTCGGCCTCGGCCATGGGAGACAGACTCGACCCCGGCTTCGGAGGAGCCTCCACGTCGCCCAACCTAGGGCACAGGCCAGCCACGTCGACAGGAAGCGCCATCATCACCCTACCCCGAGCCGACTCGGGCCGCAGAGAACAAGACCGGTGTCCCATCTGGCTAGCTCCGCCAGATAGGCAATGATGGCGCCCCGCTAGCCCCGTGACGACGGCGGCTCTCAGCTCTCTTACGGAAGCAGGGCGACGTCAGCAAGGACACAACCGTTCCAACAGCTGTCCCTCCGCCAGGCTCCGTTGCTCCTCCGACAGCCACGACATCACGCCAGCAGGGTGCCAAGATCTCTCCGGCTGCCACATTGGCATGTACTTAGGGCACTAGCTCTCCCCCCGCTAGACATGTAGCACTCTGCTACACCCCCATTGTACACCTGGATCCTCTCCTTACGCCTATAAAAGGAAGGACCATGGCCTTCTTAGAGAAGGTTGGCCGCGCGGGGACGAGGACGGGGACAGACGCTCTCTTGGGGCCGCTCGCTTCCCTCACCCGCGTGGACGCTTGTAACCCCCTACTGCAAGCGCACCCGACCTGGGCGCGGGACGAACACGAAGGCCGCGGGATTTCCACCTCTCTCACGTCCGTCTCCGGCCACCTCGCTTTCCCCCCTTCACGCTCGCCCACGCGCTCGACCCATCTGGGCTGGGGCACGCGGCACACTCACTCGTCGGCTTAGGGACCCCCTGGTCTCGAAACGCCGACAATATATTTTGTTATTTTAATCTATCTGTTTCACCACTACATTGCAACCATCAGTATCATGCAGACTTCGATATATGTCATGATTTGCATAGTCTCATCATTGGAGAGCACGTTCCACACATGTAGGAAGAAATTCCCCCGCACATCGTTAGTCATTAGACACGTACCACCATACATTTTTGCTTAAACAAAAAGGCAAGTGTGTGTGTTTGCGAAGAGAATTAAAGGCAAGTCGGCACAAAAGCTACCCCAATAGTGGCGAGGATGACGAACTGGTCATTATTGTCGGTCCTCCTCTGCGTCACCTCCTGCGTCGTCAAGATGACGCCATGGTCCTCGATATAGTAGTCGTCGAACGCGCGCGACATACCGAGTACTGATGACTCTTGGTTGGGCTGTAAAACGAAGTGCACCCTGCGCTCATCAGCAAGGTAGTACCCCTGGTCGTTGCACTACCAGATGTGCTACTCCTCTACATCCATCATGTTCAATGACACTTACACAACGTCAGCAACAGCCATCATCCCAACGCACAAGAATTCATGGCCGGTCAGTAGCGACTTACGTGGTAGGTTGGGCTTCAGGTGGACGATGAGCTGGACGACGTGATGGCGTCGTCGTCAAATGCGATGCCCAGAACAACCCGAGAGTCGCCGACGTTGGCGACGACCATGAGGTCCCCTTGCTTGACGATGGACAACGCGGAGCAGCCGCTCTGCACCGCGTCCAAGCGGCGGCTGCGCCGGAGCTTGTCGTACATAGCGGCACATGCGGCCACGTAGGACTGTTTCTAGAGGTCGAACTGGCAGTCGCCAAGTTTCTTCTCGTAGTCGATGAGCGACCTCAACGCGAGTGCCTCCTACTAATGGTGTTTGTTCGGGGTTTTCAAGTAAGAAACATGGATTCATGTTTGGCATTGGTTTATAAAAATGACTCACAAGTCAGATCCATGGGAAAAAATATTATGAAGAATAAATGTCACGCATGCAAAAAAAAATTAAGTTGAAAACATTATTCAAACAAAGAAATTGCATGCAAGGCTCTTTTTTAAATACTATTCCCTCCATCCAAAAATATAATTCAAGAATTTCGGTGATACTTATCTACTACTACGCATTGTGCAAGGGTAGCTTGTGAGCTTGGGGAGAGATATAGTAGATGTATTTTCTGTTATAGGTGTAGACATAAACACACATGTGGTGTAGCGGTAACTATTGCTGACATTTGCTTGAGAGGTCGTGAGTTTGAATCCCCTTGGGGCTATGTATTTTTTTAATTTTAGCTAGACGTCGGCTTACGGGGAATGGGAATGGGAATGAACTTTGTGGGGAGGGGGAATGAGAATGATAGATATAGAATGGTGGAGGGAGGAGGTAATCGGAAAGGCAGAACAGGAATGGTGGCAGAACACGGAATGGGCAGAACAGGGAATGGCCGACTACTATTGCAGCCTTAATAAGTAGTAGAGATTTTTACACTAGAAATTCAATTGCAGAATTACTTTTATATTTAATCAGTAAACTTTGGACTGCGGGTACCCTTTCTAGGAAGACTAGTGGTTAAACTGCAAGTTCTAGGACATTAGTAACAATCTTTACACTCGACCGCATGTTGATTTTACAAAAACTCAGGGTCTCTTTAGAAATTATACTACGGCTGAAGGGTTACGCTCTGTTCTAGGTCGTCCGATCTGGGATCGATGGCTTGGATTAGGTAGCCTAGGCTGAACCGATATGCTATGTGGACCACAGGATCCAAGATTGTAACACTCCGTCCAGTCCTGGATCGGTGGTACTTACTCTTGGTAGCTCTCTAGAATCATATATCGTCTCCAAAAACCAACATCAGTCTTTTGTGTGCACTTTGTTCTCACTCATGCGCACCCGAGAAAACTTTTTGGTCGGTCATCCATTCCAAGATTGTTCTGGGTCAAGCACACTTAACCTAGAGGTTCTTTCGAACTAGACTTTCGAAAAAGAAGATGCACTTGTTGATATGAGTACTCTATTAATTCTATTAAGCCTTGGGCAATAATATCACCATCCACCTATGCGAGGATATCACAATCCACTCCCTTAGAAAACCGATGTCCTCGTCGGTCAAACCTCAATTTAGGAACCTCCCCTCTTGGCCACGTCTATGTGTCCAGTGTCGTCATATGCCATGTCATGTGACCACTCCGGGTGTTACACCCGGTTTTGGGTGCAAAACTGAATGCATAGCATATGTGTGGCATGATCCATTTTCCACACATATGTTGACGCCACAAGTGTAATATATCAAAAGACAACGTAATAAAGATGTAAAGTGAGTAGAGGAACTTTATTACATCATCTAGATCACAGTATCTTAACAAGTATCATTATCAAAGTACGACAGAATTAAACATGGACACTCTTCCACGGGAAGATGACTGATGCATCGTTAGACTCAATATTCATCAACATCATCCGCAATGTCTTCATCATCACCCTCTGATCAAAATATTAGCAAGGGGTGAGCTCACTTATGGTCGGGGCTCAGCAAGTGGGAGGAATAATGCAAAGTTACAAGGTAGGCTACGGATAAGTGGTAAGCATTTTAGTTGGTCAATATTTTATTAGCAACGTCTGACTTACTAATTGTAAGTGTATCCAAAAATTCCCATTTAAACATAAGTACATAATTGTATAAAAAACACTTAAGTAAAACTACTTAAGCAAACCATCTGTGAATCATCGGATCACGATTTATTTTCCATCTTTAAGTTCAATTATCATGTGAGGGTCCAGGTTGCTCTTAATCGTGAGCACGGCTAACATATCAGTTTTACACTTTGCAGAGGTGGTACAACTTTACCAACAATCCGTGTATCCCATCTAGCCTGGGTTGATCGGACCCGTAAACACTTCCTAGGTGAATGGCTAGGGATCCACTATGAGGCTTTCACAAAATATCCTTAGTACAAAGCCACCCGCTAAGGTTTCCGCGTCAGTATTGATGGCCCTCTGGGCGAGGTAACTTAGCCAAGACTACAACCCCATGTTAACATGAGCTGCCACCAAACCACTACCGCCCCCTCTTGCCCATCTTTTAGGTAGGGTTGCTAAGCACTAAGTCTATAGAGCTAATTACCAAAGCCAGAGCCATTATAGCACTCGTGTTGCACTGTTATCCTGGGTGGTCACTCCATGTTCCATTTAATACAAAATGATCTTGTTTAACCATTGGGTTAACATCATAATATAAATTTCATTTCTAGAACATTAGTATCATTAAAGAGTGACATCATAATTATCAAGTTAACCGGTAACACAAATTGCTAAGCATAGTGTTTATCCCAAGGTAATCAAGTAATAGGGTTGGTAATTCTAGGAAATACTGTTTAGGCAAATCCCATCAAATTATGCAAATATTCAAAAAGTAAACATTATTATATGCATTACTTGGGTACAAATAGAAATGCAGAGGGAGAATCCACTTGCCTTGCTCGAACGTGTCCTACGGGTCGTCTTCGAACGTGTTTGGTTCGTCGACCACACAATCGGCTTCTAATATCGATTCGCATATCGTACATACAAAAGAAAACATACACCATTACATGGGTAACATTCATCATTACATGAACAATCACATATTACACAAACTATACTTATAAATAATGCCTAAATCATAATAATTTTATTAATCCACTAAAATCTCTATCTTGAATTATCGCTGGTGAAGGTTATATGGATATGTGACTACGAAAGTATTTTGCCTAGCATTGCTCAGATGTAATGACTTAATAAATTATCAATTAATCATTATCATTATATCTAATGGTATTCCTTTAGTTTTATCCTTTTCTTTCTAAAAGAAAACAACATTAATAATAACCGGTGGTCGAAACATCTAATAATAAATTAGACTAATGACTAACCTATAATTCTTGCACTAATAAATTCTACACCACTTACTAATTTCCGTGTAACGAAGTTTCCATTAGTTATTTAGTGAGCCTAAATGAACCTTGGATTTTAATTTTTAAATAAACTCTAAAATTCACCGTAAACATAATTACTTATAAAATCACTTATCTAATATTTTACCACATGTCTACCAAATTTTGTCACTCTGTTTAATCCAATATTCTAAAACCATTACAACCAAATGACATGACTAATAGCAATTCACGTACATATACTAATAATTCACATACGCATGGATTTCGAATCCCAACATTCCAATACAATAATTTGTAAAATCTCATACACTAGTTCAAAGCATGTTTTTGAAAATTAACAAAACTATTTCAGATTGCTCTCAACCTGGCGATGAACGGCGATGATAGACGGTGGCGGACGGTCTGGCGAACGGGCGGAAGGTCCGGCGAGGCACCGTGGCGGACGGGGCTCGGGCGCGCGCGTCGAGGCGAGGGTTCGGCACGGCGGGGCTCGGCGTGGTCATAGACGGTCTGAGCGGGGCTCGGACGGTCCGGGTGGGTTCCGGTGTGGGCGCGTAGAGGCTCGGCGAGCTCGGGCGCTCAACGACGAAGGCGTGGGGCGCGACTCGACGAGGGAGAGGAGATGGGGGGAGCTCGACAGGGGAGAGGGGGAGCTCGATTGCCCTTTTATAGAGGAGGAGGGGGAGGGGAGAGGACGCCGAGGGAGAGGAAGGGACGCAGGTGTCCATTTAAGCCATTGATGGCGTCGATTTCCTTAATGGAGTGAATGGGAGAGGAAGAGCCGGCAGCGGCAGTTTCAGGCGCGGGTAGGCGAGGGGTTGGACGTGGACGGTCCGGCCTGACGCGGGCGCAAGTGGCTTGGCCGGGCGTGGATGCGACGCGGGCGCGCGGTGCGGACGGTCCGGCCAACGACCAGGGCGCGGCTGGAGGTAAGGGAAGGGCCTGACAGGTGGGACTCGCAGGTAAGTGAGTAAGAGGGAGAGGTGGAAGGCGGTTGGGCTGGGAATGGGCCTTGGTGGGCCGAAATGGTTAGGGTTTTCATTTTTTTCTTTTTTTATCCGTATTTCCAAAAATATAAAATAAATATATTTTTAAATATTTCTAAAAATCATAATACTTGTACCAAACTTAAATACAACTAATATTTATTTTTGCACCAATGTTTCTGTCGGTACCCTGAATCAGTGGTACCCTCTTCTACAGTATGAAGGCGCTGCACCCTACGGCACCTCCAGGTCACACGGAGAGCGGCACCCGACCCCACCACATGGGCAGGCCTAAGGGCACCACGTGGCAAGGAAGGATAATACGTTCGAGGAAACACCGTTGGGTCCGGACCTCCGCAGAGGGACGTCGGACCCCTGTGAGTACGAACCCGGAGCTCCTGAGGAGACATGCCAGGTCCCCCTAAGTGAGGTCCGAGCCTTGGCAGGGTCCCAGGACGGAGAAGACCCCGGCGCAAGTAAGGGTCCGGTGCCGACACGTGTCCAGGCCTTGCCCTACGCTCCCCACTCAGGCAGAAACCCACCGCGGCAGCATGGCTTGTGGCTTGTAAGCCAACGGGCCGAGCCTCACGTAAGGCCCATGCGGCTGTGCAATCTTTGCATTTATTGCGGAGAGGACGCGCCGCCTGCCACCACTCTGACAGGCGACACGCCCTCTCAGCATTTAATGCGTCCTGTCTAATCCGCCGGCAGGCGGCGTTAGGGTCACCCAGCAGACGGCGCACCTGACCAGTCTATTGGCGAACAGTGCGCCCGTGCCGAGCAGCGCACAACACCCATCATCCCTTCTACAAGAATCTTCCCTTGCACGCCAAGGATACAGAGATCTCGGGCGTCAGGGCACAAGAAGATTGCCCTGGCAGCAAACATTGGTGGCTCCAAGCGTTATATTCTTCATGTCCCTGGGCCCACATGTCAGGGCCCAGCACCTTTGTACATGCCCCCCTTCAGCTATAAAAGGGGAGGCATGCGACGTTACACACACATCCAATATCTGGCTCACTCAGATATTCACAAGTTCATACAATCTCTCAAGCAATACATCACACAGTGGAGTAGGGTGTTACGCTCCGGCAGCCCGAACCACTCTAAACCCTTGTGTGTTCTTGTGTTCTTCCCACTTTTCCAACTAACAAGCAAAACGCTTAGGCCCCTCCTCATCTTAGGATCTAGAGCGGGTGCACTCCGCCACCCGGCCGGAGATTTTCTCTCCGACATTTGGCGCGCCAGGTAGGGGCCCAGGCATTAGGTTTTTGCTTGTTTTTCTTGTCCAAGCATGATGGTGCAGATCATTGAGCACCGCGCCGAGACTTCAGTGGATTTTGCGGTGGAGGAAGAAGCTACTTCCTCCACACCGTAGGTTCCCAATCGCCCAGTGCCAGGAACTGCTGCTGTGCACGCCGCACGACAGCACACGGCAGCGCAAGCGTCCCGGACTCCGTCGAGGGCATCACCAGGGGCGTTGTCAGCAGCCAGAGAGTTGTTGCGACACCCTCCAAGCTCCATGGCCTCACTAGGGGCCATGAAGCAATGGCGGGACGACGTCGACCGACTTCTCGGTATGGCACATTCTGCCTCGACCAGGTCGAGGACGCGGTCATCCTGGCGCCAACACGAGGCGTCAGCATCTGTGCGCTCGCCCTCAGTAAGGGGTGCGCAGACCAACGACCTCCGGGCAGAACTCAACCGCAGGCGTGCGAGAGAGGATGCCAGGGTCTCTTTGGAAAGGGCGCACGAGCGCCGCCAAAACATTGAAGGCCGCAACCTCGATCAAGACTTCGCTGCAGCAGCGCCACAGACACCAATGGGCACCCGGACCCAAGTGGGTGTCCCCCTGGCCGGCGTGGGCTGCGCCGCTCTCGTGGACCATCTCCGCACAGTGTCTTGGCCGCCCAAGTTCAAGCCTCATCTGCCGGAAAAGTACGACGGAACGTCAAATCCGTCGGAATTCCTGCAGGTGTACGTCACTGCCATCACAGCAGCAGGTGGAAACACCGCTGTGATGGCAACATATTTTCACGTCGCCTTGTCTGGACCAGCCCGGACTTGGCTCATGAACCTCGCCCCAGGGTCAATTTACTCCTGGGAAGAACTCTGCGTGCGGTTTGTAACAAACTTCGCCAGTACTTACCAGCAGCATGGAGTGGAGGTCCACCTCCATGCGGTGAGGCAGGAGCCCGGGGAGACTCTCCAGACGTTTATCTCCCGCTTCACCAAAGTGCGAGGTACTATACCTCGCATTTCCAATGCTTCCATCATCACGGCCTTCTATCAGGGAGTACGTGATGGGAAGATGTTGGAGAAGTTGGCCACGCACGACGTAGAAACTGTCCCCACACTCTTCGCTCTGGCCGATAAATGCGCCAGAGGCGCTGAGGGCCGTGCATGGCACTCAGCCCCACAAACCAGAGCTACCCAGTCGGGAGGCTCAGGTGACGCCCCCCGGGACGGAAAGAATAAAAAGAAGAAGGACCGCGACTACCAGAAGCCGCGGTCCACCGCTCTAGTGGTCGCAGCCGCGACCGGGGGCCAGGGCGACCGCAACAAACGCCCACGGCCGCAGAGGGGTAACAGCGGCTCATGCCCAATGCACCCCAATGGTCGCCACAGCGCCGCGGAGTGCCGCGAGATCATTGACCTCGCGAAACGCGTCAGCGAGCGACGAGAGCAGTCTTCCAAGGACGGCTCCCCACCTCGTAACCGACCTGGCAAAGAAAAGGTCGACGACGGCGAGGTGGCCGCGACTGAGCGGGACCTCGGGTATCAGTCGCCCGAAGGGGACCTGAAAGATGTCTTCGCCGGAGGCTCTTACTCTGGTGAAGACAACTAGATGGACCCCAGAGGGATCCCGAGCTCCCCAGTCTACGGAGCTGAAGCATGCCTTCCTCTGGAAACCCTTTTGGATTCCCCCACGGGCCCAGGCAGCCAACAGGTACACACGGAAGTGGCCACGACCAAAGATAAGGGCTCCCATGTCAAATGCAAGTGGGGACCCAGGGTCGGGACCTAGCCCTACAACAAGTACCAAACCAAGAAGGGCTCCGTAATTCTCCCCCAGCTGGGAAGGACCCTTCAAGGTAATAGGAATACACCGACCCAGGGGCAGCCATCTAGCTATGACCGAAAGAGTACCTTACCCCGATGCCGAAACATCTCTGTAAGTTCTATCCATAAAGCAAGTCTGAGGGGTAGAATCTACCTTTTGTAACTAGGTAACGCATACGTGCACGACAAACCGTTGGGGTCTGTCCCCGTAAACCCGACCTATTGGTCTGCACACATGCACGACGAAGTTATAAAGAGAAACTACCCCCTCAGTTGTGCTCTTGTGATAGTTCCATCTTGCTGCTGCATGGTCCTACCTTGTAGTCTTTCAGATAGTACTTTTTAGCTAACCCACCCGTACGGTTTCCACCTGTCTAGCATAATGACATCCGAATTGAGCAGCCAGGCTTGCAGTTTAGGGCCCCTGATACGAAAGTAGGGAGGTCCGACAGCCTGGGGGCCGGCTCTAGAGAACGGGACCCCGTTCCATGGGGTGGTCCGGAGCCCGTGTAGCCGCTCAGCCTAGTCCCGTACCGTGGGCTTGCATGCTCCGCCACTCCATGATGGGAACTTAGTATCTGGAGCTGTAAGTCCTGCGGGTCCGACAACCATGGGACCGGAGCTAGAGAATGGACATTGGTCTCCTGGGATGGTCCGGAGCCCGTGCAGCCGCTCAGCCTGGTCCCGTACCGTGGGCCTGCACGCTCCACCGCCCTGCGACAAGTGTCCTAGTATCTAGAACCGCGACCCAAGGAGGTCCGGACACACAACTTGGCCACCCGGACTAAAACCTGCGAGTCCTGAGCATGTATCAAAGGACGACTAATGTCAGACGGGGAACCCTATGAGGTGTACTACTAATGCTTCCTAGCTAAAAGTTGTGTACAGATCCAGATCCCAGCGAGTTTGGCTCCCAAGGGTTGTTGACAATCTTTTCAGATGCGCTGGTATCCAACCTCAACACGTTAAGCCTGCATCCCAGGCAGGGGGCCAGGTACCAGGGAGGAGTCAACAATGTCACATACAACAGGAACAAGTTGAAAATAGATAAGTGCTAATACTGCTTAATAAATAGTACTCTTAAGTACCTTACAAAAAAGCAAAAGTATTACATCTATTTTCAAGTGGAACCCTAGTTCCATTTCTACTCTGCAAGTATGAACTACCTCCACACCAGTAAGGGCCGCGGGATGGGTAGCTCCGAGTGGCTAGCCAGCGGAGGCGACCACACCAGCACCGACAACGACGGCCGCCTCTGCACCTACGACTCGCCAGCAGCGGCGATCACCTCAGCATGTACGCCGCTGCAGAAAGGTCCTCGCCCCCGTCTGCCTACGGGGGCGACAACGAGGCCATTAAAGCCAAAGAGTTGGAGGCTCGACGGCAGGTGGAACTGATAGTCACACCAACGGCGACAACCACCTCTGCACCGGTGGGCGACAACTGCCTCAGCGTGTGAAAAGATCCTCGCTCGCATCCTTACGGGAGTGAGGACATCCAAGAACGCAGCTGCCGCCCCCGCGACGTACGATGCCATGTACAATCCTCTAGTGCGGCCGGTAGTGCGGGAGTGGCCATGGGTGTGGCGGACCTGCGCACGGCGCGACTGTCGCCCGTGTGGTGAACGGACAACCACGCCCCGACCCAGCAGCAGAAGGCAGCACTGGAGGCGGTGCCAAAGCCACCTAGGCCGAAGCATCGGACACGCGGTGGCTGGCGACACCTGCCGTCGACCAGCCCCACGTACCCGAAGCGTGCCTCCTTCGCAAGACTGGCGAACACCCTTCTCCCCCGGATACTGAGGGAAGAAGCGGACCGCCAGCCCATGCGGAAGACGGGGCCCCAACTCGGCACACCCTCCTCCCCAGCACGGATGATGAACATCCTTGAAGCTGAGGGCAGGAGGGAGGCCGCAGCCCGGCTTGCTTCTCCCCACCACAAGGCTGGTGATCATCCCTCTAGATGACCACTGGTGGGAGATTGCAGCCTGGCTGCATGATGAAAATCCTTGAATCCGAGCGATGGCGAAAGAATGCCAACCCCCATGGGGTTGCACTCCTCTAACAACAACAAGAAGAAGACAAGTTCGGTGGCACCGCCACGAGCGCAAGCTCTTCGGCGATGAGATCGCCGGAGGAGACGGCCCTGACGCGGATCCCTCCAGAGAACACCGGCGCACCCCATATGGAGGCCCGAAAGGTGGAAGGGCGCGGTGGATGCAAGTGGAGCGAGGCATGCCTACTACCCGGGAGATTGACCCCTTTTTAAAGGCAGATCTCCCCACTCGCGCCCCCGAAGCGTCACGGGCGAAGTCTCCCCCGACGTACATAAAGGTTCCCACCTTATGACACGGGGGCCAGGCCCCACATGTCATACAGACGGACCTGAAGAAGGAACGAGCAAACTGCCCCACAGTTACGCGCCCCTTCATTTTCGGGGCTACCGACGGTCAGGAAGGCGAACCACCGCACAAGGGGCATGCAACCGCCCCACGGTTAAGCGCCCCTTCATCTTCGCCGTAACCAGCGGTCAAAAAGGCGAATCACCACGCAAGAGGCGTACAACCGCCCCGCGGTTATGCGCCCCCACAGCTTCGCTGTAACCGGCGGGCCAACACGGGGGCCTAGGCCCACACGCCATGCAACCGGCGCGCCGGTTACTGGGTGCAGAAAAACCGCACCGCCGCTTGCGCCAATGCCACGTCTTCTCAGGGCCGTAGCGGAAGTCTGAAAAGTTAAGTTTTTCAGAACCGATGCAGCGACTCGAGGCATCTCGTGCATGGCCCAACAGTGACATTAAGTACGATGGTCACGGGCCAGTCAGTCGTGGGAATAGGTGTGGCAGACGACACTACCATAGGCAGGCCGACTGTAATTGCGCCAATGGACGCACAGGAGTAGCAGGCCAACCGCATATCAGACTCTGGCCCCACCTGCAGACTCGCAACCTCCTCTGAGGCAGGCCCGGGGGCCACTGTCGGTACCCTGAATCAGGGGTATCCTCTTCTACAGTATGAAGGCGCTGCACCCGTACGGCACCTCCAAGTCACACGGAGAGTGGCACCCGACCCCACCACATGGGCAGGCCTAAGGGTACCACGTGGCAAGGAAGGATAATATGTTTGAGGAAACACCGTTGGGTCCGGACCTCCGCAGAGGGACGTCGGACCCCTGTGAGTATGAACCCGGAGCTCCCGAAGAGACATGCCAGGTCCCCTCGAGTGAGGTCCGAGCCTTGGTAGGGTCCCAGGCAGAGAAGACCCCGACGCAAGTAAGGGTCCGGTGCTGACACGTGTCCAAGCCTTGCCCTATGCTCCCCGCTCAGGCAGAAACCCACCACGGCAGCATGGCTTGTGGCCCGTAAGCCAACGGGACGAGCCTGACGTAAGGCCCATGTGGCTGTGCAGTCTTTGCATTTATTGCGGAGAGGACGCGTCGCCTGCCACCACGCTGACAGGCGACGCGCCCTCTCAGCATTTAATGCGTCCTGTCTAATCCGCCGGCAGGCGGCGTCAGGGTCACCCAGCAGACGGCACGCCTGACCAGTCTGTTGGCGAACAGTGCGCCCGTGCTGAGCAGCGCACAGCACCCATCATCCCTTCTACAAGAAGCTTCCCCTGCACACCGAGGATACGGAGATCTCGGGCGTCAGGGCACAAGAAGATTGCCCCGGCAGCAAACATTGGTGGCTCCAAGCGTTATATTCTTCATGTCCCTGGGCCCACATGTCGGGGCCCAACACCTTTGTACATGCCCCTCTTCAGCTATAAAAGGAGAGGCATGCGACGTTACACACACATCCAATCTCAGGCTCACTCAGACACTCACAAGTTCATAAAGCTCTCAAGCAATACATCACACAGTGGAGTAGGGTGTTATGCTCCGGCGGTCCGAACCACTCTAAACCCTTGTGTGTTCTTGTGTTCTTCCCACTTTTCCAACTAACAAGCAAAACGCTTAGGCCCCTCCTCATCTTAGGATCTAGGGCGGGTGCACTCCGCCACCCGGCCGGAGATTTGCTCTCCGACAGTTTCTATATTAATTAATTGAGCTTTCAATACAAAATAAATTCTACAAAAACAACCATAAATCGGATATGAGCCAAAAAATTATTCTAACAATTAGATCAAACACTTGAAAGAAAAATTATTTACTATTATTACTATTAATATTCTAAGTGCATTATTTTTAGTTGATGGTTTTTGAGGTGTTACACCGAGCCCACATGTGCCATATGCCCGAACCCCTAGCCCACACATGCCCATGAAACCGCGAGGGTCAGCTCTGATACCATTTGTAACACCCCGTCCACTCTAGAACCGGCAATACTTACTCCTGGCATCGCTCTAGGATCATAGGTCATCCTCACAGACCAACACGAGTCTTTTTTGTGCACACTTGTCCTCACTCGTGCGCACCAAGGAAAACTTCTCGGTCAGTCACCCATCCCAAGATTGCTCTAGGCCAAGCACACTTAACCTAAAGGTTCTTTCGAGACAGGCTTCCGAAAAAAGATGCACTTTGTTGGTATGAGTACTCTGTTAATTCTATTAAGCCTTGGACTAGGATATCACACAATCCACCCCCTTAGAAGACAGACGTTCTCGTTGGTCAACCCCAAGCCAGGAACCTCCCCTCTTGGCCACATCTATATGTCCAGTGTCGTCATATGTCATGCCATGTGACCACTCCAGGCCACACGCGCCATGCGCCATATGCTCGAATCCCTAGCCCACACACACCCATGAAGCCGCGAGGGTCGGCTTTGATATCATTTGTAACACTTCATCCACTCCCAAACCAGTGGTACTTACTTCTAGCAACCCTCTAGGATCATCGACCATCCCACATACCAGCACGAGTCTTTTGTGCGCAATTTGTCATCACTCGTGCGTACCCAGGAAAACTTCTCGGTCAGTCACCCATCTCAAGATTGTTATAGGCCAAGCATGCTTAACCCAGAGGTTTTTTTGAGGTAGGCTTCCGAAAAAGAAGATGCACCTTGTTGATATGACTACTCTATTAATTCTATTAAGCCTTGGGGATGGATATCACCATCCATTGGTGCCAAGCTATCACAAAGATTCACACTCGGGATTTTATTATGGCTCGATCTGCCCTATACCATCAATTAGAAGATTTGCGGCTCTGTTTCGATGGAACGAAAGGATACACCAGATTCTAATTGGGACCGTCCATGGGCTGATCAACGGCCAAGACCACTCTCCTTTACCTACGACGGTCTGGGCGCGGCGATGCCCTACTCTTCGGTGGCGCCTCACCGACGTACCGCGCACCTGCCCCCTAGTGCCCCAATCAAGAATCTTCCTAGCGCTACACAAAGAGAGAGTAAAGGCGGATAGCATGAGAGGTCCCTTACCGATGGCCATGTGGCGTAGATCCCTACCCATGGCGTACTAGTTCCACGGTGGCACTCCTACTCTGGCGAGCAATTCCCTTCCTCTCCATCACTCTCAGCGCTCATAACCACCATGAATACGACCGGTGCACACCGGAGACTCCCCTAGCCACATCTTGCTCTATGATTGATCGCATAGGCAAAGAATGACGGCGGCGACACAAATCCCTCTCTTCTCTCACGACGACACTCTTTGTGTGGCTCTTAGGGTAGCTTCTTTGGCATGGCTTACGGAATACGGACGAGATGGGCGAGGCGATCACTGGCCTAAATTTATACCCTGGTCCAAGGGTTGTTACGACCTTCAGTTGGTAGCAAGGTTGGTTGCAATCGACAAACTCTGCTTGAGATCGTTGGGACGAAGGTTTTGGCGAACCTGGTCCCCCTCCCAACGAGGCCAGAGGTCCTTGTACTCGTGTGCAAGAGTGAAATCCGACATCACGGTCCCACAGACCAGCGAGACAACACACCCACTCTTGTTCACCTTGTGCCGACAACTTGGGCCCATATGTCACTGGCCGATGGGAGGTGCTACGTGACTGGTCGGGTGGGCCCGCTCTCAGGGGACCAGCGCAGTGTAGATGTTGGGCCGCCCAGCATGAGAAGGGGTGGGGAAAGAAATGGGCCAGCATCGAGGTCTCGACCCAAATGGGTCTTTCTCTTTTCTTTTTCATATTTTAATTTTCTTTTCTGTTTTCATTTCAGATTCCAGTTTTAGATTTTAAATACAAATTTCAAATCCCTTTTAATCTAAGTTGGAGTTTCAACTTCAATCCAAATGAACAAACAAAAATTCCAGCACGAAATGCAAGGTTTCATTTTTTTATTTAATTTATTTATTAATTTATTCATGTCTACAAATGCTTCTAGTTATATATATATAATTCAACTTGAACCATCAAAATTTAAAATTGCCATCTATTTATCTAAAAATAATAATTCCAGAAGTAAGAAAAATCCTTATTAGAAGATATTTTAATTTAAATCTTTTTTGTAGAGTTTTCATAATCCCAAATAGGATTTTGGGTGTTACACTCAAGCGTAGCGTGTCTCCTTGGTACGGATCCAAATAAGTGTTAATAGCATCTACAACACTCCTCTTATATAATTTATCAAGTGGTAATGAAGATAATCGAATGTCATCTTTTCGGTTTCTTTTCAATTATTGAGAGAGATACTGTAGCAGATAACTAAGAATTTGTTTAATATGTGGTGTCTACTTTTGTTAGATTATATTTGATTGATCTTCTTTACTCTTCCCTCCGCATATCTTCTCCCACACGACGGCAACCAGCCAACCACCTAGTATATGCCTTTTGCCACCATGAGTGGCAGGGGCGAAGCTGAATTGTGGTTGGGGGTGCAAATGCACCTTAAAAAATTCAAAATCTGCTAGAATTTCATCATATGCACGTATATAATAAATTCGTATGCTTCTATAAGGTGGTAAATGCAATTTCCTTTAAAACTTGTTCTACCTTCGCCACTTGTGAGTAGCATATGGCCTTTTACCACTATGAGGTGATGCTAGTGACACATAGTTAACGATTTATATAAATAACAGGTGGTGAAACAGCGCCTTTGAACCGTTCGACCAACAAACCCACTCTGATTTTATTTGGGTAAACATACGACTATACGAGAGCAGCTACTTTTTGTGTTGCTAGCTAGTTGCTTTTCAGCAGCATATCACCTCCACATCGGCACAACAGCCAGCGACGTCTTCACTCCACTACGCCCTAAATAATGCGTTGGTGCTCACTGCATTGTCAGTCTATGATCAACTTATCCAATGTATCTCTTATTTCAAATTTCAAGTCTATAATATAAAATAACGGTTTGTATGATTTTATATACGATCTTAATATAAAATAGTGTTTTTATGGTCATATATATGATCTCCTATTTCAAGTTAGATCATGTAAATAATATAGTCTACAGTATAAAACAAAACAGTGATTTGTATGAGCATATACATGATCGGCTGAAAACAGTCCTTGAAAATTAGCAGTAACTGGCTTATACCAGTGTAAACTGGCCAATGTCGGCATGCACAAGAATATCTATCTACAGTCACGTAGTTGACCAATTCCGGAGTGCCAGCTGCAGCAGACAAGAGTCAATTTCTTGTCAGGGCCTCAGGGTCCCAACTGTGCGCGCTCTCTGGCAGTCTGAACTTTTCTTAAAAAAAAACACTTTTGCAGCTTGTCGGTGCATCCATGTGACGATGTGAGGCCTACGGATGGTTGGTTGAATGCACAGCATTTTCAGCACCAGACCAGGCATGCTGAAAGGCAGGCATATTTCCTGAGGTGGCTCATTCAACACAGCGCATTGGGGAGACGAACTGAGCTATGTATTGGTTAATTTTCTTAAAAAAAATATCACCTCATCAGTTGCATATTCCCCAAAAACATTTTTTTTGAAGAATCTGAAAGCTCAATGAAGTCTCTCCGGTAATCTGTAGCATTGCTCATCAACATCTTGCACACGAGATTCATCCATTAGTATTAGTGCTTCATTACTACACTTACTAAATATCCCGGCAAAGGAGGAAGGACGACCAAGAAAAAAAAAGAGGAAGAAAGAAAAAAGAAGAAGACAGAATAAAATACACTTCATTTAGTAAGCATTTGCAGCAACACCGCCCTGCAGCGTCGAAGGAGCGAGGAGCAGCAGCCCCACACCCACTTCCCTTTGCAAGGCGACGGAGCAAGCAAAGCAAGAGCCTAGGGATCCGCGTCCCTGCACCTGGTGATGCTCTCGCAGCCCCGGGTGTAGGGGTTGGCGGTGGTCGAGATCCGGCAGTTGTAGTAGGGCACCCCGGTCCTGGAGCACGGCACCACGTCGCCCCGCAGGGCGTCGTAGCTGATGTACCTCCGCCCCGTGGTCGCCTCCCACAGCAGCCGCCGGTGCGCCTCCGAGTCCATCTCCAGCTCCGCCGCCTCCATGCCGACGCAGTGGCCTCCTCTCCCGTGCAGGACGAGCAGCAGCAGGAGGAGGAGTGGCGCTGCTGCCCACGCCCTTGGGAGCAAGATCGGCTTGGTGGTTGCCGGCATTGTGTTGTGAGAGACTGGCTGACTGAGATCTCTCTAGCTCTTTCTTTTCTTGTTCAGAGTGCCATGGCGCTTCTCTCTCTCTCTGCACTGGATCTTTGCTGTTTCTTGATGGAGGGAACAGGGAAGCACTGCACTGAGATCTATCCGAGTTTTAGTGGAGGAGGCCCGAGGGGAGGGTGAAGCTTAAATGCGGTGTCGGACAGCCAGTTGTTGTTGACAGCAGCCGCTGCCTCCTGCTGCTGAGCGAGCGAGGGAATATCTCAAATGGGGAGAGGATGAGGTTTCCTTCAAATGTTACTTTTACCACGACCGAATGGTTTGTACTAACTGGAACTTTTCTGAAATTGTTTTCTTATCGAAAGTTCAGAGAAGCGGCTATTCCTCAGGTGCCGTGCCATCATGGGGTTTTGGCAGCTCATGTGGTCACGATGCCTGCCTGGCACAAGCTTTGGATATCATGTCACTTGACAGTGCCCTCAATATGGACAGGAATGGAGTCCAAGTTGTTTTCTCCTCCGTCCCACCGTTCCAAAGCAACTTATCTCGTTTCTTGATGACTTAAATCATTTTAAATCTAAGTAAGTTTATTTTAAAAATAATGTTAATGGTACCTAATAATAGTGTAGTGTTTGGCTGCATGAGTAAGCAGCAGCTGCCCGCCTGCTGCTGCTATTGATCTGAGAGACAAGAGAAGCACACTTAGCAGCGGCAGTTTCTTACACTGCAGATTGTAATGTTTACTTAGTGAAGTTTGAAATAAAAGATGTGATGTTACTGTCTTCAGCAGATCATACATATAGTTGCGCAAATATTGTTTTGCATTGTAAACTGTATTATTAACGTAATGAAGTTTGAAATAGAAATACTATAGTTGTGCAAAATATTGTTTTCACTACAACCATATTGTTCACATAATAAAGTTTAAAATAAAAAATTGAGATAAGATATATGTATTATTCATATAATAAAGTTTAAAATAAAAGATGAGATAAGAAACAGGTAAACTGCTGCTGGAGACATGCAGTGCTGTCATGGCTGCTGCTGCATCCCTTGTGGTAGAATAACTGCCCAGCAGTGCTGCAACCGGAAGCCCAATAGGCCTATCAGATTTATGCTTTCAAACTAAACTAATTTGAAGGTACAAATGCTGATACAACTCATTTCATTCCAAAATAATGTCGTTCTAGATTAGCAAAATGCCCAGTTATTTTGGGACCATAAAATTATGTCACACGTCCTCTGCGTTGATAGGCTGATGCTATTGTGTACTAGTGTAAGATGACATAACTTACAAAAAAAAACTTGTAGGGCACGTCCAAGCTTCCCTCCAAAAAGCAAACTTGAGATGAAGATGTATATGCATGTACATAACAGCCAGCCATATATACAAATCTAGAGAAAAGAACTGCAGCTCCTCTTTTCAGCTGGCTTCATCTATCCACAACCACAAAGGCTGTAGGAGCTTTCTGTAGCAGTTTCTTCAGCTATCCGATAACTTGAAGATCTCGTCCACATAATCCTCGACGTCCCAGAGGAAGGAACCGAATGCGATGGCTTCAAGCAGTAGTCTTTTCAGGGATGAAGGATCAAGTATAACCGCTTCATCATTCTCCTGGGAGAGTTCCATGTCGCCCCCAAAAAGAGCCCAGCTGTGCCTCTCGATGAGATTAGAAGCTTCCGATGAGCGCAGCTTCGCGCAAAGCTGCAAGGTCTTTGGATCGAATCCCATTATGTAGCCCCTCAAGTCGTGTGGGTTGACCACAGAACTTGGTCTCAAAGAAGACGAAGCTTCACTAGAGCCTCCAATGGCCCCTTCCTGCTCTTGTTTATTTGTGAGTTGAGCATTCAGAAATTGAATCGGAGGCACTCCTTCTGAGCGAGTGAGGGTCAGCTCCAATCGATGCCTGATGCTGACAGATTTCAGGAAGTATCCGTACATTATTGAAGCAGAATATATCCGAACAAATTGCAGTCTTTTAATGCGAAGTGTTGAACGATTGATCTTGGGACCATTTCTGTGCACCCATCTGATAATGCTGGTCAAGTGTTCCCTAATTAGCTCTAGCACCTCAGGTCCATGAATGGATTCAAGATCTGTCTCCCTTGGTGGCCATAACTGTAACCTTCTGTTGCTTATGAGTTTCGATAGATTGGGAACCATTGGAACTTCAATCTTAAAAAACTTATAAACAATCAACATGTACATGACGTCCTCAATAGCTCTCTGACACTCGTGTTCCTTGAGTTCAGCAATCCTCCTATTTGTCGAGTTTCCAACAAACTAGTTAGCTACAGAATATAATACTAAAACCCAAAAGAGCAAACCATTTATCAAGTGCAATAGGAAGGATTTTCAGGTTTTGTTACTATTTGCCATGTCGGGGCATCCTCTTGATATGAGCCTTAACGATTGCGAGCAAGATTCTATGCATTATTACACACAACAATAACAAGAATACTACCCAAATAATATGAATCCACACCCATCATCCTTTCATTTGGTCCACAATTTTAGATTAAAAAAACTCGGCCAGGGTCCCGGTATTATATTAAGAGACCGAAACATGGTCCTGGCCAATAAAATTCCCAAACCTTGGCCCCCCATCACTGTCGGGTTGTCACCGCCCACTCTGCAACGGTCCAGCCGTTGCATGCAAGACATAACCTGGGAGTGAGCGGGGCACAACGAGGGAATTTTCTTAACCAAGCCCGAAATTCGCCACCGAGTGGGATCGAACCCGGGACCTGGAGGTGCTACTCGGAAGCCTTAACCATTACTGCATTACACTAGAGGTCCTTTCGCACAATTTTAAATTTACAATGGTGATAATTTATAACTAGTTAGCTACATAATACAATACTAACACCCAAAAGAGCAAACAATTAATCAAGTACATTAAGAAGGATTATCAGGTTTTGTTGCTATTTGCCATGTCAGGGCATCCTCTTGACATGAGCCTTAATGATTCCGAGCTAGATTATATGCATTCTCAGGATGATACTCTTGAAGAAACATATAGTACACAACAATAACAAGAATATGACCCAAATGATATGAATCCACACCTGTCATTCTTTCATTTGGTCCACGATTTTAAATTTAAAATGGTGATAATTTATAACATGTTCATACAAAAGACAACTATGCAATAAGTTGTGTAAGCTTCATCCATTTTTTTTCTAAATTTCCAGTAGCACAGTCTTGTCTGAATCAGAGTCTTTAGTTGCAACATCAGCAGCTAAATAGTGTGTCCTTGTGGTCGCTTCCACCTCCATTTTAAGCATTTACTTAATTTATCTAAGCAGTTGCTAATGGTGCAATACTATTCCTGGAAACGCAAGTAGCTTCCAGGCTAAGGATTTACCTATAGACTGTTCTTTATAAGTGAATTAGTGATATGAGATAACAGGTCCAACTAAACGGACAGTGCTTATAAATTCACAAAAGAGCACCACGGTTTGTGCACAAAATGACTGTCAATATGCATAGAAAAAAATTGAAGAAAGACAATAAAAGCACATCCCCTAAGACATCATGTTTCCTAACACTTAAATCAGAGATTAAGTACCAACCTGTGAAGGCAATCCTCTTTAGAACCAATACTATGCTCCCAGCGTTTTAAGCTCTCTTCTCTTTGGTAAGACAGTTCTTGCAACTGCTTTGCTGCTGCAGCTAGAAAAATGTGTGGCAGGTTCTTCAACAGACCACACAAGAAGCTGCCTTCACATGTTTGGGGCTCAAGTGGTGCATCCACACTTTCAAATTTAGAATCATCAGGCTTTGCACTAGCTACTGTACTCCAGAGCTTTTTAGTTGCGGATATAGATCTCCAATTCAAAATATTTCCCTGCGTTTTGATGTTGACAAGGAACTATTTCATAATAATGTAAGCAGATTAAACATCAAAGTTGCAGATTTATAAGAGTGACTCAAAATAATTATCAGCTAAACAATGGAATGTTTTTGGAATTAAAATTTCTGAAACTTATATTTGGACTAAAGTTATGCAGCTTATGCTAGTTACTTAGAAGTTAGAACAACTTGTTTTTTGTTTTTGGAAAAGGAAGGTATACTAACTTTAAAGATCAGTCTTGAAACAAGATAGACTTCCGACTTCTGATTCATATGAATCACACAGCTAGAACAAGTAGATCAGTCATTATTATACTGTAGTTGCCTAGTTGGGAAATTGCACAGCAAATGTGTCTTTTGTTCCATAAATCAGGCAAAAAGTTTGTACTCTGTTTTAAATGGCTTGGTTTAGCGAAAAAATACAAGAAAATACCAGAGTATTGACTTATATTTGCGAAAAGGTTGATGAGGTAGTACTAGGATCAAATGAAAAACAAGAATGTTGACTAAATTTCTCTACTGCTGAATTTTAATTCGAACATGATATCGATCCCATGTAAACCGTCAACTCTACCAACCAATTGCCTTCCCAAAATGAAGTTGACAAATTGCAATTTGCAAGATGAACTCTATAGATGAAAAGACTATTCAGGTAATCCTTCTCCTGCTTGGTTAGATTAAACCCTACCTTGAAAAACTTTACAGGCTCAAGAACCCCAAGAACCGTTACCAAACCCACCAATAACGCTACACACACAACAAAAATAAAAGCCGCGTTCCCAAGTCCATGTCCATAGGTAGCGACATCGCCTCCTGACTATACACGAATTCACTAACTCACTTCCAATTTCAGAGCTACATAAGCTGTAAAAATCAGAAAAGAACCTGTAGCTGCCAGCAGGTGTAGTATCCAAACGCTGCCCCCGATGCGTGACGGGCGCCTCGCCGAATTGCCGGTCGGAGGCAATTCGAAGCTACGGCGGCGCGAGGGCGGAGGCCGGCCATGCGGAGGGAATGGGTGGGGCGAGCAGGTGTTCAGGTGAGGTGGCGAGAGAGAGGTGTTCAGGAGTTGGATAACGTCGGGACGGCCGGAGAGGAATCAGCGGGGCGCACTGCTGGCCTGGGTGCGCTCGCGTGAAACCACAAGCGGTGGCGTGTTCCGCGCATGTGGTGAGCAGAGTGGGGTGGACCAAGTGGTCGCGATTGGTTGGCTCCCGCACGACGAGATAATGTGAGATCATGGAACTGAAATCAATTTTAATAATTATTGTTTGTATATATATATATATATTAAGTTAATATATATATATATATAAAGTTAATATGAATACGATAATATGTATAATATATTTATATGCTATCATTAGTTACAATAGAGGTATTTATGTACTGGATTTCCGCTGGAGGGAAGTCCAGGAGCATGCTAGAAATTGCAGATTAGAAATACAACATTGATCTATACAATCAATTTCCATCATACACCGTATAAATTTAAAATAAACTTCTAAATTTTGTAAAGTAATAGAATGTCAAATTCCAAGCTTAATATCTTAGTTTATTAAGGTTGTGCTTAGTAGACCGTGCATTTAGTCGTGCAAGATTTGCTTGACCTTTGAATGCACTAAAGCTAATAGTTAGTTGCTAAAATTAGCTATAGACATCCAAACATCCATTCAACTATTAGTTATTTTTAGTAAATTAGTTAATAGTTAGTTAGCTAATTTCACTAGCAATTTTTTAGTCAACTAACTAACTATTAGTTCTAGTGTATTTAAACACCCCTTAGGCCTAGTTTGGATACTTTGGGATTGGAGTGTTTCGAAGGGATTGGAGAGGGTGCAAATCCCAAATAGATCAAATACGCTCTCAATACATCTTAATCCACTCCAATCCCACTCATTACTAGAGTATCCAAACAAGGCCTTAGGCTTTGTTTGGATACTCTAGTATTGACCCCAATCCACATGTATTGAGGTGGATTGGGTGTAAATTAGTTTAAGTTACACCACAATTCAAATCAATACATATGGATTAGAGTCAATACTAGAGTACTCAAACCAGACCCTAGTCTTCTCGTGTAGCATGCTTGGTGTACCTCATCTCCTTTGGATTGCTTTCCATGCAATGAGATACATAGGTACATAGCATTGACACTAGCTACTAAGCCTCTGTGTGAATTAGAGAGTCGGGCGGATGATTAATCTTGATGGAAATCTGAAAGTGAGCATTTTTTTTCTTCTGAATGCTCTCTTGTTGTCAAAGTCAACTAGGGCATGCAGTAGACCTAGAGGTCTTACCCATGAGCCTTTGAGAAATTTGTACAATCAGTTAAAGGGTAAGCTTGATATCATTGTCCTATTCTAAGCATGTGTCGTGCATACCTAGTGAGGTTTAGGGTGAAGCCTGATAATGTAATTAGCTCAATGGCATGTCCAAATAGTCATGCTAAGAACATTGCCGAGGGCAATGTAATTAGCTCAATGGAGCCCGACGACATTGTGGTCAAGCGGTTGTAGTCATTGACGTGATTGATGATAGTGTGTGAAAGGATCACGATGCCTAAGAGGGAGTGAATTGAACTTTTCTAAAATTCTAACAAAAGTTAAACCCTAAGCATGAGTCCAACTTCACCCAAACTACTACCAATAAGTAAATACTATTAGATAAACAATAACCCTAAGTCATTACTACAAATACTAACTAAGCAATTGCACAAAATAAAATGCTCAAAGTAAATGTGGAATGTAAAGTAAGGGTAAGAAGACTCCTCCAATTTTTTGCCGAGGTATCGAAGAGTCGGCACTCTTCCCTAGTCCTCGTTGGAGCACCCGCGCAAGGGTATCGCTCCCCCTTAGTTCTCGCAAGAACCAAGTGCTCTCTATGAGATGATGCTTTGCCACTCTGGTGAGGTGAATCCCTCACGACCGCATACAAACTTGACTCGGGTCACCAACAATTCCTCCGAGGTGATCACCACACTCCAATCGCCACCAAGCCGTCTAGGTGATGCCGATCACCAAGAGTAACAAGCTATAGACTTTCACTTGACCAAGAGAAGTATAATGCATATGATGTGTGTTCTAGGTGGCTCTCATGTGCATTAATGAGGTCCTAACACGGGATTATGATTTTCTAATCACCTTACTAGGCTTTAGGGGCTTGTAATGCATTAGCAATGAATACAAATGCATGTGGCCAGCAAGCACTAAATGTGGCTGGTAGAGGGGGTATAAATACTCCCAACAACCAAAACTAGCCGTTACTGTAGTCTACTCCGCATGGGCGCATTGGACAGTACGGTGCGCCACCGGTGTGCCAACGGTGCTCTCCAACGGCTAGTTCTGGCAGCTAGCCGTTGCTCTAACAGCGCACCGGACAGTGAATAGTGACTGTCCGCCGGACAGTCCGGTGCGCGGCTAAAAATCGACTCAACGAAATTGTTGCTCTCGGGTTTTTCTCGGGGGGTAGAGGGTTGCTCCTTGGGCTACCTGGGCCCACTGTCAGGGGTCGCACCGGACAGTCTGGTGCACACTAGACAGTCTGGTGCCCCTAAGACAACAAACATTCTTTCTTTTCCTTAGGTTTTTCTAACCCGATTTCGTTCTAACTTGTGAGTATGTTATAGAGTGACACCTAGTACTAGTTGTGAGTGTGAGCATGCACCAACATTACACTAGAATTCTCTTGGTCAAACTACTCATCCACAACCCCTCTTTATAGTACGACTAAAATAAAAATAGAAGACCTAATTCTATACCAGGTGTCCACAACTCCTTCGACACCCGGAATATGAAGACCTTCATCTTTTGATTAGCCTTTTTCAGCCGTCGCTTCAAGTTCTCATCTGAGGGATTGTTTTCACCGTTGCAGCGCAACCTCCAGTAATGCGACCTAACTTACCATTTGCTCTGCAAAACACACGTTAGTGACATATAATCTTATGTTGTCATTAATCACTAAAACCAACTAGGGGCCTAGATGCTTTCAATCTCCACCTTTTTGGTGATTGATAACAACCCTACAAGAGTGTGAGAGTAGTTTGTTTGTTTTTCTATCAATACTGAAGACAGTTAGTGATACTCAATAAATTTGACAGAAAAGTCATGAAATAGTATACAAAGTATAAGCACATACACAACATGAGTTTCTTGTTCACACAAGTATGAGATAAAGTCCATGAACAAGAACTGAAAGACTAGTGACAACATCATAGGTGAAAACATAACACACATAGTCATTAAAAACATCCTGAGAGCATGTCATAGAGTTTGTGAGATAAACATCATACAAACGTGGAGCTAATCCAGAGAGTATCATGCATATATATTACATCAAAAGGTCATGAGCTCTCAACTAACTCCCCCTAGTTCTCACAACTCGCATCTCTCCCCATTTGGTGTCAAACACCAAAAGGGTTACCTGAACCTATATCCCAGAGGAAGAAGGAGGAGAAGGTGGTGCATCAGGTCGAGGTCGAGGCAGTAGTGCAAACGTGAGCAAGATATCGGAGTCAGTCTCGGATCCAATATCTGCGGTAGAGGTTGGAGCTGGTGCTGACTCTGTCGCTGGCTACGGTGCAGGATCTACTGGAGTAGTCACAAAAATAGCCACTACAGCTGTGGTGACAGCAGACGCTGGAGGCACTAGTGGCTGAGTGTTTACTGGTTCGACGACCTGGGTTGGGAAGTCTAGGGTGACCGTCCTGAGCGGAGAGATGAAAGGACCATAAGAGTGAGCTGGGTCCTGACTGAATGGCAAGCACGACTGTAGCCTGAAGAGCAGGAGGTGGAGTAGACTGCATTGGAGGGATACGAACACCGGTGTGCTGAAGGATGAGAGTCATGAATGCCAGGTGCTCTGCCCTATCTGCTAGAAGTCGCTACTGAAGAGTGTCCTAGCGGTCCTGAATGGTATGAAACATGGACAACATCCGCTCAGAATTGCTTCTGAATAGCTGCCTGTCTGGCCTGCTCTGTTGCCTGATGGGCCTACTCTGCTGCCATGTGAGCCTACTGCTGAGTGAGAGACTGAAGAATTACAGCCAATGCAGGGTCAATCACAGGAGGAGCAGCCGAAGGAGCAGCACTGGAGCCACCAGCTTCGTGATCATGGGAACGAGGTGGCATAGAGGTGGTGGCAGAATTCCCAAATCCTCATCATCGGAAGAAGTATCTGCAGCTGCACCCTGATCCTCAAACTGTCTGATAGCCTCGTCCTCAACCCTGAAGTCCGATGCCAGTGGATCAATTGGAGCTGGAGCAGTGTCCTCAGGAGTTGGGCGGTAGAAACTAAACTAAAGTCTGGAGGCCTCAAGAGCAGCCTGGAACTAAAGAGGCTAGATCAGCTGAGCAAAGATATGGCAGAGATAGTGTGCATATGGTAGCTTATGCCGAGCCCTAAGACCATCCAACACTGTATCTTCGATCTCACAAATTAGAAAATCAACCACATCGAATACTGAGTGAGAGACCAGGGCATCAAGGAGCCAGAGCTGGATATGAGTGGTAGCCTCTTTGTAGCCCATCCTTGGTAGCAGGGTGCGCCTCATGAGCTCATACAGAAACTTCGCCGCTGGGGTGAAGTCAACAGGGGAACGTAGAGAACCGTTTGTGAATGGAGGTCGGAATAGAGCTGCGACGCGAGCGGTGCCAGGAGCTACTCCACCGTGAGGGCGACGAGGAGGGTGTGAAGAATCGTGGCACATTCTGTGAAGCCTCGTCGATGACTCAGTGAATCCAAATAGCTCTCTGATCTGAGCAGCATGCAAAGTGACATCCTCACGCTCAAACTGAAACCTCATCCACTGATGGTCTAGGTCGATCAAACTGTGGCATAGAAAACTCTAACCCACTCCTCAACATATCTGCCACCGAAAGTCGGCAAGGAGTATAACCCTGGCAAGTAAGTGATATGGCCCTCTGACTCTGCACCAACCGCTGAACAGAAAGCGGTGAGATCCAAACGCCGGTTAGCCCTCATAGCGATCTGAGCTGTCAGTTGTGCCCTGAAGAAGGACTCCTGGGTCCTGGTACTGAATAGTGGCACAGATGCCAGATCCCTCTGAGCAGGCAGCCACAAGTCCACGGGCACATGTCTGAACCGACCTACCCTAGCAGCTGTGGCCCTCTGAAGATCAAGCAGACGCGGATCCGTAGCAAGAGGTCGCACCTCAGTCTCATCACGCTCTCGGAAGCGAGGTGGAGGAATGGGTGGAGCAGAAGCGGGAGCAGGAGCAGTGGAAGCTGGTGTGGTGGAGGTGGTGGATGCATCAGGTGTGGTGGAAGGCTCGAGAGTGACATGAGCTGGCGAAGTGGGAGGTGGAGTGGTGACTGGATCTGAGGGAGTGGACCGAGCAGTGGAGGAGCGAGTCCGAAACGAGAGGCGACAAACTTGGAAAGCAATCTGATCGGAGGCAATCCTCAGCTGACCTCCCTGCTCTGCCTGATCTGCTGCTGATGTGGCGGCAACCGCTGCACGGGTGGCTCTATCCAAACGTCTCTTCTTCTTCCCCCCTTGCTGCTTAAGGTATAGTGCCTTGCCCTTATCCTATCTGAAGGGGCGAGGAGGGTCCTGTTCATCTCCTCCCTCTAACGGCGTGACATTCTTCGTCCGCACCATCCTTTATTAAGTACTGACATGCTGCATGATAATGAGAAAAGATAAGTGAGAGCAGAAGAGCAGTAGGTAAGGACAGATTTAGAATGAAATAGCTACCTGGGAATGTCTCTCTCGAGAGGAACCACGCGGGACAAGAGATGCGTAGGCAGGTAGGCGAGCTCACTGAAACGACAGAAGAGGTGAGCACATATTAGTCACATAGTCATAATTATATGAAATGTGAATAAATATGTACACAGGGAGTTATGACACAGAAACTAAGAGTTTTGGAAAAGCAGAGGTCAAACGCCGCGAGGACGGCGTTTGAACGATGAATTATGTCAGTTTGAAATTCGAAACGGGGCATGAAAATGACTGGAAAATGAGTCGATACTTCACGAATTGGTAAATATGTATGAGAATGAGTGAAGTGAGTGCTTGGTTTGAAGTTTGACTGAGGAAAACTAATTTTGGCACTCGGCTCGAAAAGGATCACCATAAAGATGAATAGGTTGTGTAACAGGTGCCTGGAATATTGGATAGGTGTGAAATTTGACGTAGGAGGTACTGGTAGTAGCTGGAGTGTGCTGAAAAATAGGGGTCAATTTGAGCTTGTTTGACTAGTTTAGGCATTTCATCGAGCACTTGGTGCGCGAGGTTTGGGTTAGGTGGAGAAATAGCCATTTTAGGGTTCAAAACCTTCCAAAGGAGCACAACACCTGCAAGGTAAGGTATACATTATACTAGTGCACCAAGATCACATGGATAGCACTGGATTCACATGATTTCATAGAGATTTGATTTGTTTTCGAAAGGTGGGAGAAGACATCACCTAGACAGAGAAATAGAGAGGGGAAAAGGAGAGGGTGTTGCACTTACCAGAAGAGGGAAGAAGGGAACATGAGCTTAGGCAGGGGCAGCCGCTGGAGCCGGCTGCCAGCGATCGCCGACGACAAGGTTTGGGCGGCGGAGGTGGAGAGAGGAGGCAACAGACAGAGAGCAGTGGCTGTGCGCGAAGAGAAATGCCCTGGCATCGGGCTTGAGTGGGTGAGAGTTTTTTAAAAACGCATTATGGGCACACCGGACAGTGTACAATCACTGTCTGCATGCGCGCCCAGCCGGTGCACCGGACATTGCACAGTGTAGTGTCCGGTGCACACCGGACTGTCCGGTGAGCTTAGACAGAGAGCAATTTGAAAATTTTCTACGAATTTTGAACCAAACAAAATCTCAACTTATAAGCACACAAAAGAACACCTGTTGGGACAGGTATTGGCACCCTCACATATTCTCTCATATTTTTCAAAATACTGTGCCATAGGCAAGATAGTTTTTAGAGAAATTACCAAATGGTGAGATTTTGCATTTGTGTGTTGCACTAGGGGTTTCAAGTATGAATTGAGTTGTGAATAGTCCCCCTAAGTGCAGTACCACATGCATATCTCAAAAACCAACAATAGCATAGAAAATGATATTTAAATACCAAAAGCTTAAAAGCTAGAACTTGTCAAGTTTGAGCCCGAGTTAAGCTTTTTCACTCGCTTTGTTGGCGGTTATCTCAACTAGGTTAGACAAGTCCTAGATGCAATACAAGAAATTTAAATATGCAATGCAAATTTGACATCACCATTTTATGATTAAGTAAAATTTCTGAGATCAAGAATATTTAGCTCATTTCTTAACATGCAAAAGCGGGATTTGTCTAAAGGCTTTGTGAAAATATCCGCTAATTGATCTTCCGATCTCACTCCTTCTAATATTATATCTCTTTTAGCAACATGATCTCTAAGGAAGTGATGATGGATATCAATGTGCTTGTTGCGAGAGTGTTATACAGAATTATTAGCAATTTTAACAACACTCTCATTATCACACAACAAAGGTACTTTTTCTAGAACTACACCATAGTCTAGAAGGGTTTGTTTCATATAAAGAATTTGTGTGCAACAAGCACCCGCGACAATGTATTCCGCTTCAGCGGTTGACAAGACAACAGTATTTTGCTTTTTAGAAGTCCATGAAACTAGTGATCTCCCAAGCAAATGGCACCCTCCAGATGTACTTTTCCTATGAATTTTGCAACCGGCGTAATCTGAATTGGAATAGCCAATTAATTCAAAAGTAGCTCCTTTGGGATACCAAAGGCCAACGCTTGGCGTGTGCTTAAGATACCTAAGAATTCTTTTAACAGCGCTAAGATGAGCTTTCTTAGGGTTTGCTTGAAATCAAGCACACATACAAACACTAAACATGATATCGAGCTTAAATGCGGTAAGATACAATAAACTACCAATCATAGAACGGTAGAGAGTTTGATCAATCGGGTTACCTCCCTCATCTAGGTCGAGATGTCCATTAGTAGGCATGGGTGTCTTGATTGGTTCACACTTCTCCATTTTGAATCTTTTCAACAAGTCTTTGGTGTACTTCTCTTGAGAGAGGAAGTTGCCATCTTTCATTTGCTTGACTTGGAAGTCGAGGAAGAAGGTTAGCTCACCAATCATTGACATCTCGAACTCCTTTGACACCAACTCACCAAATTCCTTGCAATGACAATCATTTGTCGAGCCAAAGATTATATCATCAACATAAACTTGACAAATGAAAATATCACCGTTATGTTTCTTTGTGAATAGAGTGGTGTTGACGGTCCCGATCTTAAAGCCCTTCGCAATGAGGAAGTCACGAGGACGCTCATACCAAGCCCTTGCAGCTTGCTTTAGACCATATAGCGCCTTGGACAACCTGTAAGCATGATTAGGATATCTAGGGTCTTCAAACGCGGGTGGTTGCTCAACATATACTAGTTCATTTATGAAGCCAATTAAGAATGCACTTTTTACATCCATTTGATAAAGTTTTATGTCATAGCAAGATGCATATGCAAGAAGGATACAGAGGAATTTAAGTTGAGCAATAGGTGCAAAGGTCTCTCCAAAATCTAAACCTTTGACTTGAGAGAACCCCTTTGCAACAAGCCTTGCCTTTTTCTGCACAATTACACCTTGATCATCTTGTTTGTTTTGGAACACCCACTTTGTTCCAATGATTCTTGCATCTTGTGGAGACTTCTCCAAGGTCCAAACTTGATTCCATGTGAAGTTGTTTAATTCTTCATGCATGGCATTCACCCAGTCTGGATCCTGTAGTGCCTAATCTATACATGTAGGCTTAACACAAGAAACAAAAGAGTGATGCTCAATAAATGAAGCATATTTTTTAGAACGAGTAATAACCCCTTGTGAAGGACTCCCTATGATGAGATCTTGTGGATGTGCTTGTAGTAGTGATGAGTTCCTCTTGTCAACCACTTGGGAAGAAGATCTTGGAGCAGCAACATCTTCGGCTTGTACCCTTGCTTGTTCATGAGAGACCAATGTATCTTCATTTGCATGCCTCTCATATTTTTCATCATCATGTGGTATATTTGATGAAAAAAGCTTGTTGATATTTTGCACATCTTCTTCATCTTCTTTTGGTTTGATGGCTCCAATTGGCATATTCTTCATGGCTTCCCTAAGTGGTTCATCACCTACATCATCAAGATTTTCAAGTGCTCCTTGGGAGCCATTAGTCTCATCGAATTCCACATCATATGTTTCTTCCACCACGCCTGTGGCATGATTGAATACTCGATATGCTTTGGATTTTGTTGAATAACCAAGTAAGAAACCAATGTCACAACATCTTTGAAACTTCCCTAGGTGATGGCGTTTCTTGTAGTTGTAGCATTTGCATCCAAACACCCGGAAGGAGACATCTGTCTTTTTCCCATTTAGCAGCTTATAGGGAGTCTTCTCAAGTAGCCAGTGAGGAAACAGTCTGTTTGATGCATAGCATGCAGTGTTGACAGCTTCATCCCAAAACCTCTCCGGTGTGTTATACTCGTCAATCATTATCCTTACAAGAGTGATCAAGGTTCTATTCTTTCTTTCTACAACTCCATTTTGTTGAGGTGTATATGTTGCATAAACTTCATGTTTGATCACAATTTCATCACAATATTCATGAATGTTAGTGTTGTCAAATTCCTTTTCGATGTCACTTTTTATTTTCTTGATTTTGCAGTCAAATTCATTTTGAGCTTTCTTGGCAAATTTTTTGAATATTGATGCAACCTCAGACTTGTCATGAAGAAAGAACACACAAGTGTATCTTGAAAAATCATCAACAATAACCAGACAATAGAGGTTGCCACCAGCACTAGCATAACTTACTCACTTGAAACAACCTAGAGCAAGCACATAAGAGGTTTAACTAACCTAAGCACTTCGCAAAACATCTACGCTAATCACCGAGTGATTCTATTAAACACTTATGTGTTTTAAGCCTTAGAGACGTGTATCACATGTGTTGGTATGTTGCTTGGGCTCCCACGCCTTCAAATGGTTGGATATGGGGTATTTATAGAGCCCTCGTCCAATTTTAGCCATTGGAGGGAAAACAATTTTTTCTGTCTATGCCGCACCGGACTAGTCCGGTGCACCACCAGACCGTCGGTCCGAACCCTCCACGCCAGCTAGTCGTTGGCGCTAGTAGGTCCAGTGTGCCACCCGCACGGTCCGGTGCCACCATGTCAAATAGTCGTTGGCTACTATAAAACACAAATACTTGGAAAACATTAGTTCACTGGTTATGTTGTTTATCAGAGCCTAAATCCATACCACTTCACATCCTGTGAACTATAAAACACAAATACTTGGAAAAATTAGTTCAGTGGTTATGTTGTTCATCAAACACCAAAATCACTTAGTTAAATGGGTTGGGGTCCATTTTTCCTTACAATCCCCTCTTTTTGGTGATTGATGGCAACACAACCAAAGCAAGCAAATATTAAATACGAAATTGAAATATGTGATATACTTGATATGGATGTATGTGCATAAGCAAGATGTATAAGGTACCAAATTGATAGATATGAGGTAATTTAGAATTAAAACACATTCTTGCATATGCAACTAGTCCCCTATGTGTGATTATGAACTTAAGCCTCCCCTATCTCCATAATCCACATACTTCCTATCTAGGACCAAAACCAACCATTTGAAAGATTATAAACCAATTAATAGGTCATAAAATTTTAAATTGGTGGTTTTTAGCATTTGATAAACTTTGGTTTGCTTTGTCCATAAATTTCTCCCCTTTCGAATCAAACATCAAAAATGAAGATATATTAAATCATATAGGAAGCAATAAAAGGACTTGCCCTCTAAAAAGATTTCTTCCCGTAAAAGGAAGTCCCCCCATTTGTAAAAGCAATCTCCCCTTCTATAGAGAAGGCATACTCCCACTGTTGGAAAACTCTCTAAATAGGAAAAGCACATGAATATAATAGGAAACAAGACATGATTGAATAGACTAACTCCCCCTACAACTATGCATAGGTAAATGATAGAGGACATTCTAGAGATACCAAATGAAATATTTAACAATATATGCATATATGGCAACATGGGGGGCATGTGATGTGAAATTGGCATAGCATATTCAAAGATTGGAGAAAACATGTAAAAGATACCAATTGAAAGATTTGGAGGATGATTGTGATATCCTAGCCCTAGTGGATGGTGATATCCTGGCCTAAGGCTTAATAAAATTAATAGAATACTCATACCAACAAGCTGCATCTTCTTTTTCGGAAGCCTGCAAGGGACCGATGGGTGATCGACCAGGAAGTTTTCTTGGGTGCGCATGAGTGAGGATAAAGTGCGAACAAAAGACCCGTGTTGGTCTGTGCTGATGATCTATGGTCCTAGAGGGCTATCAGGAGTAAGTACCGCTGGTCCGGGACTGGACATGGTGTTACAAATGGTATCAGAGCCAACTCTCACGGTTTCACGGGCGTGTGTGACCTAGGAGTTCGGGTATATGGCACATGCGCATGTGGGCCTAGAGTGGTCACATGGCATGGCATATGACGACACTATATAGAAAGACGTGGCCAAGAGGGGAGGTTCCTAGTTTGGGGTTGACCGACGAGGACATCGATCTTCTAAGGGGGTGGATTGTGATATCCTGGTCCTAGTGGATGGTAATATCCTGGCCCAAAGCTTAATAGAATTAATAGAGTACTCATACCAACAAGGTGCAACTTCTTTTTTAGAAGCCTGTATTGAAAAGAACCTCTAGGTTAAGCATGCTTGGCCTAGAGCAATTTTTGGATGGGTGACCGACCGAGGAGTTTTCTCGGGTGCGCATGAGTGAGGATAAATTGCGCACAAAAACTCGTGTTGGTCTGTGCGGATGGTCTATGGTCCTAGAGGGCTGCTAGGAGTAAGTACCACTGGTCCTGGACTGGACGAGGTGTTACAATGATTAATGCCATTCTTATAGTGGAAGCACATTGTCTTTCTCCGGGGACTCCATTTTCCTTCAATGAGACTACTACACACATAATAGACTTGAAAAGTGGTGTTAGTCTTAAAGACTTATATTATAGAGTAACCTCCCCCTAAAAGTGTGCATACATGTTTTGAATACTTGTAGGAGACATGCACTTTGATTTTGAGATCAAGAGAGGTAGATTATCTGTGGCAGAACCTCCCAAGTTATTGGGCCCACATGCACCTGCCCTTGTCTCACAGACCTCAGACAGCTATGCATGTGCACCAGATAACTCAACAGGATCTGTCCGAGTGCCCCAAGGACCTCGGATAAACCACTTACAACCAGAACCGCGGGATTAAGTAAACACAAATCACACACCAACAATTTTGCAGCGGAAATCTTATTACCAAATTTTACATGTTACATCAAGTTTTACAATGTACACGATCAGAGTGATTACAAAAGTGATTCAAAAAAATAACTTTGAATTGTTATAAATTGTTTATAAGTTTAAAATATATGCTAGCTTAAGTGACCATCCTCAATAAGAAGTATAGAAGAAGTACTTAGACTTATAGAAGGTCGTGCCCACCGGCGCTTAACACTAATCACAATCAAGTGACTCGTAACCTGCAGCAACAATGGGTAAAACCCTAAGTACGCAAGTACTCAGCAAGACTTACCCGACTAAATAAAAGACTCTCAAGGATATGTTGGTTAAATAGGAATCAAGGAAAAGGCTTTAGCAAGAATTAACTTAGATACTTTTGCAGAAATAGCTTACTAAAGTGAGTCCTTACTTTCAACATTTTAATGCTAGATTAAGTATTAATAGACCTTGTTTGCATCTAGTCTAATTTCACCATCACATTAATCAATCCAACATGATTTTTGCTCATTAAGATTCCATCCATAACTTAGATTGCAGGGCAGTGACCAAGTCTTCATGTCCGAGAAGTAACGGCGATCCGAATCGATTAATACCCAACTGAGGATCTCCAATCACACGACATATGTAGCACTTAACCCTTGCATATGTCAACTCGCCACTGGGGTTCTTAAGACCAGATCAGGTTCACGCCAACCGAGAGCACAGATATACCACCGTCCAGCCTCTTGCCACGGAGGGTACACACTACTCTCGCCATCTCTCCACTCCCATTGCGTGTTATCTTATTCTGGTATTAGTTTGCCCGAGGCAAAGCTTACCCATGATGAGGCATGTGACCAGTTAAAAGGTCCTCGATCAGCAAGCCTACATTCAGTATAATCCTTAATCAACCTGGGTAGAACAGCACCTGTTCCTAGCCCAAGTCCCGATTTAAGTACTTCCATCCTTAGGATTGTTTGTGTTCCTTAGGATGAAGAGAGCATTCTAGGGAACTTTGCATTAAGATCCCACCACTGCTCCCAATGAAAATATTCTTGCAGGCAGAAGCCATCCTTCCTCAGGATAACCCCTGAGCTAGGCATTAACGCAAAGGACAACCTCTATCCGCAAGATTTACCTCTAGGCAAGGCTAAGCATTTTTGTAAATCGTATTTTGATACTTCATCAGAAGTATCTATAAAGGGATGGATTTCAAGGTAGGCAATGCATCAAAGGGTTTCCAAGCAACTCCTATAAACCTAATGCACATTTCGCTAGACTTAAAGTGTGTAAAAATTATTTAAAAACACAAGGAAGGGGTTGCATGCACCGGGGCTTGCCTGGATAACACTAGGTTAGTGTTGTTAGACGTCGATCACTTGACGACCATCTTTTGTTCTGATACTTGTTTTGTCTGTCCATCTTCAGTTCCGTTCATCAGCACCATCTTGTGGTCGACTCAGTTCTGGTTCTCCGCATCACGTGGTTAATTCACGTACCTGAATGACATGCATTATGCACATAAATGCATATATATATATGAATATTACAAACCTAAATAGTGCTACGCGATAGCGAATTAAACACATAGCGGCGAGGCGTTGTACAACTTCGTACGATATACGACTAAGCGCAATAGTCATAAAATAATAAATTATACATACTAACTACAACACTCGCGTTTCTCTTGTTTAAGCATATTTAATTCTATTATCAAGCAAGAATAAATTATAAACATACACTATCATCCGTAGTTACAATATATCGATGTTACTTGATCCTAAATATTCGAATTAGCAATCAACATCCATTCAAATCATGAAATCGACCAGCGCACATAGAATATCATACCTAGTTTAGAGAGCACACTAAACGACTTATAATTCTAACTTCACAATTCATGGACACCTAACACTTATAAAATTTGATAGAAGAATTTTCATTAACTTTCTAAACTAATTTCCAGATTAATTTATATAACACATTAGTTGGTTACGACATTTACCGATCATAAACATAGACTGTTTATACTAACTACTAGAGCATGACATCGACTCCATCGTGTAAACACACCGAATATAATTAACATCGACAGACCTACCGATAATTGCTTAAAACACTAAATTTACCTACGCGTCACCGAAATACTACACTCTGTAAAATAGAACTAGTTCAAATATACTCGGCAACTAAACTCCTCGAAGCACACCTCGCATCACTGGTATTTCTAACTTAAACTTCATACGCAAACTAAGCGTCTTATTTCACGATCATAAAATCAATACAAAAAATAGTAAATCAGTTCACCGTTCCAATAGCTGACTCGAATCCGCGAGATCGATAATGATTCTCCGATTTAGGCAATTTGTCGAGCGCGCTTGGCAGATACTATCCGAACTTCACGCACCCCACCATCCAACTTTTGGACATCTTCTCTTGGGGATTCTTTAGTCAGCGCGATTCCAACTCAGAGGCATCACGTAGGGATCAACATCGAGACGGGGTGACCGAACGACGACGGTAAGACAAAGGTTGGAGACGACCGGATATCAACGACAAGCACTAGAGTTTTACGACGGGCTGTGGTAATGGGACGTCGATACACTATCCACGGCAATTAGGAGATCGACGTAGGCGGAACCGATAGCCGAACAGGAACTGCGCAGATCGACGACGCGAGACTCGATCTGGCGAGCACGACGCAAGGGATCGCAGTTGCTGCTTCGACATGAATTACTTGCTGCCGAGCACGACGGAGGCCGGGGTGCAGGAATGCTGCGCAGCGAAACCCATGGTTGCGCGCAGGGGTGAACTCGACTGGGCGCGGCGATTGGAGTAGGCGGCCACTGGGGCAGTGTTAGGAAATGTGAGCCCAAACAGCCCATACCGGCCCAGGTGGCTTAAGGGAAACAATACAAATAAGCAGGCAGGTGACGAGGAAGGCATCGAAGAATCATTTTACCAGAACTCAACTTGTTTCCCAAGTTCTTCTCTCTTCTTCAATACTCCTGTTGTTCTTCCTCATTTGTACTCCTGGAATTCTTGTATCAGCTCATCTGCTAGGAAGGTTGTTAACAATTGGTATCAGAGGAGTCGATTCTCGATCAATCTCCATGGATCCCGCTGCCCTCAAGTTTCTCCTCGACGAGATCGGCAGGCTTTTCGACGAGCAGAACGCGAAGTGGGACGCAAGGTTTTCTCAGTGGAATGCGAAGCGGGAGCCAGAACCGTACCTTGGAGACGAAGTTGCGGCAAAGGAAGTAGCGGCCAGCGATCTGCGCGAGGCGCACGATCTGGAACGGGAAGATGTCGAGCATGCGAAGCTCCACGAAGATAGAAGCCAGGGAGCGGCCGATGCAGAGCGAGAGGTCGCGCTCGCAGCATGCTTGCTTGCCGCTGATGCGTGCGCAGCCAGAATCGTCGACGGCGCTGTGCCCTTCGACTCCTACGTCCCGGCCTACGCCGCCCAGTTCGACGGCTTCGACCTCGACCACGCGGCCTTCCTCAGCAACGGGACCAACTCCGACCTCATAGGCTCCACCTTCTTCAAGGAAAGAGAGGAGGCCGACAAGTGCATGCCCTCGCAGAGCAAGCTCGTCATCGACCTGGATCCGCCAGACAACATGGAGACGTTGTTTTCGGAGTCAGCCTTCCACGACGTTCCCGGCGCCAACTACATGGAGGCGCTCACCACATGTTTGACTCCGGGCCTCACCGAGTGTGCCATGGACGAGCTCATCAGGATGGCGCAGGCCGGCGAGCGCCTGTGGGTCAATACAGGTGGTCGCGAGGTGCTCCACGTCGACACGTACGACAGCATCTTCGCCAAGCCCGGCGGCTCGTTCCTCGGCCCAGACGTGCACGTCGACGCCTGGTTCGGTGCGCCCCCGTCGCGCTCGAGCGAGCTGGAGATCAAGGACAGGGTTTCCATCCACCTACTCTGGTTCGGCAAGGACCGCGATGTGTCCGGCACCTTCGACGCCGACGTCACGGTAGACTTCCTCCGCGCGCAGGAGCTGGACATCATGTGCAGGGCGCACCAGGTGGTGGAGGACGGATACGAGTACTTCCCCGACCGCCAGTTAGTCACCTTCTTCTCTGTCCCCATCTTCCACCAGCTCGGCTGCTCCTTCACCATCTTCAAGTCGAAGACGGATAGCAGCAGCAGCTCGCCCCATGGGTGTTCGACCAAATGTCCCAGCCAGGCGCTGCACCCCATTGTCAAGCTCAATCCGGTAGCTGTGGTGAATATTGCAGGCGCTGGGGGCAAGTTTTGTGGAGGATTTGATATCAACGTTTTCACAGTGGTTCATCGGATTGAGGGTCAAGGAGATGTCTGGGGTTCATTACGAGTTACTCTAGCTGCTTGTGGTCACTATGTGATGGTTATGATGGTAATGGAGCCCTGCGCACCAGAGAAGCTCTTCGATCGCATTATTGGCAAGGGTTACTACACAGAGCGTGTTACTGCTATATCCTGCAGAGCAGCTGTGAATGTCCAGCAACGATTCTTGTGGGATCCAGGTGTCATGCTGGCGTTCAGCAGCAAACTACGACACACATGTGTCGACGGCCGGACGACGCACTGCTACGACTGTGAGCTGCTGACTGGTGAAACACTAGTAAATTTGCTGGATCAAGATGATATTACACTGATATTCAAGCATATCCAGAAGTCTATTTTATTCATACACAAGAATTGGTCATCCCACGTGCTGCTTGAGAGAATGAAGAACCTTTCAAAAAGACGGAAGCTCAAAGAATTGACTAGTTGTCTTACTGCCACTACAGAAACTATGGCACTTGATCACTGCTTTTTTCATTTCATTTGGCTACTGCTCAAGTTTCTAGCAGACCAAGCTGTAGAACATTTATGTGTCATGGTTTGGGATCCCGGTGAAATTGATGCTAGGTATCGGCTTGAGGGCAAGCCGGATTTTTAAGAAGGGAGGAATGTTAGGAAATGTGAGCCCAAACAGCCCATACCGGTCCAGGTGGCTTAAGAGAAACAATACAAATAAGTAGGCAGGTGACGAGGAAGGCATCGGAGAATCATTTTACCAGAACTGAACTTGTTTCCCAAGTTCTTCTCTCTTCTTCAATACTCCTGCTGTTCTTCCTCATTTGTACTCCTGGAATTCTTGTATCAGCTCATCTGCCAGGAAGGTTGTTAACAGGCAGCGCCCAGGCGCGCGCGACGAGAATCCGAGCAGGGCCAGTGCGCAGCGGCCATGGGAGATGGCGGCCAAGCAGGAGCCGGCCACCACAGGAAAGGGAGCTCGTCGGTCAAGAGAGATGCGCACGCGAGAATGAAGAACAGAGGCGCGCGTAGGATAGCAGGAGAAGTAGAGAGGGAGCTGGGAAGCCGCGGTGCTGGAAGCTAGGCGCCGAGCGCTGGAGTCCGCGGCGCGGCGGCCAGGGAGCTCGGCTGGGCGAGCAGTAGGGAGCAAGGCGAGTTGGAGACGGCCGAGCTAGAGGGGCGCGGACCAGAGGAGTAAGATGGGTGCACGACCATGGACGAGGTGGATCGCGGACGGGCGAGCCAGGCGCGGTCCGAGCAGGCGCTGGGCAGTTCGGCGCGGCGAGCTGAGCATGGAGATGAACGCCGCGAGGGAACTCCGCGAGCTGGGGCAGGCCGTGCGTAAGGAAGAAGGCCAGAGGCCGGGCGAACTGCTTGGCAGAGAGGAGCTTGGGCGCGAGCTGCGCGCTATGGAACTTGGGGCAGTCGGCCATGCTAGCAGAGGGAGGAGGGCCGACGAGGTTGGGGAAAAGACAGGGCGCCAGCGAGGAGAACCAAGGAGCTGGGGGCGAGCTCGGATGGAGACCAGAGAGAGAGGCACGGTGCAGGGGAGCTTCAGGGAAGAACAATGCCCTGGGAGCTTCGACGGCGGCCATGGATAGCGAAAGCTCTGCGCGGCCAACCGAGGAGCAAGGACGACCGCGGTCTGGCGAGCTGAAGCGCCATGATGGGGCTGGGCGCGAGCTCACCAGAGACGGAGCTGGGGCGCGACGGGGAAGGGAGACAGCGGAGGGGAGGGGCCGGACGCTGGGGGCTGAGGAAACGACGCCGGAGCACCACGGCACACGGCCATGGGAGATAGGTGCGTGCACCACGGAGCTCAAGGAGGCACAGTTGGGAGGAAGAAAACCAAGCGTGGCGTCCGCGGTCTTGTAGAAGCTGCGCGTAGAAATATCTATAGATGTCCAAACGGGCCGCCCGGCCCGGTCCGGCCCGGGCTCGGTGAAGCCCGGCCCGTTTTGGGCCCGGCCCGCCAGGCACGATTAAAAAACCGGGCCGGGCTGGCTAAGCACGCGGGCTCAATTCCTTGTCCGAGCCCGGCCCGCAACGGGCCTAAACGGGCCGGGCCGGCCCGTTTAGCACGAAAAAAGCGGGCCGAAAAGCAGGCTATGCGGGCCGAAAAGCATGTTTTAGTGTAAAAAAAGCGGGCTTAACGGGCTTAGAGCTAAACGGGCCGTGCCGGGCTAGCCCACCGTGCCTAATTTCCTGCCCGAGCCTGGCCCGCTTATTCGTGCCGGGCCGGCCCGGGCCCGCATATAACCGGGTCGTGCCGGGCTCGGACCGGGCCCAAAAAACGGGCTTCGTGCCGGGCTCGCGGGCTTCGTGCTTATTGGACATCTATAGAAATATCCCGGGCAGAGGGCGGCGAGCGGATGAGGATCCGTGGATATTTCTCTTTTTTTTAATTTCTTTCTCTTTTTATTATTCTTTTATCAAAAATCACAGATATTTCTGAAGCAAGATTTTTAGTGATATAAAATGAGTCGAATCAAATGAGATCGATAGCAATAAATGAGACATAATTTGATTTAGTGAATACTTCGGAACCAGATGAATTTGCATCCATTATTTATATCCAAAGTTTTGGATCGGAGCGAGACGCAATCGGAACAAATCAGAATGATGTTAACAACAGTATTTTGGACTGTGTTCCATTCGATTCGAAATCAAATAATTTTATCCGCGTCTGAACACCTGGTTCCACATCCATGGATAATTTACCAGTGAATCGAAGCTCAATTATAGATCCTCGTACGCGATTTCACGGTTGACGAGTGGGAACAGAATTATTTGCACCGAAAACCTTAGTCGATGAGTTCTGTCGGCGTTTCGACCCGGGGGGGTCCCTGGACCGACGAGTGAATTGTCGCCGCGTGTCCCAGCCCAGATGGGTCGACGCGAGACGGAGCACGAAGGGGGGAAGAAGACAGGCAAAAGGGGAATCCCGCGGCCTTCGTGTTGCCCTGCGCCCAGGTCGGGTGCGCTTGCAGTAGGGGGTTACAAGCGTCCGCGTGGGAGAGAGCGAGAGCCTTACGCGCTGGCCCGTTCTCCCGCGCGGGCAACCTTTCCGTACGAGAGCCCTGGACCTTCCTTTTATAGGCGTAAGGAGAGGGTCCAGGTGTACAATGGGGGGTGTAGCAGTGTGCTAACGTGTCTAGCAGAGAGGAGCTAGAGCCCTAAGTACATGCCGTCGTGGCAGTCGGAGAGGATTTGGCACCCTGTTCATGTGATGTCGTGGCCGTCGGATGAGCGCTAGAGCCCTGTGGAAGGACAGCCGTCGGGGCTATCGAATCCTTGCTGATGTCTCCTTGCTTCCGTAAGGGGCTAAGAGTCGCCGTCATCATGGAGCACGCGGGGCACCATCATTATTTGTTTACCGGGGCGAGCCAGATGGGACGCCGGTCTTGTTCCCCGTAGCCTGAGCTAGCTAGGGGTAGGGTAGTGATGGCCCCCCTGTGACGTGGTCGGTCCAAGCCCTAGGTCGGGCGAGGCGGAGGCTCCTCCGAGGTCAAGGTCGAGTCTGTCTTCCGAGGTCAAGGTCGAGTCCGAGCCCCGGGTCGGGCGAGGCGGAGACCGTCTTCCGAGGTCGAGGCTGTGTCCGAGCCCTGGGGTCGAGCGAGGCGGAGTTCGTCGTCCAGCGTCGAGGTTGAGCCCGAGCCCTGGGGTCGGGCGAGGCGGAGACCGTCTTCCGAAGCCGAGGCTGTGTCCGAGCCCTGGGGTCGGGCGAGGCGGAGTTCGTCGTCTTCCGGAGCCGAGGCTGAGTCCGAGCCCTAGGTCGGGCGAGGCGGAGCTTCCTAGGGCGCCCGAGGCTGGACTTAGCTGCTGTCAGCCTCACTCTATCGAGTGGCACAGCAGTCGGAGCGACGTAGGCGGCGCTGTTCTCTTGTCAGGTCGGTCAGTGGAGCGGCGAAGTGACTGCAGTCACTTCGGCTCTGTCGACTGAAGAGCGCGCGTCAGGATAAGGTGTCAGGCGATCCTTGCATTAAATGCTCCTGCGATACGGTCGGTTGGCGTGGCGATCTGGCCTAGGTTGCTTCTCTGCGAAGACTGGGCCTCGGGCGAGCCGAAGGTGTATCCGTTGCTTGAGGAGGCCCTCGGGCGAGACGTGAATCCTCCGGGGTCGGCTGCCTTTGCCCGAGGCTGGGCTCGGGCGAGGCGAGATCGTGTCCCTTGAGTGGACTGAGCCTTGACCTTAATCGCGCCCATCAAGCCTTTGCAGCTTTGTGCTGATGGGGGTTACCAGCTGAGATTAGGAGTCTTGGGGGTACCCCTAATTATGGTCCCTGACAGTAGCCCCCGAGCCTCGAAGGGAGTGTTGATACTCGCTTGGAGGCTTTTGTCGCACTTTTTTGCAAGGGGACCGGCCTTTCTCGGTTGCATTTCGTTCCGGTGGGTGCGCGCGAGCGCACCCGCCGGGTGTAGCCCCCGAGGCCTCGGAGGAGTGGTTTGACTCCTTCGAGGTCTTAGCGCGTTTCGCAACGCCTCGGCCGGTCTGGTTGTTCCCTCATGCGAACTGGCCGTAGCCCGGGTGCATAGCCGAGTCCCAAGTTCTCGGGCTGGTATGTTGATGCTGTCAACGGTTTGGCTAGAGCCGGGTTTGCGAGAGCAGCCCCCGAGCCTCCGCACAGCGCGAGAGGACGGTCAAGGACAGACTCGGCTTTTTTCATACGCCCCTGCGTCGCCTTTCCGCAAGGAGGAGGGGGGAAAGCTCCTTGTTGCCCTCGAAGGGTGCCGAACATGGTGTCTCCAGTGAGTTGCTAACGGGTGATCCGAGTGGACGCCCGTGCCCCATTCGTTAGGGGTCGGCTAGTGGCCCGGAGGCGCGCTCCAAAAGTACCTGCGGGTGATTTGCCGGACCCGGTCCCCTTTTGACGGGGTTCGAGGGCTCATGCCTCCCTCTGGTGGGATTCCGTTACAAAATCGTTCCCGTCGGTCTCGGAAATGTCCTAGGGTACCTCGGGAGCGTAGCCCGAGCCTTGGTTATGTATCGAACGTACACAGGGTCATCCCTCGCTCTGCGTGCTCTGAGGCGGCTGTCGAACCCTTCGGGGGCTAGCCTACGAACCCCTGATCAGTAGTGGGCGCGGAGCCCGAGTGGCTTGAGGCGGCCGTTGAACCCTTCCGGGGGGCCAGCCTTCGAACCTCTGACCAATAGTGGGCGCGGAGCCCGAGTGCTCTGAGGCGGCTGTCGAACCCTTCCAAGGGGCCAGCCTTCGAACCTCTGATCAGTAGGGGGGCTCGGAGCCCGCTTCCTTCGCGGAGAAGGATCCCTTTCAGAGTATCCCCTTTCCCGGTCTCTGTGGCAAGAGAGAGAAAGAGGAAGTGGAAAAAGATACGAAATGACATGGCACACCTTTTTTTTGACGCGGTCATTATGGCGGAGGTGAAGCGTCGCCTGCTTCGCCTGCCAAAGGTGCCACCTGTCCTGCCGCAGAGTTAATGCGACGGGACGAGTGGTTCGCGGGGCAGCCGTTGTGCATGTGTGAGCCGTTCGAGGAACGGAACACAGGCGTGTCGTCTTCACGCCGTGGGAGAGGGCTCTCTCGCTGTCCCAGGAGGGGACGTGAGCCTATAGACGACTCGACCGCTGCTTTCGCCCGCCTGCCACCGCCATTACCGTCGGCCCATTTCTGGCCGTATCGACCGTCGCGCCTTCTCCCGCGGCTGACTGCCCCATGACCGATGTGCTCGGTTGGCACTGTTGGGTCATGCGCAGGGTCGCCTCGAGTCGCGACACTGGCGCGGGTGGCGGTGCAGTTTCTCGCACGTAATAACCGGCGCGCTGGTTACATGACGTGTGGGCCTGGGCCTCCATGCTGGACGTGTCGAAGTCGAAAGGGTGCGCCCCCTGGTGCGGTTGCATGCCGCCTGCATGGCGGTCCGCCCTTTCACCCGCTGGTCTGGGCAAAAGTGGAGGAATGCTTGTAACCGCTGGGCAGTTGCGCGCACCGCACGCGGTGGTTTTGGCTCCTTCTGTCCTGGGCCAGCTTGCATGACGCGTGGGACCTAGCCCCCGTGTTGTAGGGGGAGGACCTTGGAGCGTGTTGGAGAAGACTCAGTCCACGCCGGCTGAGGACGCAAGTGGGGAGAGTTGCCTTTAAAAGGAGGGTGACCCCCTTGGATGGCAACCATGTCTTCGCACTCCCTTCATGCGTTGCGTCCTTCCACCTTCCGAGCCCCCGGATGGGGAGCGCTCGCGTCGCTTTCGTCTTGCTGTCGTTGGAGGAACGCAACTTTGCGGAAGTTGGTACCTTTCAGCCATCGTTCGGCTTCAAGGATTTTCATCAGGCAGCCCGGCTGCATCCCCTCGCCGGTGGCCACCCAAGATGGTGACCACCAGTTTGATGGTGGGTAGAAGCAAGCCGGGCTGCGACCTCTGCCCCGCCCTCAGCTTCAAGGATCTTCATCATCCTTGCTGGGGCGGAGAGCGAGGTGAGCCGGAGCTCTACCTCCCGCACGAGTCGGCTGGCCACCTCTTCTTCCAGCTCCTGGGGGTGGAAACCATCCTCCAGCTCTGCGGAGGAGGCGTCCTCCAGCCATGCCGGGGAAGGCGAACTGTTGCTGCCCAGCTAGGATGCAACATTCCGTCCTCTGTCCTCGCTTTCGTGGCGAGGAAGGGAGTGAGGACCTGCCGGTGCGCTTTAGGGCGGCCGGCGCTCGCTGGCGCGGCGCGGGTGGACAGGTGGACGCCGCCGTCGGTGCTGACGTGGTGGCAGCTGGAGAAAGCTTCTCCGCCGACAAGCCTGTCAGCGCTACCCGCGGACCGACCTCCGGCTCTTTGGCTTTAATGTTTGGTTCGCGTCCCTTGAGTGGGGACGCGAACGAGAGCCTTCCAGCTGCAGCGTCCGTCCTGGGACCATCGCCGCCGCTGCAGAGGTCGCCGGCGAGTCGCCCGGAGCTTGTCGCCCCGTAGGCTCTCCGGTGTGGAGGTTGTTCATACCCACGGGGGCGGAACCGGAGTCCCGTTTGTAATGGCACCTTGAATGCCGGTGTTTGTTCATTGTGGCTGTCGGGGCCTGAACATGTATGTATTTTTGGCACGAAGTCGTGTTTTCCCTCATTTTCGAGCACTGGAACTCGCCTGTCGGCTAGCCGAACCGCTTAACCAAGTGTGAGTTGCCTCGTGTGAAGGTGCCGAGTGAGGTATCCGTATCCCGGAGGCGTAGGAGTCCCTCGGCTCGGTCAGCCTTGCCGCCCGAGGCTTCTCTCGCTTAGTTAAAGGAACCCTCGGCCGCTCTGCGGTGAGCCGGGGCCGAGGGCAGCGGTGTCAGCGTAGACAGAGGCAGAGTTGGCTTGAAAAGAAGGCTTCATCGGCTAGAGCCTGGCCGGCCCGTCCACTGGCGGGACCAGCGCCGGAGTCGGGTTGCCGAGGCCATGAGCCGGGCTGGTGTCCTCGGAGGACAGCTGGCTGAGGCTTCGGGGCGGTCGGCCGAGCCATCTGCTCGGGCCGGGTTCCTGTAGGAGACCCTGGCGGTGATGGCCCAGGCGTGGTGTTGACGTCGTCCTTCGGAGCGGAGATCCTTCGCCCGTGTTGCCGTTCGAGGCTCGGTCGGACTTCGCCGAAGGTGGAGTTGACGCCGAGGGTGCTGCTGCTCCCCTTCCATCGACGTCTGAGCCTGCAGGCTCGGTTCGCCTGTAGTGTGCATATGTTTTTTGCGGCCGCCGAGGCCCAAACATACTGTCGTCGCGTTGTAAGGCTGCGTTTCTTTTCCTCTTGTTTCGAGTATCTGGACTTATTTGTCGGTAACAGAATTGTTTGTCCGAGCGAGAGTTACTTTTCACGGAAGGTGATGAGTGAGGTATCCGTATCCCAGAGGCGTAGGAGTCCCTCGGCTCGGTCGGTCTTGCCGCTTACGTGTACTCTTACTCGTCCGTAGGATTCTGCTATCGATATAGTCGAGAAGGCACGAAAAATCGTTTCGGCAGAAGAGTTTTCGAGCGTTAAGACTTGTTCGGTCAGCGGAATCGCTTATCTGAGCGTGAGTTACTTATCGCAGAAGGTGATGAGTGAGGTATCCGTATCCCGGAGGCGTAGGAGTCCCTCGGCTCGGTCGGCCTTGGCTGCTTACGTGTACTCCACCGTTTTCAGGATCCCACTTTCGAAGTAGTCAAAAAGGCACGAAAGACGTTCTGGCAGAAAGACCTTTTCCGAGGAAAATTTTGATGCGGAGGGGGTTCCCCCCTTCTAGCCCCCGAGGGAGGGTCGGGCTTTGCCGAGGCAAGGCTGACCCTTCCTTGATGGTTAGACTTTATATGTAAACGAGGTATATGAACGGCTTGAAAACATCTTAAGGGTAGAAGTGACGTAGCTGTCGGATGTTCCAAGCGTTGCTGTAGACCTCGCCTTGACTGTTGGCCAGCTTGTACGTCCTGGCCTTCAGAACCTTGGCGATGACAAACGGCCCTTCCCAGGGAGGCGTGAGCTTGTGCCGCCATCGGGCGTCTTGTCGTAGTCGAAGCACCAAGTCGCCCACCTAGAGGTCTCGGGACCGAACCCCTCGGGCGTGGTAGCGTCGCAGGGACTGCTGATACTGCGCCGAGTGTAGTAAGGCCATGTCCTGAGCCTCTTCCAGCTGGTCCAGTGAGTCTTATCGGTTGGTTCGATTGCTTTGGTCGTCGTACGCCCTCGTCCTCGGGGAATCGTATTCTAAGTCTATGGGCAAGATGGCCTCGGCCCCATAGACTAGAAAGAACGGTGTGAAGCCCATGGCTCGGCTCGGCGTTGTCCTCAGACTCCAGACCACCGAGGGGAGTTCCTTCATCCATTGCTTGCCGAACTTGTTGAGGTCGTTGTAGATCCTCGGCTTGAGTCCTTGCAGAATCATGCCGTTGGCACGCTCTACTTGCCCGTTCATCATGGGGTGAGCCACGGCGGCCCAGTCCACCCAGATGTGGTGATCCTCGCAGAAGTCCAGGAACTTTCTGCCGGTGAACTGGGTGCTATTGTCGGTGATGATGGAGTTCGGAACCCCGAAGCGATGGATGATGTTGGTGAAGAATGCCATCGCCTGTTCGGACCTGATGCTATTTAGGGGTCAGACCTCGATCCACTTGGAGAATTTGTCGATGGCGACCAGCAGGTGCGTGTAGCCCCCAGGTGCCTTCTGCAAGGGACCGACGAGGTCCAGACCCCACACAACAAATGGCCAGGTGACGGGTATTGTTTGCAGAGCCTGAGCGGGCAGGTGTGTCTGCCTTGCGTAGAATTGACACCCTTGGCAGGTGCGGACAATTCTAGTGGCATCGGCCACCACGGTCGGCCAGTAGAAACCTTGTCGGAAAGCGTTTCCAACAAGAGCTCGAGGCGCTGCGTGATGACCGCAAGCCCCCGAGTGTATTTCTTGTAATAACTCCTGTCCTTCGGCGATGGATATGCATCGCTGGAGGATGCCTGAGGGGCTGCGGTGGTAGAGCTCCTTCCCGTCCCCCAGCAAGACGAACGACTTGGCGTGCCGCGCCAGTCGCCGAGATTCGGCTCGGTCGAGGGGCAGCTCTCCTCGGTGGAGATATTGCAGGTACGGGGTCTGCCAGTCTCGATTAGGCGGGACCCCATTCCGCTCTTCCTCGACGTGCAGTGCCTCACCCTCGGGGGCCGAGGGTGCCTCGGGCTGAGCCGAGGGTGTCTCGGGCTAGGCCAAGGCCTTCTCGGGCCCGGACGTGTCGTCGATCTTGACTGAGGGTTGATGTAGGTCTCGGGAGAAGACGTCTGGGGGGGACCGTTGTCCGCCCCGAGGCTATCTTAGCCAGCTCGTCCGCAGTCTCGTTGTATCGTCGGGCGACGTGGTTGACCTCGAACCCGTAGAACTTGTCTTCCAGGCGCCGAACCTCGTCGCAGTAGGCTTCCATCTTCGGGTCACGGCAGTGGGAGTTCTTCATGACTTGGTCGATGACAAGCTGCGAGTCACCGTGAGCGTCGAGGCGTCGGACCCCTAGCTCGATGGCGATGCGCAACCCGTTGACCAGAGCCTCGTACTCGGTCACGTTGTTGGACGCCGGGAAATGGAGGCGCAGCACGTAGCAGAGGTGCTTCCCGATGGGCGAGATGAAGAGCAGGCCCGCGCCCGCTCCTGTTTTCATCAGCGACCCGTCAAAAAACATAGTCCAGAGTTCCGGTTGGATCGGAGCTGCTGGGAGCTGGGTGTCGACCCATTCAGCCACAAAGTCCGCCAAAACTTGGGACTTGATGGCTTTCCGAGGGGCGAACGAGATCGTCTCGCCCATGATTTCCACCGCCCACTTTGCAATCCTACCCGAGGCCTTTCGGCACTAGATGATCTCCCCCAGGGGGAAGGATGACACCACAGTCATCGGATGAGACTCGAAGTAGTGTCGCAACTTCCGACGCGTCAGAACCACCGCATACAGCAGCTTCTGAATTTGTGGGTAGCAGATCTTGGTCTCGGACAGTACCTCACTGATGAAGTAGACCGGCCTCTGGACGGGCAATGCATGCCCTTCTTCTCGTCTCTCAACCACGATCGCGGCGCTGACCACCTGAGTGGTAGCGGCGATGTAGATCAAGAGGGCTTCTCCGGCAGCGGGAGGCACCAGGATGGGTGCGTTCGTGAGGAGCGCCTTCAGGTTCCCGAGGGCTTCCTCGGCCTCGGGGGTCCAAGTGAAGCACTCGGTCTTTCTTAAGAGGCGGTACAGAGGCAGGCCTCTTTCGCCGAGGCGCGAGATGAAGCGGCTCAGAGCCGCAAGGCATCCCATGACCCTCTGTACGCCTTTCAAGTCCTTGATGGGGCCCATGCTGGTGATGGCCGCGATTTTCTCCGGGTTGGCCTCGATGCCCCGCTCGGAGACGATGAACACCAAGAGCATGCCTCGGGGGACTCCGAAGACGCACTTCTCGGGATTGAGTTTTACACCCCTCGCCTTGAGACACCGGAATGTCGTTTCAAGGTCGGAGAGGAGGTCGGAGGCTTTCCTCGTCTTGACTACGATGTCATCGACGTAAGCCTCGATCGTTCGACCAATGTGTTTGCCAAACACGTGGTTCATGCACCTTTGGTATGTCGCACCCGCATTCCTCAAACCAAATGGCATAGTAACGCAGCAGTACATGCCAAAAGGTGTGATGAAAGAAGTCGCGAGCTGGTCGGACTCTTTCATCCTGATTTGGTGATACCCTGAGTAGGCATCGAGGAAAGACAGGGTTTCGCACCCAGCAGTGGAATCCACGATTTGATAGATGCGAGGCAGAGAGTAGGGAACCTTCGGACATGCTTTGTTTAGACCAGTGTAGTCTACACACATCCGCCATTTCCCTCCTTTCTTTCTCACAAGCACAGGGTTGGCAAGCCATTCGGGATGGAATACCTCTTTGATGAACCCTGCGGCCATCAGCTTGTGGATCTCCTCGCCTATGGCTCTGCGCTTTTCTTCGTCGAATCAGCGCAGAGGCTGCTTCACGGGTCGGGCTCCAGCTCGGATATCCAGCGAGTGCTCGGCGACATCCCTCGGTATGCCAGGCATGTCCGAGGGACTCCACGCGAAAACTTTGGCGTTCGCGCGGAGAAAGTCGACGAGCACGGCTTCCTATTTAGGGTCGAGCTCGGAGCCGATCCGGATCTGCTTGGAGGCGTCGTTGCTGGGGTCGAGAGGGACGGATTTGACCGTCTCTGCTGGCTCGAAGTTGCCGGCGTGGCGCTTCACGTCTGGCGCCTCCTTGGAGAGGCTCTCCAGGTCGGTGATGAGGGCCTCCGATTCGGCGAGGGCCTCGGCGTACTCCACGCACTCCACGTCACATTCGTACGCGTGTCGGTACGTGGGGCCGACGGTGATGACCCCGTTGGGGCCCGACATCTTGAGCTTGAGGTAGGTGTAGTTGGGGACGGCCATGAACTTAGCATAGCATGGCTTCCCCAGCACTGCGTGGTAGGTTCCTCAGAACCCGACCACCTCGAACGTGAGGGTTTCCCTTCTGAAGTTGGAGGAAGTCCCGAAGCAGACAGGCAGATCGAGTTGTTCGAGGGGTTGGACGCGTTTTCCGGGGATGATCCCGTGAAAAGGCGCTGAGCCTGCCCGAATCGAGGACAGATCGATCTGCAGGAGCCCGAGGGTCTCGGCGTAGATGATGTTGAGGCTACTGCCTCCGTCCATGAGGACCTTGGTGAGCCTGACGTTGCCGATGACGGGGTCGACAACGAGTGGATATTTCCTCGGGCTCGGCACGCGGTCGGGGTGGTCGCCCTGGTCAAAGGTGATGGGCTTGTCGGACCAGTCTAGGTAGACTGGCGCCGCCACCTTTACCGAGCAGACCTCCCGACGCTCTTGCTTGCGGTGCCGAGCCGAGGCGTTCGCCACTTGCCCACCGTAGATCATGAAGCAATCGTGGACCTCGGGGAACTCCTCTGCCTTGTGATCCTCCTTCTTGTCGTTGTTGTGGGCCCTGCCACCTTCTGCAGGTGGCCCGGCCTTGTGAAAGTGGCGCCGAAGCATGACACACTCCTCAAGGGTGTGCTTGACGGGCCCCTGGTGATAGGGGCACGACTCCTTGAGTATCTTGTCGAAGAGGTTGGCGCCTCCGGGAGGCTTCCGAGGGTTCTTGTACTCAGCGGCGGCGACAAGGTCCGCGTCGGCGCGTCGTGTTTTGCTTGCGACTTCTTCTTGCCCTTCTTCCTCGCGCTGCGCTGAGCGGACGCCTCGGGGACGTCTTCCGGGTGGCGGCCCTGGGGCTGCTTGTCCTTTCGGAAGATGGCCTCAACTGCCTCCTGGCCAGAGGCGAATTTGGTGGCGATGTCCATCAGCTCGCTCGCCCTGGTGGGGGTCTTGCGACCCAGCTTGCTCACCAGGTCGCGGCAGGTGGTGCCGGCGAGGAACGCGCCGATGACATCCGAGTCGATGACGTTGGGCAGCTCGGTGCGCTACTTCGAGAATCGCCGGATGTAGTCTCGGAGAGACTCTCCCGGCTGCTGGCGGCAGCTTCGGAGATCCCATGAGTTCCCAGGGCGCACGTACGTGCCCTAGAAGTTGCCGGCGAAGGCTCGGACCAGGTCGTCCCAGTTGGAGATTTGCCCCGGAGGCAGATGCTCTAGCCAGGCTCGAGCGGTGTCGGAGAGGAACAGGGGGAGGTTGCGGATGATGAGGTTGTCATCGTCCATTCCACCCAGCTGGCAGGCTAGCCAGTAGTCCGCGAGCCACAGTTCCACCCTCGTCTCCCCCGAGTACTTTGTGATAGTAGTCGGGGTTCGGAACCGGGTCGGGAACGACGCCCGTCGTGTGGCCCGGCTAAAAGCCTGCGGGCCGGGTGGTTCGGGCGAGGGACTCCGATCCTCCCCGCTGTCGTAGCATCCCCCACGCCTGGGGTGGTAGCCTCGGAGCACCTTCTCGTCGAGGTGAGCTCGACGGTTGCGGTGGTGGTGCTCGTTGCCGAGGCGACCCGGGGCCGCAGGCGCCGTGTTGCACGTGCGCCCGGTGTGGACCGAGGCTTCCCGCATAAATCGGGAAGTCACGGTGCGATGCTCCGAGGGGTACCCCTGCCTTCGGCAGGCAGAGCTTTCGGCCCGTCGGACCGTGGCATCCTCCAGGAGATTCTTGAGCTCCCCTTGGATACACCGCCCTTCGGTGGTCGATGGTTCCGGCATCGCGTGGAGAAGTATTGCTGCTGCTGCCAGGTTCTGGCCGACCCCACTAGAAGCCGGTGGCGGCCTTGCCCTGACGTCGTCGGCAATGCGGTGCTGGATGCCCGGGGGTAGATGACGTGCTTCTCCGGCTGGAGCTTGGTCTACCCATTCCTGCCCGATGTTCCGTCGGAACGGCTCAAGTGTTCCTGCTCCCTCGTCGAGCCTGGCCTGCATCTCGCGGATTTGCTCGAGCTGTGCGTCCTGACCCCCCGCAGGGACTGGGACCACAGCTAGCTCCCGAAGGATGTCAACACGAGGCGCAGGCCTAGGGGGATCACCGTTTTTCGGCATACCAAGATGGTTGCCTTCGCCGGGACCCCCTAGATCGACGTGGAAACATTCACGACTTGGGCCGCAGTCCTCGTCGCCGAGGCTGCGGCTACCATCGGAACAATCGGAGAGGCAGTAGTCGCATGCGGTCATGAAGTCCCGCATGGCACTGGGGTTACCGAGCCCGGAGAAATCCCAACAAAAGTCGGGCTCGTCATCTTCCTCGGAACCCGAGGGTCCGTAGGTCGAGACGGCCGTCAGTTTGTCCCAGGGCGACCGCATATGGTACTCCGGAGGGTTTGGACATGCCTCTATGAAGGCTTCCACCGAAGCGAAGTCGCTTGGTGGGTCGAGGCTGAATCCAAAAGGCACGAGATGGGAATCGGTCGGTACCTCTTGGTCGACGGGCGGCAACGAAGTCGCGTCGGGGGCGGACTGCACCGTTGTCTCGGGTACGAGGGCGACGCCCAGCAAGTCCTTCGCGAGCGTGCCGACGTCGTTCGTCTGCTTGGGGTTGGCGTGTTGCGGGGAAACGACGCTCGTCTTCGTCTCAGACGCAAGGTCGAAGCCCGATGTGTCCCCCGCTAGGGCGCCGGCGTCGTCGACTTGCTCGACAGCCGACGAGGTGCCGCCTCCTGCTTGGCCATGGTTGCCCCGCCTCCTCCTCCGTCGGCGGAGGAGGTGACGGGACAAACCCGGATGTTGTTCTTCCGCCACGTGGGGAAGACGTCGTTGGTTCCGCCGCCGGCGGGCGGGCTGACGACCGCCATTGTCGCTGTCGCGCGGCGGAGGAAGGAGTATCATGTCGTAGCTGCCGTCGAGGGACATGAACTCAAGACTCCCGAAACGGAGCACCGTCCCAGGCTGGAAAGGTTGCTGGAGACTACCCATCTGGAGCTTGACGGGAAGCTGTTCGTCAACACGCAGCAGGCCCCTACCTGGCGCGCCAACTGCCGGCGTTTCGACCCCGGGGGGTCCCTGGACCGACGAGTGAATTGTCGCTGCGTGTCCCAGCCCAGATGGGTCAGCGCGAGACGGAGCATGAAGGGGGGAAGAAGACAGGCAAAAGGGGAATCCCATGGCCTTCGTGTTGCCCTGCGCCCAGGTCGGGTGCGCTTGCAGTAGGGGGTTACAAGCGTCCGCGTGGGAGAGAGCGAGAGCCTTACGCGCCGGCCCGTTCTCCCGCGCGGCCAACCTTCCCGTACGAGAGCCCTGGACCTTCCTTTTATAGGCGTAAGGAGAGGGTCCAGGTGTACAATGGGGGGTGTAGCAGTGTGCTATCGTGTCTAGCAGAGAGGAGCTAGAGCCCTAAGTACATGCCGTCGTGGCAGTCGAAGAGGTTTTGGCACCCTGTTCATGTGATGTCGTGGCCGTCGGAGGAGCGCTGGAGCCCTGTGGAAGGACAGCTGTCGGGGCTGTCGAATCCTTGCTGACGTCTCCTTGCTTCCGTAAGGGGCTGAGAGCCGTCGTCGTCATGGAGCACGCGGGGCGCCATCATTATTTGTTTACCGGGGCGAGCCAGATGGGACGTCGGTCTTGTTCCCCGTAGCCTGAGCTAGCTAGGGGTGGGGTAATGATGGCCCCCCCTGTGACGTGGTCGGTCCGAGCCCTAGGTCGGGCGAGGCGGAGGCTCCTCCGAGGTCGAGGTCGAGTCTGTCTTCCGAGGTCGAGGTCGAGTCCGAGCCCCGGGTCGGGCGAGGCGGAGACCGTCTTCCGAGGCCGAGGCTGTGTCCGAGCCCTGGGGTCGGGCGAGGCGGAGTTCGTCGTCCAGCGTCGAGGTTGAGCCCGAGCCCTGGGGTCGGGCGAGGCGGAGACCGTCTTCCAAAGTCGAGGCTGTGTCCGAGCCCTGGGGTCGGGCGAGGTGGAGTTCGTCGTCTTCTGGAGCCGAGGCTGAGTCCGAGCCCTAGGTCGGGCGAGGCGGAGCTTCCTAGGGCGCCCGAGTCTGGACTTAGTTGTTGTCAGCCTCACTCTGTCGAGTGGCACAGCAGTCGGAGCGATGCAGGCGGCGCTGTTCTCTTGTCAGGTCGGCTAGTGGAGCGGTGAAGTGACTGCGGTCACTTCGGCTCTGTCGACTGAAGAGCGCGCGTCAGGATAAGGTGTCAGGCGATCCTTGCATTAAATGCTCCTGCGATACGGTCGGTTGGCGTGGCGATCTGGCCAAGGTTGCTTCCTGCGAAGACTGGGCCTCGGGCGAGCCGAAGGTGTATCCGTTGCTTGAGGAGGCCCTCGGGCGAGACGTGAATCCTCCGGGGTCGGCTGCCTTTGCCCAAGGCTGGGCTCGGGCGAGGCGAGATCGTGTCCCTTGAGTGGACTGAGCCTTGACCTTAATCGCGCCCATTAGGCCTTTGCAGCTTTGTGCTGATGGGGGTTACCAGCTGAGATTAGGAGTCTTGGGGGTACCCCTAATTATGGTCCCCGACAAGTTCAGATTAATTTGTTTGAGATAAAATCATCAAAGTGGGTCGGACTTCCGAATTTGTATTCGCGCGAGCGATGAATTTATATAATCATCGGACACATCGATTTTCGGAACAACTATATTTCGAACATCACGAAAATTTAGGAAGAGTCCGGATAGATAAAAACCGATGTCAAACTCGCGACACACAAAACAGATGCGATATTAAAATCGCAATAGGCAAAGATGATTAAAATTTAGCATCCGTTTTATCCACTGATATTACATGCTTAAATTTATACTCGTTGTTGAGCAGACGGTAAACACCTGGGGTGTTATATTATCCATAATCCAACCTTTGGCACATATAATTCAAAATGACACCAAATGAAGGATATCACTTTAGGAACAAGTAATAATGTCTTATATTTAGGAATTTTAATTAAGATATGTGTCTTGCTTTACTAATCATTTTAAACTATGTAGGTTTGCTCACAAGGGTAAGAATTGAAACCAAACATTCCTACAATATGATGTACCTAACATGTATGCAATTCAATTGAAAGCAAATTATTAATTGAAAATGATAATGATTGAAAGCAATACTAGGCATAAAGGTAGTCTAGATACAAAAAAATAGATACACATATCAAAAACAAGGAATTGCAGTAAATCTAGTTACCTTAGTCACGGGTGGGGAATTTTGGGTCCATATTGCTCACTAACCCACTTGGCAATCTGATATGATGCATCACATGATATACATCCAAATTTGCCAAGTCTTCAAATTCCCTAAAGTCCTTCGAACTTCTCACTTCCCTCTTGGGACCCAAACCTTCTTGGTGCTTTTCATGTTGGAAATAATCTCCTTTGGCACCTAGATGTGTTTGACCCCCTTTCCCTTGTTGGCATTGATGGCTATCACCTTTCCATTTTTCTTCTTTTTGATTAAGTATGGTGTAGGTGCCTTTTATCCATTTTGTTAGTGTAGTTGTTGGAGATATTGCTTGTTGGCATTTTCTTATTATCTCCCCTAGTCTTAGTCTTGCATTGGTAACACTTGTGTCCTTCCTTGTGACATAGCTAGCAAACCACAGTTTTTGCCTCCACAAACTTGTTCAATCCCGCAGTGGTGTTATCCTGAGGAGGTTGGGTTTGTTTGGCATTGCCTTTCTTATCATACAGAGCCTTACCAAGGCGAGCCACTTCTTGCTTTAATAATTCATTTTCTAATGCAATCTCATCCGAAAAGTTTCTATAACAATATTTTTAACAAGAACTTGACTGTAAGACTTAGAATCGTCAATCAAATCTAAGCAAGAAGTAGAAGCATTCTTTTTAAAAATTTCAGGAATTTCAACTAAAGATGCTCCTAGGGTACTACTGATGCTTTCTATCTTAGTAGTTTGTGAAAGGGAAATGTGCCCTTAGGCCATTTCTAAGTATTTTGGTGATTTAGTGTCCAACACATGTGCCTAAGTGTAAAATGGTGGACAAAGTACAAATCAAGGATAAAGGTATGTTTCTCAGACTTAGTACATTGTTTTAGAAACTAATGTATTGTGTCTAAGTGCTGGAAACAGGAAAAATCCAATTGAAAATGTCTTGGCTCAAGCAGCCAAGAATCTGCTCAGTCTGGGAGCACCGGACTGTCCGGTGGTGCACCGGACAGTGTCCGGTGCACCAGGCTGGTTCGAGCGAAGTGGCCGCTCTCGGGAATTCACCGGCGACGTACGGCTATAATTCACCGGACTGTCCGGTGTGCACCGGACTGTCCGGTGAGCCAACTGTCGGCCGAGCCAACGGTCGGCCGCGCGATCTGCGCGGGACACGTGGCCGAGCCAACGGCTAGAAGGGGCACCGGACTGTCCGGTGTGCACCGGACATGTCCAGTGCACCAACGGCTCCAAGGCTGCCAACGGTCGGCTTCGCCATAGAAGGAAAGAAATCGGGCACCGGACAGTGTCTGGTGTGCACCGGACTGTCCGGTGCGCCAGTCGACAGAAGGCAAGATCAGCCTTCCCAGATTGCTCGCATCGGCTCCTAGCTGCCTTGGGGCTATAAAAGGGACCCCTAGGCGCATGGAGGAGATCATCAAGCATACTCAAAGCAATCCTAAGCACCGAGACTTCGATTCCACGCATTTGTTTCTTCGTGATAGCATCTAGAGCTCTAGTTGAGTTGTGAACTCATTGGGTTGTGTTGCGAGCTCTTGTTGTGACTTGTGTGCGTGTCATTGCTCTGATTTTGAGTCTTGTGTGTGTTGCTTATCCCTCCCTTACTCTGTGCTTCTTTGTGATCTTCAAGTGTAAGGGCGAGAGGCTCCAAGTTGTGGAGATTCCTCGCAAGCGGGATATTGAAAGGCAAAGCAAAACACCGTGGTATTCAAGTTGGTCTTTGGACCGCTTGAGAGGGGTTGATTGCAACCCTCGTCCGTTGGGACGCCACAACGTGGAGTAGGCAAGCGTTGGTCTTGGCCGAACCACGGGATAAACCACTGTGTCATCTCTGTGATTGATCTCTTGTGGTATTGTGTTTTGTTGAGACTCTACTCTAGCCACTTGGCAATTATTGTGCTAACCTTAACCAAGTTTTGTGGCTTAAGTTTTAAGTTTTATAGGATCACCTATTCACCGCCCCCTCTAGGTGCTCTCAATTGGTATCGGAGCCGTTCTCTTCAAGAAAGGGACTAACCGCCCGAAGAGATGGATCCTAAGGGGAAGGGAATCATGATCAACGACAAGGAGAAGGAGTCCTTCGTCAACGAGTCGAAGGATGACAAGCCTACCGACTCGGGCTCGGGCCACAGACGCAAAGATGGGAAGACGCATCAAGGAGATCGTCTACTACGACGACAGCGATGAGTCCACTTCTTCCCAAAAGGACAACGACGACAACGACTGTGAGAGAAGGAAACCGGTTAATTCAAACTTTTCTTTTGATTACTCTCGTATTCATCAAAGTACAAATGCTCATTTATTATCTATTCCACTTGGTAAACCTCCTCACTTTGATGGAGAGGACTACGGATTTTCGAGTCACAAAATGCGTAGTCATTTGTTCTCTCTCCATCCAAGCATATGAGAGATAGTTGAGAATGGAATGCATTTTGATAGTAGTGATAGTCCCATGTTTATCAATGAGCAAATTCATAAAAATGCACAAGCTAATACTGTTCTTCTAGCTTCCTTGTGCAGGGATGAATACCACAAAGTGAGCGGCTTGGATAACGCCAAGCAAATTTGGGACACCCTCAAGATCTCTCATGAGGGGAATGATGTCACAATGCTCACCAAGATGGAGTTGGTGGAAGGCGAACTCGGGAGATTCGCTATGATAAGGGGAGAAGAGCCAACTCAAACGTACAACCGGCTAAAGACCCTTGTCAACAAGATAAGAAGCTATGGAAGCACGCGATGGACGGACCACGACGTCGTCCGCCTAATGCTAAGGTCTTTTACTGTCCTTGATCCTCATCTTGTAAACAATATTCGTGAGAATCCTAGGTACACCAAGATGACGCCCGAGGAGATACTTGGAAAGTTCGTGAGCGGGCGGATGATGATCAAGGAAGCAAGATACGTGGACGACGCATTGAATGGTCCAATCAATGAGCCTCAACCTCTTGCTCTCAAGGCAACAAGAAGCAATGAGACGCTGCCTAGCAAGGTGGCACAAATTGAGGCGGCCGGACTTAATGATGAAGAGATGGCTCTCATCATCAAGAGATTCAAGACGGCGCTAAAAGGTCGCAAGGGGCAGCCAAGCAAGACCAAGACAAAGGGGAAGCACTCATACTTCAAATGTGGTAAGCTTGGTCATTTTATTGCTAACTGTCCCGACAATGATAGTGATCAGGATCAAGGGAACAAGAGGGAGAAGAAGAAGAATTATAAGAAGGCAAAGGGCGAGGCGCATCTAGGCAAGGAGTGGGATTCAGATTGCTCCTCATCCGACTCCGACAATGAAGGACTCGCCGCCACCGCCTTCAACAAGTCATCCCTCTTCCCTGACGAGCGTCACACATGCCTTATGGCAAGGGAGAAGAAGGTATGTACTCGAAACTCTACTTATGCTTCTTCAAGTTAGGAAGAATCTAGTGATGAGGATGAAATAGATTACTCATGTTTATTTAAGGGCCTAGATAGAACCAAGGTAGATAAAATTAATGAATTGATTGATGCCTTGAATGATAAGAATAGGCTTTTAGAAAAACAAGAGGACTTGTTGTATGAAGAACATGACAAATTTGTAGAAGCACAAGAATCTCATGCCTTAGAAGTTAAGAGAAATGAAATGCTTTCTTGTGAATTATCTTCTTGCCATGAGACAATTTCTAGCTTAAGGAGCATTAATGATGATTTGAATGCTAAGTTAGAAATAGCTAGTAAATCAACAACTTGTGTAGAAAATGTTGTTATTTGCAATAGATGTAAAGATTTTGATATTGATGCTTGTAGTGAACACATAGTTTCTATTACAAAGTTAAATGGTGAAATGGCTAGTCTTAATGCCCAACTTAAGGCTAGCAAAAGTGAGTTTGATAAACTAAAATTTGCTAGGGATGCCTACACGGTTGGTAGACACCCCTCAATTAAGGATGGACTTGGCTTCAAGAGGGAAGCCAAGAACTTAACAAGCCATAAGGTTCCCATCCCCGCCAAGGAGAAAGGGAAGGCTCCTATGGCAAGTAGTACTAAAAAGAACCATGCTTTTATGTACAATAATAGAAGACAGTCTTATAGGAGTTGTAATGCTTACAATGCTTTTGATGCACATGCCTATGATTCCTATGCTATGTTTGCTTCTAGTTCTTCCTATTTGCATGATAAAGATATGTCTAGGAGTTATGTTCATCATGTGCCTAGAAAGAATATTGTTCATGTTGCTAGGGAAGTTATGGATGGTCCTTCTACAATTTATCATGCTTTAAATGCTTCCTTTGCTATTTGTAGAAAGGATAGGAAGATAATTGCTAGGAAATTAGGGGCAAAATACAAGGGTGATAAAACTTGCATTTGGGTCCCTAAGACAATTGTGACTAACCTTGTAGGACCCAACAAGAGTTGGGTACCTAAGTCCCAAGCCTAAATTTGCCTTGCAGGTTTATGCATCCGGGGGTTCAAGCTGGATTATCGACAGCGGATGCACAAACCATATGACGGGGGGAGAAGAAAATGTTCACCTCCTACGTAAAAAACAAGGATTCCCAAGATTCAATAATATTCGGTGATGGGAATCAAGGCAAGGTAAAAGGATTGGGTAAAATTGCTATTTCAAATGAGCACTCTATCTCTAATGTGTTTTTAGTTGAGTCTCTTGGATATAACTTGCTATCTGTTAGTCAATTATGCAATATGGGGTATAACTGTTTATTCACAAACATAGATGTGTCTGTCTTTAGAAGAAGTGATGGTTCATTAGCTTTTAAAGGTGTATTAGACGGCAAGCTTTACTTAGTTGATTTTGCAAAAGAAGAGGCCGGTCTAGATGCATGTTTAATTGCTAAGACTAGCATGGGCTGGCTGTGGCATCGCCGCTTAGCACATGTAGGGATGAAGAATCTTCACAAGCTTCTAAAGGGAGACCACGTGATAGGATTATCTAATGTGCAATTCGAAAAAGATAGACCTTGTGCAGCATGTCAAGCAGGTAAACAGGTGGGAGGAGCACATCACAGCAAGAATGTGATGACCACATCAAGGCCCCTGGAGCTGCTGCATATGGACCTCTTCGGACCTGTCGCCTATCTAAGCATAGGGGGAAGTAAGTATGGTTTAGTTATTGTGGATGACTTTTCCCGCTTCACTTGGGTATTCTTTTTGCAGGATAAGTCTGAAACCCAAGGGACCCTCAAGCGCTTCCTAAGGAGAGCTCAAAATGAGTTTGAGCTCAAGGTGAAGAAGATAAGGAGCGACAATGGGTCCGAGTTCAAGAACCTTCAATTGGAGGAGTTTCTTGAGGAGGAAGGGATCAAGCACGAGTTCTCCGCTCCCTACACACCACAACAAAATGGTGTGGTAGAAAGGAAGAACAGGACGCTCATCGATATGGCAAGGACGATGCTTGGAGAGTTCAAGACCCCCGAGTGTTTTTGGTCAGAAGCCGTGAACACGGCTTGCCACGCCATCAACAGGGTCTACCTTCATCGCCTCCTCAAGAAGACGTCGTATGAGCTTCTAACCGGTAACAAACCCAATGTATCTTACTTTCGTGTATTTGGGAGCAAATGCTACATTCTAGTGAAGAAGGGTAGAAATTCTAAGTTTGCTCCCAAAGCTGTAGAAGGGTTTTTGTTATGTTATGATTCAAATACAAAGGCGTATAGGGTCTTCAACAAATCATCAGGTTTGGTTGAAGTCTCTAGCGACGTTGTATTTGATGAGACTAATGGCTCTCCAAGAGAGCAAGTTGTTGATCTTGATGATGTAGATGAAGAAGATGTTCCGACGGCCGCTATACGAACCATGGCGATTGGTGAAGTACGACCACAGGAACAAAAGGAGCAAGATCAACCTTCTTCCTCAACTATGGTGCATCCCCCAACTCAAGATGATGAACAGGTTCATCAACAGGAGGCGTGTGATCAAGGGGGAGCACAAGATAATCATGTGATGGAGGAAGAAACTCAACCGGCACCTCCAACCCAAGTTCGAGCGATGATTCAAAGGGATCATCCCGTCGATCAAATTCTTGGTGATATTAGCAAGGGAGTAACTACTCGATCTCGATTAGTTAATGTTTGTGAGCATTACTCCTTTGTCTCTTCTATTGAGCCTTTCAGGGTAGAGGAGGCCTTGCTAGATCCGGACTGGGTGTTGGCCATGCAAGAGGAGCTCAACAACTTCAAGAGGAATGAGGTTTGGACACTGGTGCCTCGTCCGAAGCAAAATGTTGTGGGAACCAAGTGGGTGTTCCGCAACAAACAAGACGAGCACGGAGTGGTGACAAGGAACAAGGCTCGACTTGTGGCAAAAGGTTATGCCCAAGTCGCAGGTTTGGACTTTGAGGATACTTTTGCTCCTGTGGCTAGGCTAGAGTCCATTCGTATTTTGCTAGCATATGCCGCTCACCATTCTTTCAGGTTGTTCCAAATGGATGTGAAGAGCGCTTTCCTCAACGGGCCAATCAAGGAGGAAGTGTACGTGGAGCAACCCCCTGGCTTCGAGGATGAACGATACCCCGACCACGTGTGTAAGCTCTCTAAGGCGCTCTATGGACTTAAGCAAGCCCCAAGAGCATGGTATGAATGCCTTAGAGATTTCTTAATTGCTAATGCTTTCAAGGTTGGGAAAGCCGATCCAACTCTTTTCACTAAGACTTGTGACGGTGATCTGTTTGTGTGCCAAATTTATGTCGATGACATAATATTTGGTTCTACTAATAAAAAGTCTTGTGAAGAGTTTAGCAGGGTGATGACGCAGAAATTCGAGATGTCAATGATGGGCGAGTTGAACTACTTCCTTGGGTTCCAAGTGAAGCAACTTAAGGACGACACCTTCATCTCCCAAACGAAGTACACGCAAGACTTGCTAAAGCGGTTTGGGATGAAGGACGCCAAGCCCGCAAAGACTCCGATGGGGACCGACGGACACACCGACCTCAACAAAGGAGGTAAGTCTGTTGATCAAAAGGCATACCGGTCAATGATAGGGTCATTGCTTTACTTATGTGCTAGTAGACCGGATATTATGCTTAGCGTATGCATGTGTGCTAGATTTCAATCCGATCCTAAGGAGTGTCACTTAGTGGCAGTGAAGCAAATCCTTAGATATTTAGTCGCTACGCCTTGCTTTGGGATCTGGTATCCTAAGGGGTCTACCTTTGACTTGATTGGGTATTCAGATTCCGACTATGCTGGATGTAAGGTCGATAGGAAGAGTACATCAGGGACGTGCCAATTCTTAGGAAGGTCCCTAGTGTCGTGGAACTCTAAGAAACAAACTTCCGTTGCCCTATCCACCGCTGAGGCCGAGTACGTTGCCGTAGGACAGTGTTGCGCGCAACTACTTTGGATGAGGCAAACCCTCAGGGACTTTGGCTACAATCTGAGCAAAGTCCCACTCCTATGTGATAATGAGAGTGCTATCTGCATGGCGGAAAATCCTGTTGAGCACAGCCGCACAAAGCACATAGACATCCGGCATCACTTTTTGAGAGATCACCAGCAAAAGGGGGATATCGAGGTGTTCCATGTTAGCTCCGAGAATCAGCTAGCCGATATCTTTTCCAAGCCTCTAGATGAGAAGACCTTTTGCAGGTTGCGTAGTGAGCTAAATGTCTTAGATTCGCGGAACCTGGATTGATTTATAGCATACATGTGTTTATGCTCTTGATCATGTTCCTTATGCATTTTGTTGCTTAATAATGGTGCTCAAGTTGTACAAACACTCCCTGGACCTCACAAGTCCGTTGCAAAGTGATGCACATGTTTAGGGGGAGATGTGTTACAACTTGACCCTTTGAGGCTAACCATGTGCTTGAGTTTGCCTGATTTAGTCTCAAAGGATGATTGAAAAGAAAAAGGTGGACTTGGACCATGAAAGACTTCCACTGCACTCCGATGAGAGGGTAACATATTCCAAGTTCATCTCATGTACTCTTATTGCCTTTGTATTCTTATTGAAGATTTTGGTGAGGCAATGGGGTTCTAGGGCCAATATTGATCCCGTTTTGGTGCTTGATGCCAAAGGGGGAGAAAATAAAGGCCAAAGCAATAAATGGATCAGCTACCACTTGAGAGATTTTGAAAATAGTAGAATAGAGCTTTTGTTTTGTCAAAACTCTTTTATTGTCTCTCTTGTCAAAAGTTGGCTTCTTGTGGGGAGAAATGTTGAAAAAGGGGAGTTTTTGAAATCTTGAATCAATTTCTCTTGGAATGACTCTCTTTATGTCTTAATATGTGTGTTTGACTTAGAGATAGAAAGTTGAGTTTGATTTGCAAAAACAAACCAAGTGGTGGCAAAGAGTGATCCATATATGTCAAATTTGAATCAAAACAATTTGAGTTCTTATTTGAATTGATTATGTATTTGTTCTACTTGCTTTATATTATGTTGGAATAAATCACCAAAAAGGGGGAGATTGAAAGGGAAATGTGCCCTTAGGCCATTTCTAAGTATTTTGGTGATTTAGTGTCCAACACATGTGCCTAAGTGTAAAATGGTGGACAAAGTACAAATCAAGGATAAAGGTATGTTTCTCAGACTTAGTACATTGTTTTAGAAACTAATGTATTGTGTCTAAGTGCTGGAAATAGGAAAAATCCAATTGAAAATGTCTTGGCTCAAGCAGCCAAGAATCTGCTCAGTCTGGGAGCACCGGACTGTCCGGTGGTGCACCGGACAGTGTCCGGTGCGCCAGGCTGGTTTGAGCGAAGTGGCTGCTCTCGGGAATTCACCGGCGACGTACGGCTATAATTCACCGAACTGTCTGGTGTGCACCGGACTGTCCGGTGAGCCAACTGTCGGCCGAGCCAACGGTCGGCCGCGCGATCTGCGCGGGACACGTGGCCGAGCCAACGGCTAGAAGGGGCACCGGACTGTCCGGTGTGCACCGGACATGTCCGGTGCACCAACGGCTCCAAGGCTGCCAACGGTCGGCTTCGCCATAGAAGGAAAGAAATCGGGCACCGGACAGTGTCCGGTGTGCACCGGACTATCCGGTGCGCCAGTCGACAGAAGGCAAGATCAGCCTTCCCAGATTGCTCTCAACGGCTCCTAGCTGCCTTGGGGCTATAAAAGGGACCCCTAGGCGCATGGAGGAGATCATCAAGCATACTCAAAGCAATCCTAAGCACCGAGACTTCGATTCCACGCATTTGTTTCTTCGTGATAGCATCTAGAGCTCTAGTTGAGTTGTGAACTCATTGGGTTGTGTTGCGAGCTCTTGTTGTGACTTGTGTGCGTGTCATTGCTCTGATTTTGAGTCTTGTGTGTGTTGCTTATCCCTCCCTTACTATGTGCTTCTTTGTGATCTTCAAGTGTAAGGGCGAGAGGCTCCAAGTTGTGGAGATTCCTCGCAAGCGGGATATTGAAAGGCAAAGCAAAACACCGTGGTATTCAAGTTGGTCTTTGGACCGCTTGAGAGGGGTTGATTGCAACCCTCGTCCGTTGGGACGCCACAACGTGGAGTAGGCAAGCGTTGGTCTTGGCCGAACCACGGGATAAACCACTGTGTCATCTCTGTGATTGATCTCTTGTGGTATTGTGTTTTGTTGAGACTCTACTCTAGCCACTTGGCAATTATTGTGCTAACCTTAACCAAGTTTTGTGGCTTAAGTTTTAAGTTTTATAGGATCACCTATTCACCCCCCCCTCTAGGTGCTCTCAGTTTGCTCATTATTATGTATGCTAAGAATTTCCATTTTCTCTAGCAAGTTTTCAATAGCATCTTGAGAGCTAGCTAACTTAGCCTTAAGTTCTTCATTCTTTTTAATCAAACTATCATCATAGTTGAGGATGGAGCTTTAAACTCTAGTTGCTTAATTTTAGTTGTTAGTTTATAATTCACGTTTGCAAATGTTTTGAAATTTTCTAGCAAGCATTTATAATCATTTTGAGAGCTAAACAACTTAGATTTAAGCACTTTTACTTGAGCTCTTTGTTTAGTGCAAACACCCTTAAAAAATTTAATGACATGCACAAGTTCATCTATGGAGGGCTTATCTTCATCATCGACATCGCTATCACTAGAGGATGTGATACTTGTGTTACCTCTTGCCATAAGGCATTTGTGTGATGACTGTGAAGAGTGTGATGAAGAGGGGTGGATGTGGCTTCTTGGAGGTTCATCTTCACTTGAAGAATCATCTCAAGTTTTGATACTTGTCAGCGCCTTGCCTTTGCTCCTACTTTTCTTAGGTTCGGCCGTATTTGGGAAATTATCCCAAAAGTAGCCCTTCTCCCCACATGTGAAGCACCACCTCTTTCTTTTCTTTTTCCTATCAATGTTAAAGAGAAGATCCTCGACCTGCAGGGGCACACCCATTAGATTAATCTTATGAATCATCCTCATTACATTTTTGACCCGACTGACCGTTTCTTTGTCCTCGCATGATGATGTGGAGGCTTGATAATCTTCTTCATATTTCTCTTCTTCTTCACGTGAGGAACTGGATCTAGGAGCCTTCGTTTTGCCTTTCTTTTTTCCTTACATGCAAGAGCATATGACATTGATGAAGTGGCCTCCTCTTGACCCATATTTTGTGACATCACAATCTTTCCGATCATGAGTGTCAGGGTCATTTGGCTCAAGTCCTCCAAGTTATGAAAGATGGTGATGATGTTCCCATATTTTCATTGAGGTAGTAGGGAGATGATCTTCCTCACAATGTCTGCATACCTAGCTTATTGATTCCAATAGAATTAAGCTCATTAATGATAAGATTCAAAAGAGAATACATATCTCTAACAACTCATTTTCTTTCATCAAAAAAGAATTATATTAATTTAAAACTAGGCAATGCTTTTGCTCACAGACATTTGATGTGTCGCCATGGAGTTCATGTAATATAAGCCAAATCTCATTAGTAGTTTTCAAAGTAAGTACTTGATTGAACATAGCCATGCTAAGAGATTCATACAAGCAATTTTTGGCTTAGCATTTAAATGGATTTCTTTTTCATCACTCGCGATGAGCTTTTTGGGATTCTTGGGTGGTTTCATTTCATCGCGAGTAACTCTCCAAACACCTAGATCAACTGTTTCTAAGTAGCAAGCCATTCTAGCACTATAATAAGAGAAATTAGTGTCGTCGAAGTGTGGTGGCCTATGAGTATTCATCCCTTCTTCTAAAAAGTGTTGGCTCAATTAGCAGTGAAGCTAAAATGTTCCAAATGAGTCAAACTGTTGGGGACTTGTTCTCAAATGCTATGAGTTAAGAACAAGGCAACATAGAAAATGTTAATCGATTAAGTCCTTCGTCCTTCGAAGCATTATTCCCCTTAGGATATAATGCTTTTCGGACGAAGGTTATGAAACGCGTACCTTCATAAATACACTATACAGTGACGAAGGATGAATTATAAGAAATATAAAGGACAACATAAACAATTATATATTATTATCATGTATAAACAGAAATAACGTTGAATTACAAATGTACCTTCAACTTGAAGGAGATGAAAGTACAAGCGTGACGCAAAAGTGAATGCCAAATCAGCGTGAACAGTACGGGGGTACTGTTCACCTATTTATAGGCACAGGACACAGCCTATGTAAAATTACATTTATACCCTTTACATTTGATAATAGTTCTACAGTAATCTATTGAGGTCTGAATAGCCTTTTCATCTTTAAGTCGGTTTCATTTCGTTGCTACCACGCCGAAGCTTTCCTGCTCACACCTTCGGCGCTGTATCAACCTTCGTATTGTTCTGGTTTGCTGTGATACCGACTTGAGTCCGAAGATACCTGTTCACACATTAAACTCCAGAAATACTGTTAAATCCTGTTTTTGAGGACCTTCGTAAGCCAAAGGCCCCCAACAGTAGCCCCTCGCAATATTAATTTATTTTAAAATAATAAATTTAGATTGCGACATGGACGAAGGATTTACTCCGAAGGTCCGAAAAAACACCTTCCCTTTGCTAGAATAGCAACATTCACTGACAAGCGGGGTCTTTCAATTTTCAACGCACTGGGCGTATAAATATGGTCATACCGCAAACTCATTTGGCACGCTCTCTGGCTATCTGCTCCCGCTCACTCGATTTTTAGCTCTTGTGCACTAAGATTTGCTGAGTTCTTAGTTTTGAAGCTTCGGCTTTGAAAACAGTTTTTTAGCGTCTCCGAAGATGTCTGAAGATAAGAAGGCTGTTACCGAGATGAAATTGAGTCTCAACGAAGAGAAAAATCTGGGGTTTCTTATAGCAATGTCGAAGACCAACACAGAAAAAATCACCAAGGAGATTCTAGAAGGTTTGTCTGAGGATACTGGTGATAGCGACAACTATGATGTGGATAGCGGCGGTGAAGACTCCGAAGATCGTCCCTGGCGACCAAGCCATTCAGTTTATGGTAAATCAACTATCAAAGAGAATCATCTTGTCAACATGAGAGGAAGATATTTCCGGGATTTGTCCGTTGTGAGGGCCGATGAAGGGGAGAAGACTTGTCCACACCCTGAAGAGAATGAAGTCGTAGTGTTCCGAAGCTTTTTTGAAAGCTGGGCTGCGATTTCCCTTGAGCAGCTTCGTCGTGGAGGTGCTGAAAATGTTTGAAGTCTATCTTCATCAACTCACCCCCGAAGCAATTATAAGGTTGAATATCTTCGTATGGGCCGTGAGAAGCCAAGGTCTGGAACCTGATGCGAAAAGCTTCTGCAACATACACGAATTATCATACGAGACAAAACCTTGGGGTAAGGAACAATATCACAATAACTTTGGCTGCTACAATTTTGTTTCTCGGTCTGGGTCAAGCTGTCCCGTGCCAACCTTTCGGAAGAGATGGCCCGGCGACTGGATGACAGAATGGTTTTATGTGAAAAATGATCTGAAAACACGAGAAGATATCAAAGGTATAATTATGCGCCCTATTTGGCAAAGCTTCGGCCTTCGAAGGCCGAAGGTTGAAATGAATGAAGCTGCCGAAGAATGCCAGAGAGCCTTCGGCGTTATCTGTTCTTTTATTGGAACTAGAGATTTAGTACAAGAGCATATTGCCTTCAGGGTATGGCCGCTCGCGGAGAAGTGGGAAATGCCGCAGGAAACCATAAAGGAGGCCGACGAAAGTGGACTTATCAGGCTAAAGTATACTTTTAAGTTCGGAGATAAATTCGTTGAGCCAGATGATGACTGGTTAAAAAGTATTGAAAATTTAAGTGATGAACTTCTTGGGGCTTATTCGAAGGCCGAAGATACTGCAATGTCAGCAGCCTTCGGAGGCCGAAAAAAGAAGAGGCTGAATCGGGTATTTGATGCAATCGGGTTTGTCTACCCTGACTATTGCTATCCCATTCGAAGGCAGAAGAGAAAAAACACAACCTCTGTAAAAGAAGAAGTTGTAACTGCTCCTAGCGAGCCAGAACCGAAAAGAAAGAAGATAAAGGTCCTCACACATCGGTCGCGCTATATTGAACCAGCTTCGGTGCCTGAGTTTACCGGAGAAACTTCTTCGGCCACCGAGGCTAAAAAGCCAACCAAACCAACCTTGCTGCCAGAAGTTGCAGAAATGGCCGAAGCGCCAAAAAGGATAGAATTGGAAGAACCGAAGATTTTGCTACCAGAAACCGAAGAAATGGCCGAAGCGCCATCCACAAAAAAAATGGAAGAAGTGAAAAAACCAACTGAAGAAAAAACATCAGAAGTTGTGAGTCCTGCAGCAAATGTTGAGACAGTAAAAAATCAAAAAGTGCCAGCAGTGACTCCGAAAAGAAAGAGAATGGCTAATGTGCTAGATGTACTGGAAACAATCAAATCTTCAAGCACACCTCCGAAGAAGGTTGCTGCCATTCCTGAAACAACAACTGAAATTTCTGATATTAAAGCTCCAGAGCAAGAAACTGAAGCCGAAGCCGGGTCCTCAGAGCCCGCGAAGATAAAATCCTTGGAAACTGAGGAAGAAAAAATAACAAAGCCAACTTTTGTTGAAGAAATCGGTGTCATTGCCCCCGAAGCATCCTCCAAAGTCCGTGATTATATTGTTCGTCATGCTTCGGGGAAAAAACTATCAGAAAAAGAAGAGCAAGAGGCCCAGCGCTACGCCCAAAAACTGAAGTATCCAAAGGGGGCGTTAATATTCAATGGTAGTGGAGAAGAAGACTTTTTGTATTGTCTCCCTGACAGCAAGGAGATTTCTGTCTGCCGGGAGATGAGCAAGAGCTTCGGATTCCCAACTTTAGAAGACGGGCTCTCGGTGCTGTCGAAGAACGATCTGGCCGACAGCCTGGCCTATAATAGCTTAAAGGTGCGACAAATGGGATCCTTGTATTTTTTGTTGAGACCAAAATTTTTCGTTTGTTTAAATCTATTGACACACACATATTTCTCTTTGCAGGGCCTGATACTTAGCAATGCCCTTAGGGCACAGAAGGATGCTGAAGACGAAGGGTGTGCTATAGCCCTGAGCAACCTTCGTTCCGAAGTAATTGAACTGAGGAACGAAGGCCTCGAAAAAGATAAATACACTCATTGATAAATAAAATAAAGGAAGACAAAGCTGCTTTTAAAGGTCAAGCTGAAGCTCAGAAACGCGAAATTGAAGATCTTCGGAAACAACTGGCCAGAGCCAAGGAAGAATGCATACTTGAAGAAACAAGGCGAGAACTCAGCGACCAATGGGCAGATCACTTAGAAGGAACTGTTGAAGAGCTTCGTTCGTCCAAGAAGAGATGCTATAACAAATCTATAGAGTGTGTTAAGAAGTTAAAAGCTAGCTTCGCCAAAGTCGGCGCATTCTCAAGCGAAGAGAACTTCACAAGAGGCAATCCCGAAGGTCCCATCGAGTGGATCGACCACGAAGCTGAGGCCTTTGAGGAAATTTTAAATAGCCGTGGAGATATATGTGCTTTCTCGGCTGCCAGAGGGATTGCCACCATTTTAGAGAAAAAGGGTTGCGAACACGTAAAGATTCTAGCACAATCCGAAGCTGCTTTGTCCTTCGAAGATGCAAGGGATCCTTCGGCCGAAGCTAGCATGGTTGGTGGAAAATTTTTCACCGATATCTGGGATAATGGTGGCCGAGAAATGGCCCGAGAAATTATTCGAAAAAGTGAAAAGGGCATCCACGACGCTAGAGAAAAAGCTGAGACTGCTGAGAAGAGCGCAGAGCCCGAAGGGCAATTAGGTATTAACTAATAGTTTTTATTGTGTTGTAATTTTTGGTTTTAAGCTTCGTTTGCCATTTGTAATAGCAATGTAGCCGTATCCTGTCCTACTTCAGATCCTGCTAAAGCGTCTCCGGGCCCTCAACCGAAAGGAGACGACGAAATTAAAAAGATGGCTGAAGCCATTATGGACGAAGTCGTCAATCGGCTCCTGAATGAGGCTGCAGAAGTTGTTCTGAGAGAAGATTAAATACTATTGTAAATTAAACTTCTGAAATGTAATATGTGTGACATCTTGTAGCCCTGAATGTAATATACCTGCTTTTATTATTTAATTCTTTACGATGCATGAAATTTTACATACGTACCGTTTTTGAGTCTTTGACGAAAAAAACACCTTCCCTTCTTTTCATGCTTCGTGAAGAATAATTTCCATTTGTCACCACAATATTCGTGGTGCTCTGATGAATAATATCCAAGCTTCGTGAAAATGTTCTCCGAAGCTACTTAGCATGATTTTCCCCTTTCAAAACATTCTTCCGAAGATCGATGTCATGTCCCCTTCTTGTGCCATATGCAGCATGATGTATGATGCTTATGCTATGCAAAATGATGCGATGATGTTATGCTGTGTAAGATGTTGTTTATTCCGAAGATACACACATTCCTGCGACAAAACACATAATCTTTTGAATCAGCATTGTCTTTTTTCTATAAGCCTCCCTTAGGAGCTTCTTCGCCTTTTACTTCAGCGGAATCAGCGTTTATTTTTCGCTGTAAGCCTCCCTTAGGAGCTTCTTCGCCTTTTACTTTCAGCGGTATTCGCGTTGACTTTTCTCGCTTCGCCTTTTACTTAGGCGGTATCAGCGTTGACTTTTCGCTGTATGCTCTGCATTCCCTTTGGAACGACTTTGGAGCAGAAAACTTACACTGCGCTCCCTTTGGAACGACTTTTTTGTGACTTCGGCAAACTTACTCTGCGTTCCTTAGAACGACTTTTTGTTGCTTCGAAGAATTTTCGATAGTTCGAAGGTCCTCTTTGTTATCACAAGTCTTTCAACAATTTAAGCCTGTGAAGAAAATATATTTTCCTTGTGGGAATCAACGAAACTATTTACATGAAACCTGAACAATGTCCTTTATTACAGAAAATAAAACTGAATGAAAAAGATTGCTATTAAGGTAGGATATTTGTCAATAGATGTGCTTTGACTCTGGCACAGTGCTGTTGACTGTGCGAGCTTCGGACTGTTCTCTGAAGTCCCTTTGGTGTGGAGCATATTGGCTCCCTTCTGGCTGCTGGCCTTGTTGCAGCGGTGGTGGAGGCGGAGGTTGTTGCCAGGAAGCCTGAGGTTGACTCGCCGAAGCAACAGAAACTGCAGGGTGATTGCCTACATACTCTGGGATGTAAGGCGAATGATACGAAGCAGTGTGCATGACCTGCTTCGGCTGAGCCTGTTGTGCTGCCGCTTCGGCTATTTCTTTTTGCTTCTGGATGGTAACATGGCACATCCTGGTGGTATGACCTTTGTTCTCACCACAGAATAAGCAAAAGATTCTTCTCGGTTGATCGCCAAATCTTCCTCCGAAGCCCCTGGCGCCTCTGCCTCTTGGAGCTGGTGGTCGGAAGGAGCCTTGCTGTTGCCCCGAAGCCTGTGAGGAACATTGTGGCCTTTGCTGTTGGCTCCCTCTATCATCGTTTTGTGTAGAGTTATGAATTGATCTAACGTGCCTCGGGTAGAACCTCCCTCCGAAGCCCCTGGTCATTTCAGAAAACCTGAAAGCCTCCTCCCTTCTTTGGCGAAAATCATTATCGGCCCGAATGTACTCGTCCATCTTCTGGAGCAGCTTCTCCAAAGTTTGAGGAGGCTTCCTAGCGAAGTACTGAGCTGACGGTCCTGGCCGAAGCCCCTTGATCATGGCCTCAATGACAATTTCATTGGGCACCATTGGTGCCTGTGCCCTCAAACGCAAGAACCTCCGGACATACGCCTGAAGGTATTCTTCGTGATCCTGGGTGCATTGGAACAGAGCTTGAGCAGTAACCGGCTTCGTCTGAAACCCTTGGAAGCTAGTTAACAACAAGTCCTTCAGCTTCTGCCATGAAGTGATCGTTCCTGGTCGAAGGGAGGAATACCAGGTTTGAGCAACACTCCTGACAGCCATAACAAAAGATTTGGCCATGACTGCAGCATTGCCACCATACGAAGATACTGTTGCTTCGTAGCTCATCAAAAACTGCTTCGGGTCTGAGTGGCCATCGAATACGGGAAGCTGAGGCGGCTTGTAGGACGGAGGCCAAGGTGTAGCCTGCAGCTCAGCGGACAGAGGAGAAGCATCATCAAAAACAAAATTCCCATGATGGAAATTGTCATACCAGTCATCTTCATTGGGAAAACCCTCCTGATGAAGGTCTTGGTGCTGAGGCCTTCGGTGTTGCTCATCCTGGGCAAGATGACGAACTTCTTCAGAGGCTTCGTCTATCTGCCTCTGCAGTTCAGCTAGCCTGGCCATCTTTTCTTTCTTCCTCTGCACTTGTTGATGAAGCATCTCCATATCTCTGATTTCTTGATCTATCTCGTCCTCTGGTGGTGTCGGGCTGACAGCCTTCCTTTTCTGGCTTCGGGCCTCCCGAAGGGAGACTGTCTCCTGATTGTGGTCCAGCGGTTGCAGAGCTGCAGCCCCAGTCGCTGAAGCTTTCTTCGGCGCCATAACGAAGGTTTATGATCACCGAAGGTGTTCAAAAAAACTCAAAGAGTGGAAGTGAGTTCACCGGAGGTGGGCGCCAATGTTGGGGACTTGTTCTCAAATGCTATGAGTTAAGAACAAGGCAACATAGAAAATGTTAATCGATTAAGTCCTTCGTCCTTCGAAGCATTATTCCCCTTAGGATATAATGCTTTTCGGACGAAGGTTATGAAACGCGTACCTTCATAAATACACTATACAGTGACGAAGGATGAATTGTAAGAAATATAAAGGACAACATAAACAATTATATATTATTATCATGTATAAACAGAAATAACGTTGAATTACAAATGTACCTTCAACTTGAAGGAGATGAAAGTACAAGCGTGACACAAAAGTGAATGCCAAATCAGCGTGAACAGTACGGGGGTACTGTTCACCTATTTATAGGCACAGGACACAGCCTATGTAAAATTACATTTATACCCTTTACATTTGATAATAGTTCTACAGTAATCTATTGAGGTCTGAATAGCCTTTTCATCTTTAAGTCGGTTTCATTTCGTTGCTACCACGCCGAAGCTTTCCTGCTCACACCTTCGGCGCTGTATCAACCTTCGTATTGTTCTGGTTTGCTGTGATACCGACTTGAGTCCGAAGATACCTGTTCACACATTAAACTCCAGAAATACTGTTAAATCCTGTTTTTGAGGACCTTCGTAAGCCGAAGGCCCCCAACACAAACTGGGCTCTAATACCAATTGAAAGGAACCGAATTATGACTTTCTAAAAACTTTGCTAATCTAGGCGACAAATATATCTCCTAAACAAAACCTATGCAACTAAACAAGAATGTACAAAGTAGGTTTTGTAAATGTGGAAGCTAAAGAGCAAAGATAGATATTGCAAACTCTCGTGGAGGCGCCGGTATTTTTACCGAGGTATCCGGAACCGCGCAAGGTCCTGACTAATCCTCGTAGGTGCCCCTACGCAAAGGGTAGCCCACGCGATGGCCAAGCACCATGGTTGAGTAACTCTATAGAGAGTCGCGGGCCTTCTCCACGTGCAAGTGGTGCTCCGTTTCTAGCTCATCTCGGATGCTCCTCGCCATCTTCACTATCAAGCTTCTGGCCGAAACACCGCGGACCTCTTTCTCTCTAATACACGGTGGTGGACGCACCACAAACACGGTTGATACGGTCTTGCAAGACTCTTGTCCCACTTGTACAATATTACAACAGCTCGCGCAAGAGCCGAGGGGTTTTGGGTTTTTTCTAACCTCACTCAACTCACTAGGAACAACCTAGAGCGAGTGCATAAGTGGTCTAATTAACTTAAGCACTTCGCAAAGCACCTATGCTAATCATCGAGTGATTCTATTAAGCACTAGGGTGTTTGAAGCCTTAGAGATGTGTATCACACGTGTTGGTATGTTGCTTGGGCTCCCACGCCTTCAAATGGCTAGCTAGGGAGGTATTTATAGAGCTCCCATCTAATTCTAGCCATTGGAGGGAAAGCAGATTTTCTCTATCTATGCCACACCAGGCTGGTCTGGTGCACCACCAGACCGTCAGTCCGGACCCTCCAAGTCAGTCAGTCGTTGGCGCTCTGCTACACTATAGCAGGTCTGGTGTGCCACTTGCATGGTTTGATGCCGCCACGTCAGATTGTCGTAGGCTACTAGACATTGGACCACGGTCTGGCACACCATCGGACCAGTTTGGTGCGCCAGCTGCCCGAGAGCCATTTGCATAGCTCTCTGCGCACACGGTCCGGTGCACCACGGGACTGGTCGGGTGGCCAGCTGACATCCCAGTTCTAGATTTCTTCAGTCTTTTCGCTTGGGCTCTTTTGGTCTTGTGTCTTAGACTTGTGTTGAATATTTGTGAGTCTTCTTAGAGTCTTTTAAAGTCTTCTTTTGAGGTGTTCCATCCACAGATCCTAAGTCCAAACCACTTCGCATCCTGTGAACTACAAAACACAAATACTTGGAAAACATTAGTTCACTGGTTATGTTGTTCATCAAACACCAAAATCACTTAGTTAAATGGATCGAGGTCCATTTTCCTTGCAGGTCGTGCCCATTTTGGGCGAGACTCTCATCTACATCATGGCCACTGCCCATGTGGTCAGCGATGCTTGTTGTAGAGCGAGCAGACAAGGGCCACGTACTCAAAATACAAAGGCATGTCTACTTCGTTAGTGAGGTGTTGACCAAGTCTAAAACTCGATACCCTTAGATACAAAATCTGATCTACATGGTCCTCATCGTCAAGAGGAAGTTAATGCACTACTTTGATCAGCGTCCTGTATCGGTAGTATCCACAACTCCGCTCGACAAAATCGTCTGCAATCGCGACGCGTACGGACGCATCGTGAAATGCTCCCTCGAGCTCAACAAGCTCGACATCAGCTACGCCCTAGGACCGTGATCAAGTCACAAACCCTGATCGGCTTTGTCATGGAATGGATGGAAGCCCAAGCACCACCCCCTTTAATGACCTAGAATACCAAACCATGTACTTTGATCGGTCCTACCTCAAGACAGGCAGCGACATAGGAGTAGTCCTCACGTTGCCTCAAGGACACAAGCTCCGCTACTCCATCCACCTCCACTTCGACACCACCACCAACATGGTGGAATACGAGACCCTAATCAACGGGCTATGAATTACGACTGAAGTAGGAATGTTGGGGCGAAGGCGCAACGACCCCTCGCTCGAGAAACTACAATGTCGAAGGGTTAAAGTCTGGAGGGCGCAATGGCCTGAAGAGCGGGCCACGCTTCGAAGTGCACGGAGAGCGCATGCGAAGACTCATGCACTCCGTCCACCAGGACGGACCAGAGCGAAGACCATCGAGAATTCCGATGACAGAGAATCTGGACTATGAAGACCATGTGTTGTAATCTACCACTAATTGTAACAGGGGGGCCATGTATAGTCGGCCCATGCTATAAGATCTCACATGTAGGACGCTATGCGGGTAGAGCTATTAGTGGGTCAACCCATGTTTGTAATTAATTACGCTATAATGACCCGCCATAACCCGCCATGGGAGAATATTCTGGGGATAACGTAGGTAACTGATGGTATAATCGTCTTTGACGGGGCAAGGCCGACCCTTGGTTACCTATAAATACCCTCGTAAAGTACAGTTGCGGGGGACAGAAGAAAATCACTATTGCTCTAATACTCTATGTAACCAGGCATCAAATCTCTTCCTGTTTTCCACTATTTGGGCTCGGTTGACCACGTGTTAGCGAGTTCCAACATTTGGCGCCCACCGTTCGTGCTATGACAAACCATTCCCGCGATGGCCCCCAAGAGAGCGAATTCGAAGGCCGCTGCTTCCATCGACGATGCTGCGAAGGCGGCTCTTCTGCCTGAAAAGAAAGGCAAAGCTACCATTCACTACACGACAGTTCACTTACCGCAACCTACGGTTGGTTGCTAAAACGGCCTTCAGCGACCTACGGTTGGTCGCTAAAAACTTTTAGCGACCCATAAGGATGGTCGCTGTAAGTGCCGTCGCTAAAGGCTTTAGCGACCGACATCTTTTTAGCGACCGACCGTCTGTTGCTAATATTGTATATTTAGCGACCAACCGTGGGTTGTTGTACTATAGATTTAGCAACCAACCGTAAGTCGTCATACTATATATTTAGCAACCAACAGAAAGTCGCCCTTTTTACAGTTGTTATTAATAATAATATACATTTAATTAAGCACCACAAATCACAGATTTTTATACACAAATCATGAAGACATACACAGTTAATCAGTATACCACAGTCATAGATCCATCACATAAACACAAAAGCACCAAAATTATATATTCACAAAAGCATCACAATTATAATATTATTCACAACTAGATCATTTACAGATAGCTAGCTAGATCATTCACAAAAGCTCCAGAGATGATTAATCACAAAAGCACCACAGCGACATCACTCCAGCTTGAAGCAATTCAAAAGCCCACAACTACATCACTAATGTTTCATATCACTCCAGCTATTGTTCAAAAGCCCACAACTACATCACTCTAGGTGCTCCAGAGTTGATTAGTCACAAAAGCACCAAAGCTACACTAATGCTTCAAGCAGTTCAAAAGCCTCCAGACAACCACTCCAGCTTCTTGTATCCTCCTGTTTTAAGGTACAAGCTTTCTTTGTCGAGAACACCCTAGAAAAAAGTACATCAAATTAGTATATTGTTGCTACATTTGCAAATCAAGGTTAATCATCATTAAGTTGATGGCTCATATAAATCTAAACATAAACAAGATAAGATATAGATTATTACTTTCTTGTACGGCCATGCAACTAACATCATGTAAGCATCAGCCATATACTGATCGCATTTTGATTAGGGAAACATATTGGTCACCTAAAATGGGACAATAACCCTCTTTCTTGCTCCGTTACTCCACACCTTTTTTTCACTAAACAAATCTTTTTTTTAAATGTCCCCATCTATAATTCACTTTCTATTATTTGCCTATGGATGAATAAAATATGGTTGTTAAAAGAAAGAAATGTATTGAAAAGCATATACAACTTTCGAAACCCACGCACCTCTCATAAAAGATTTCTGGCTCTGCCGCTTGTCAAATGTGTATCGTATATAATTCAAAATAGTACTTTAGAAACCATATCAATGTCATTATGGACAATATGTATATACTAGTTAGGTTCCCGTACTTTTGCTACAGAGGTTTTATATATCACATAAATAGACCTTGTTTCAACGTTTCAAACCTTTAAAAAACACTAACTCAATTGACATAGAAAAATGATTATAGAACTAAGGATACATGACAGTTCCACAAGTACCTCTTCAAAAGCCCAATTGTCATGTCTATCATTTGAATCACTTGCTTGAGGCGACGAAATTAAGCTTTCTATTATGTCAATGAATTGATTTATCTTATCTCCAAGTACTTCAAGTTTCCGTCATCCTCTCTTTGACCCCACATCATTTCATCTATTCAGAAAAACAACACAATCATAGTTTTTGTTCACATCATTTGCTCCAAATTAATGAAGTCGTCAAAAGGTAGACATGCTAAAAAAGAAGAAATTATGCCTGAAGTAAGTAAAGCAATATGAAGGGGTCCATGGCTCATTTTGGTATGATGTGAAATAAATCATAGACGTAAAAAGTACTATTCTTTGCATTTAGTTACTTTCATGCTCCATATCCATAAAAACGCCAAATAATGCAGTGTCATTATTGAGATCTAGCAAAGCCAAGTGCTGGAAAATTGTACATTAGACTAAAAATACAATCATAATAAACTAAAATAAAAATTGATGAGATTTCATCCTCCCAACAGATACGAATAAATCATATCAGTAAGTGTATTAGATTATGCTATGAAAAAATCAGCTTCTCCTTAAACAGTTATACTCGATAAGATATCTCATGCACATTCAAATTCTCTCCTCTTAGTTATACTCGATAAGATATCTCATGCTTTGTATCTCATCAGCCGTGAGTTGTAATGCTATACCTTTGCACCTAGCAGAAAGATCTTTAGCAAGATGGGCATGGTGCTTGCAAATTACTTTTGTTTATTTCTACCAAAATTATTAAACGAAGAACCACGAAAATCAAACAAGCATTAAGCTGAAGCAAATATAAAAGTGTTTCTTCTTGAACAAAATTTATTACCTTATTCCTAAGAAGAACTTGCTGCAGTGTTCTTCTATCATTTCTGCAATCGTCGTTACATCTTGATCTGTGAGATCGAGCTGCACAACCATCTCAGTTGCAACACTGATTGAAGTGTCCGCTTCAATATCAAAGGGGAAGTGGATGTTTTGGGCATGACCTGTGCATTGGTACAAAGAAATGGATAGAGAATAAGTGTCAGACTGTGATACTTCGACCAATTGCAGCATGTGGATCCACAGTGTCTCGTACATAGTTATCAGAAGGATGTGAATTTGACATGCTACCTGCATTTCACAATAAGGTTGACATATCAAAAGGAGAGAAGTCGCGTACCAGTGAACATTAAATCGGTACCATGTTCGTTACACCTTTTCACGACTATACCTGAGCGATCATGGCGACCGACAGATGATGCTACTCCATCATATCTGAAACTAGAGCTTGGTTTTGGACTACCAATATCTGCCATGTTTATTCTAAAGTAAAGTTATGTGGGAACGAGAAATTTTACTGCAACTACATCTATAACATGAGATATCTCCAATTCAGTCACGTACCTGTTGTATTAATATTCGGATGCACTGGATAGAATATTTTTTCATCACTAACATCTAGGAGAAAAGGATCCATTAAGAGTTCATTTGCCAAAAGTCTTTCATCGACTTTAGCAATGCATTTCTCTATAAATAATTTTACTTCAGGATCACCAATCTTAGCCAGTGAACCTGGCTTTTCACCCTGCCATATATACCACAAATAAAGAGATTATGAAACTGAAAAATATGACTTCATTGAACTAAGAACATCAATTCAAGGAAGAATACATTTCCTAGGACATGCAGAGCATGAATAATATAAGTATAAGACAAGACATATAGTATAAGACAAATGACAGTGGTTCTTATGTAATTTCTATGAACAAAAATACTAAAGCACAGGCATATAGTTTAAGACAAGACAACCATATAGATACATGTGACACTGCCTATGGCTTAGGCCTTATTCATCAATGTTCAACACATTATGACACTTAAAATGAATCATGCTAGCGGCTACTTATGTAATTTCTAGGCACAGCCATGCTTCTAGAACAGTACTCATAGTTGAACAAGTCTGTTTGCTCGTTTATAGCCATGTCAGAAAATAATGAAGATCGCCCTAACTAAAATGCATATTTATGGCTTCATGTTTAGCCAAGATCCATATGGAATTTTCACTCTGAAAGAAATAGCTAAAAGTAATTGGATGGACAAGTAAACTAACATCAGATACTTTTCTATATATCTGTGCTGCATTTGAACATTCACAATATGGGTACTCAAATGTAACAAGCTCCAGTAAACACATCCCAAAAGCATAGATGTCTACAAGCTCATTATATTCCTCGTCATAGAGTTCTGGTGCCATGAATTCCGGTGTACCTAAGAAGAAACAGAGGTTACATACACGAAAAACTATAAATTTCTAATGGAACAATAATCAAATGAATTGCTTACCAATGATACTATGAGCTGAACGTGCATTATCCAGGATAGTCGCTAAACCAAGGTCTCCAATCTTTACTTCACCCTGGTTTCCATTCACGAATATATATTGTCACATTTTAAGTCTCTATGGATCATTGGTGGATCATGGTTGTGCAGGTAGACAAGACCACTCAAGATTTGCCTTGACCATTTCTTTAAAGCTCTAATGTCTACCTTCTTGTGCTTAATCCGGTACCTAAACAAAAAAGGAAAAGGTCGTTACAAGGTTCAGCAAGAGAAAGGTCATGTATTTTCAAAGATCTAAAATGTATGTATCTTGTAAATTGTGTTCATATCATTGTTGTTTCCTCTTAGTATTATGACTATGTGATAACAACAATGTTAACCCAAATGGTTTCAGTTACTTAATCCAGCTTGCACAAAATATCCGAAGAAAAACAATTACAATCAAAGAGGCACGTACTGGCGCAACATCCCTGATGTGAAAACCTCCATGATGAAATTTATATTGTTGCTTCTTTTGTCAAGCCATGAATTGTAGAACTTTATTATGTTTTTATGCTTGAGGGTTTTAAGCAACCACACTTCTGATCTCAGCCTCTCCAAATCATCATTGTTCCGAAGTAAATCTCCAACTTTGATCTGGTTCCAAGCAACTTCTAGTCCTTCAAGTTGATCAAAAGCTTTGTATCTATGTCAATAAAATATAAGTGTTAGTTAACATTATAGATTATCGCTAAAAACAGTTGTGGACATAACGCAAAAGTCAAGGCGTCTAAAGAAAATGTTGGATTTGCCTTCTTATCAAGATTGACTAAGAGAACCTCTCAAATGAAGTGCATACACACATGATCTTGGTCTTACTAGAAATAAACAATTTCTAGAACTGCACTGTTTATGATGGATGGAAAACCGTTCAATTACCGGCAGCTAGAAACTAGTGCTCCAAGTGATAAATGCATAAGATTAATTGGCAGAGTTACTTCAAGTATCCAAGCAATATGAATGGTAAAAATATACATACTGAAGATAAATGTAATGCACACAGTAAAGGGAGAAAACGACACAATTTACTTAAGATCGTACTAAATGATGACATAAATGATAGTTATCCAAAAGAAGATGGCACTTATCCCTTTCCACTCCAGAAAAGGGCAGCAAAATAATCGCGTCAGACATGCACATCGCAAACCACAGGCTTGAATCAATATACTAAAATGTCAACTTAATAAGCATAGGACATCAGGTACAAATGAATTGGGAAACTGAAAAGAAGATAACACACCGAGAAATCGTAGCACAGCAATGCGATAATGTATTCAAATGAAAGAATGTTAGAATTTGCACTGAACAGCAATATATTGTTAGACAGAGTATGCTAGGCCCCAAGAGGCTGCACCTAGAGGCATCAGGGCAGGAACTTTGGACAACAAGCGCATCAGAAAGCATCGAGCCAATCCAAGTGGCACGATGCAATCACTGGGCAAAGTGCCAAGAACCTAAGAAAAGATTCCATCCCCCGTGGGTAAACATTTGGGTCTTTATTTGATAGCACCAAGTAAACCCACCCTAGCTGTAAGCCCGTAACCGCCATACCAAAATGTCGAGTTGGTAGCCTAGGACAGAAGGTACAAAATGGAATTAGGAACTGAAATGGAGACAATGCATTAGGCAGTCACAGCAGAGCAATGCGGTCACGTATTTTAAATGAAAGGAGATCAGGATTCCCAACAAAAAGGCAATATGTGAGGCATCATATCCATATATAGAGATAGTGGCATCGGGCCTGGAACTTTGAGCAATGAGCGCATCAGAAACCATGGAGCCGATCCAAATCGGCGAGAACCTAAGAAACGGTCCCCTCCCATGGCATGGACCGCGTAAAGCCGGGATCTTTAATCGATCGCGCGAAGTCAAAGGGCCCCGAATCAGACCCAGGCGTCAAACGCCCAGGGGGAATGGAAGGATACACCGTCTTGAAGGCGCCCTTGCCGAGAACCTCCGTGTACTGCAAGAGTGCGGAATGCGTGAGCACGGCAGCGGGGGTGGCGAGGGATCGGAGGCGGGGCGGGTGGTCGGGGGAAGGGAAGAGAGGCATTACCCGCCCATAGCGGTCGGTGGGGTCGACCTCGGTGAATTCCGGCTCTGTCTCCAGCGGTGTGGGTGGCGGCGCGGTCGGGCGACACGGGCGGGCGGGCTGGGGAGGTTTGCCATTTTGGGGCCATCGCGACTGGGCACTTAATTGGGATCACAGGGGTATCGTGCTCGCCTCCCTTTCCAGCCGGAAAGCAACCTTTCCTCTATTGAGTCTTGAGAGAGTTGCATGTGTGAGATCCAACGACTCCACCTCGGCCCACCACCACCACCCCAGACGACAACTGCGACTGCGTGCTGGAGAGTGGAGAAACACAAAAATCATGTACCCCTTTAGATGGGCTTTGGTGAATAAATAAGAAACACAAAAATCATGTACCCCTATAGCGACCCACCATCAGTCACACATTTACCTCTATAGCGACCGGCCATAAGTCGTTAAATTTCTAGACTTTTAGCGACCCACAGACCGTCGCTATAAACGCATTTAGCGACCAACCGTCGGTCCATAACTTTTAGCGACCAACCGTCGGTTCCTAATAAGGGTCTCTAAAGATCAACCGTCGTGTAGTGATTGCAGATGACATCCCTTAGGAGTCCTTCAACGATGAGGCAGTCAACAGTAAAAGGCAACGCCAAAACAATCTGCCTACACTGGAGGGCACCGCGCGCACTTGCAGCTCTGAGGGGGTACCTCAGGCACCCCCGCCAGGCTTCATCCACCTAGAGGGAGAAGACACCATCTAAGACAGCGAAATCATAGGAGATATTAGTCGAAGACCAACTCAAGTTGTGAGTCATGCGCATCAAGAACAATCATTTACAGAAGCAGAAAGAAATACTCGCAACCAAGCACTAGCGCATCAACATGCAAGCCAAAGTCAGGCAGATGATACTGGATATGAGGAGCAAAAGGCCAGAGAACTGGAGCAACAAATTGCATACATGCCAGGCAAAGGCGCACACCACATGTAGCGGGGCCCTCTCATCACTCTAACCACTTTCCAGGGGATTAATGAGCGAAACCCACTTGCACCACAGCTATAGGTCTCACCGTGGCCTAGCAACTTCAGGGCAGGTGCTTACCCCAAGTACAACGGTAGAACAGACCCAACACAATACATCATGAGCTAACAGGTTGCGATTGCTTCATCTGGAGGGGACGACGCCACCATGGCCAAATCCTTCATCATAGTACTCGAAGGCCCAACCCTGGCATGGTACACCAGACTGGCGCCACTATCAATCGAGTCATGGAAAGCACTTCGTGACAAGTTCTTGTTGAATTTCCAAGGATACAGGCCGGACACAGATGCCCTGGCTGAATTATCAGTCTGCAGACAACAGGAGAAAGAAACCATTTGGGAGTACTACAAAAAGTTCCTCGTGTTGAAGTCACAGTTGCCATCTGTCGATGACCACATAGCCATCCACTATGCAAGCAGCGGTCTCCGTGTCGGTGTTTTATACAGCCATTGCATGGGAGACCCACCCAAAAACTTGCAAGAGTTGTATCAGTTATTCAAAAAGTATGCCAAGTTCGAAGAGCTACACCAGCGCAAGATAGAATCTCAACGGAAACCCAAGGACACCCCGTAGTCCAGCAGAACATGGGTCAGACCGCCGCAGTCCGAATCCGGTAGGCCAAACCGCAACCAGCAACAAGTGAACACCATCGCCAACCAAAACCCCACCAGAGACAGCTCGTCTCCAGGAGTACCCCACACAACAGGGTCACGGCGCCAACACAAGTGGCAGAGGCAGAGGCCGAGCTCCGTAGCCACGAAGGTTCTACTGCCTCTTTCACAGCGAAGACTGCGCACATCCCACTAGGGATTGCCCCGAAACCAAGGCCACCAAAGAAATAATGGTCAGAAATCAGCCAGCCGACAACCAACGAGTTGTTGTGCACACCTACCATCCCCAGCAATACCACCAACAACAATTCCACAGCGAACCAATCCATCACAACCAGCCCAACCATATGTACCCGCAACACCAAGAGATCCAAGTCCTCCATCCACCTCCACACCACCAAAATCCTCCACCACCCCCACTAGCACCCAAACAAGAGGACTTCACCAAACAACCATTATGTGGGATCATCCACATAATTACTGAAGGATCAAGTGTAGACTTCGACACCAAATGACAGAAGAAGGATCACTACCGCAATGTCAATCACGTAGCCCTCACTGGGCCAGTGGTTCAGACAAAATGGTCTCATGTATCAATCACCTTTGACACAAGAGACGTCGATCTACGCAGCGCGCCACATGCAGATGCCATGGTGATCAACTGTCATGTGGCAGGTTGGGATCTACATAAAGTATTGGTCGACAATGGCAGCCCGGCCGATATCATCTTTCTGCATGCCTTCGATCGCATGGGCATTAGCCACAACCTCCTCAAGCCTGTAGATAATCATCTATACAGTTTCAGAGGAAAAGGCATCTTTCCCATCGGCAAAATAGAACGGTCACTATCCTTCGGCGCGGCGCCCAACGCGCGAAGTGAAACAAGTCACCTTCGACATCGTCGACATGGTCTACCTTACAATGCCATAATTGGGTGTGGATCCATCAATAAGTTTGAGGCAGCAATACATAGACTCTATATATGCATGAAAATATTAGGCCCTCAAGGCGTAATCACAATATATGGAGACCAGCAAGCAGCAAGGAACATAGAAAGAGACTTCGTCCTAGGATAGCGCAACGTTCATTGCCTAACAGCAGAGCACAAAGACAACAATAGTCCTTGCCCAACTAAACACAAAAAAGTCAATGCACAACTGCAGAGCAACGAGGGAACTATGACGGACCCCCTTAACCTCGCAACTCCCAAGCAAACCGTCTTAATAAGTGAAGACCTTTCACCAAACGAATAAGCAAGACTTCTATCCTGTCTCAACCGCAACAAGGAAGTCTTCGCCTGGTCCGCTCTAGACCTAGTTGGGGTCAGCCGCACCATCATTGAACACAGTCTGGGCATCGACCCCTCTATGCGCCCAAGGAAGCAGTGGTTAAGGAAAATGTCCGATGAGAAAACTGGAGCATCGAAAGACGAGGTGCACCGTTTATTAGAAGCAAAGTTTATCGAGCTAATAGGCTACTCCACCTGGCTCGCCAACGTCGTCATGGTATAGAAGAAAATGGGAAATGGCGAATGTGCATCGATTTCACTAACCTCAACAAAGCATGTCCCAAGGACAATTTTCCTCTACCACAAATCGACAAGATCGTTGATTCTGCAGCTGGCTGCGAAGTCATGTCTCTCCTAGATTGCTTCTCAGGTTATCATCAAATCTACATGAAAGAGGAAGACAAGGCTAGCACAAGTTTCATCACACCCTTCGGCACATACTGTTTCGTGCGGATGCCCGAAGGGCTCAAAACGCTGGCTCAACCTTCTCCCGTCTCACCAAAAAGATTCTTGAGGACCAGATGGGCCGCAACGTCTTCACGTATGTTGATGATATAGTTGTTGCGAGAAAAAACAAAGATGACCACCTTTCAAACCTCACAGAAACATTCGCCAACATGCGCGAAGCCTGACTCTGGTTGAATCCGGAAAAATGCATCTTTGGTGTACGCCAAGGCAAAATACTCGGTTACCTTGTATCGCACAGAGGAATTGTAGCTAATCCGAGCAAAATTCAGGCTATCATGGACATGGCACCGCCACAATCCACCAAAGACATCTAAAGGCTGACAGGAAGATTGGCTGCACTGAACAGATTTATCTCGCGATCCGCCAAGCAAAGCCTTCCCTTCCTTAAAATGTTATGTGGTGCAAAGAACTTCACTTGGGGCCTAGAACAAGTTGTTGCCTTCAAGTCTCTGAAGCAATATCTATCCGACCTAGCAACATTAACAAGTCCAGACCCAGGGCTACCCCTACTACTATACATCGCAGCTTCACCCAGCGCGGTCAGCGTAGCCTTGGTCCAAGATAAGACCAGAGAGGGCAAGACTCACCAATGCCAGTATATTTTGTCTCTGAAGTCCTTACAAGCTCCAAATGCAACATGACAAAGCTAGAAAAGATAGCATACACTGTCATCATGGATTCGCGCAAGCTGAGACACTATTTCGAAGCACACAAAGTACGAGTCACTTCTGATAGGGGTCTCGGAGAGTTGCTTAGGAATCCAGAGGCGTCTGCTAGAATAGCCAAATGGTCCACGTAACTCTTCGGTTAGAACATCACCTTCGAGCCTAGAACAACAATTAAATCACAAGTTTTGGCCGATTTCATCGTAGAGTGGACAGGGCCTTTGGAACCACCACAGTGTCATGCAGAAACCGTCTGGACCATCCACTGTGATGGGCATCGTGTCACGTAGGCCCCGACGCTGCAACAATCATCACATCACCCGCAGGACTCAAATACAGATACGTCGTGCGTCTCCGCTTTGCACTGGAATTAGATAAGTGCAGACATAACATCGCTGAATACAAAGCAGTCATCTTAGGACTTCGCAAGCTACAAGCCCTCGGAGTGACCACCTGCATCATCAAAACTGATTCCAAGGTCGTCGCTGGCCAGATCGAAAAAGATTACTCCACCAAAGAGACGGTACTAATGCAGTATCTTGCTGCTATTCAAAGCCTAGAAAAACAATTCAAAGGTTTCACACTACAACATATTGAGTGAAACAAGAATGAAGAAGTCGACACGCTAGCCAAAGCAGCAGCGAAGGGCGAACCCTTGCCATCCTATGTATTTTTTCATATAGTCAGCACACCAGCCGTAAAAAACCCCGAGGGTCTGCAAATAACACAAGGCGCTGACGGGCACCGGATAGTCAAACTGATAATGGCCGAAGACTGGCGGGCACCAATCACCCTTTATCTCTAAGGCCACTATCACCCCTCCAACCAAAGCAAAGCCAAAATATTAAAACACAGAAGTAGAGAATTCGTTATAGTCCACGGACATCTCTATAAGAAGGGGATAATCCAACCCATGTTGAAATGCACAACTGAAACCGAAGGCATAGAACTTCTCCACGAAGTCCATAGGGGTATATGCGGATCACATTCGGGACCAAGGGCCCTGGCTGCTAAAGTCATACATCAAGGTTTCTATTGGCCGACGATTGTGTGCACGGCCAACCGGGTGACTCGTTCGTGCGAAGCATGCCAGAAATTCTTGCCTCGAACGGGCGCCCCTTCGCAGCTTACAAAGCTTATTGCACATACCTGGCCACTACAACATTGGGGACTAGACATCGTCGGGCCACTCCCCACAGTGCAAGGCAACCAAAAATTCACCTTTGTTGCCATTGAATACTTCACCAAGTGGATTGAAGCCAGAGCTGTATCGACAATAACTTCCAAGACAACGCAAAAATTCTTCTGGCAGAACATCATGTGTCGGTTCGGAGTCCCATCAGAGATAACAGTCAACAATGGAAAACAATTCGACAACCAAGATTTCCAGGAATTTTGCAACTCTTTCGGCATGAAGTCGTGTTCGCTTTTGTCTACCACCCACAATCCAGCGGAGTAGTTGAACGCGCCAATGGCAAGATTTTCAGCGCCATCAGGAAAAGGCTACTTGACAAAAAGAAAGGTAAATGGGTAGACCAGCTTCCTGAAGTCATATGGGCGCTGAACACAACGGAATCCAGAGCGACCGGGTTCACACCTTTCCGTTTGATGTACGGATCCGAAGCAATGACGCCGCAAGAACTGAAGCATGGATCTCCACGAGCAAGCTCCACAACCACTCCCGATGTTGATGAGTCAACCTCCAAGGACCTTATCAATGGAGACCGTGTTCTTGCCCTAGAAGCACTGAACAAATACCAAGCGTAGACGAAGGCATGGCGCGACAATACTGTCATCCCCAAAGAGTTCGAGGAAGGAGACCTAGTCCTCATCAAAACCACTAGAACAGAGTCACGGGGCAAACTCGAGCCCAAATGGGAAGGGCCCTTCATCGTCAAGACAAAAACATCCCCCAACGCCGACAGACTCACATCACCATTCGGCGAAGACCTAGAGCACTCATGGAATGTAGACAACTTACAAAAATTCTTCTAGCCCCAAGGCCTTCGTGCCTTTGTAATTTTTGTAGACACTATTTCAGTCAGGCCCGCACTCTTTTCCTCGCAGGGGTGAGGTTTTTAACGAGGCGGAGCCATGTAAGACGCACATTTTTATCAGAGCAAAAGCCGCTTAAGGGTGCAGCCGGATAAGCACAACAAGTGTGTAACACCACCCACAGGGTGCAAAATCGTCTATAAGACGCACATTTTTATTCAAGCAAAAGCCGCCTAAGGGTGCAACCGGATAAGCACAACAAGTGCGTAACACCACCCACAGGGTGCGAAGTCGTCTATAAGACGCACATTTTTATACGAGCAAAAGCCGCCTAAGGGTGCAGCTAGATAAACACAACAAGTGCGCAACAACACCAAAAGGGTGCAAAGTCGTCTACAACACGCATACTTCAATCCATGCAGAAGTCACCTAAGGGTGCAGCTGGATTTACACTAGGCACAGCAAGCGAAGCCATCACAAAAGATTACCAACATATCAATATAAAGCGCACGAAGACACAATTCAAAGCAAAACACAAATAAAACACATTGTTACAACTACACGATGTACACTATGCAGAAGATATCCACCCCTCATAGATGTCCCCATCGTCGTCCTTTGGTGAAGGGGGGCGAGGGCAACATTTGCGCTCATCGTCGCCAAATAACGGCAATGGCAATACTCATCGTTACATTGTTTCTTCTTTCGGGATAAGACCAGCTTCTCAGCAATTAAACAGCATCAACCTCAACTCTTCCCCATCAAAAAGGTCCCGCAGATTCCCTTCCCCGATACACGACCCGAGCATCGGCGCCAGCAAATCATGATGGGCCCCCTGATCAAGCCGTGGTCCGCTCCAAAGACGCGACCTCTCCATGCCCATTTCACAATGCCTTTTATCACCTTGCGAAGACTCACCGAAGTTTTGCTTCGGTACCCCCCATCTTTTTTCACCCCCGCGGGTCACCTGGGAGTACACCATCTGAAGTCACTTGCGCTTCGCGGGGGGCGACCCTCAATGGAGACTCCATTGCAGCTAAATCCAACACCGCAAAATAATCTAAGTCATCCTCCAAGGATTCGTCATCTATCAAAGAAAAAGGACTCCCCAACTCTCCACCTGTGGCAGAACCGCCCGAATTATTCCAGCTTAAGTGCCTAAATCACGCCTCTGGGGTCGTAACACACTTAAATCAGAATAACCCGTCAGTCCCTCATATCTAGTCTGATAAAGCCACTTAACCAGGATCAAATACCACAATCTCACACGAAGGTGAGTCACAGAAGAAATACAATAAAACAGGAAGACCTCAAATTAAAGTACGGAATTATTACATAGATCGGAGTTTTTCAAGTAGCAGAATAAAAGTTCACAAAATGAAATGCAGCGAATAATCGATAACGTCGAAAACGAGGAATCGGGCAAGGCCTAGCCCACTACTCCTCTTGCTCCTCTCCTGCTGGAGCAGCATCCCACTCGACCGTCCAACCCGGTGGCAGGGTGGTAGGCCAAGTCACACTATCAACCATGTCCTGAAGCGTACCTGCAAAATTATGCCACAAGCAAGGCTGAGTATACTAATACTCAGCTAGACTTACCCGGTGTGAGGAAACTACTCCTCTACCTCTAGACCATGCAGCTGTTTGGCTGAGAGGGTTTGGTTTGCCAAAAGCACTAGTTGTATCTAAAATCAAGTTTTAGCTTTTCAATTTCTAGTCTCATTAGATTAGCTAAGTTTGCTCTTTCTAAGCATACATGGTAACAAGCACTTAGTACAATCAACAAGTTATCTCATGTAAACCTCATTTCACTTCTTACTCAATGTAGTAAGCAGTCTCATTAGCTGCGAGAAGCAGACGATTCGAATCGAGTTTTTATCCTTGCAAGGTAAACCTAAACACACGGCATGTCAGGGCACTCCGTCCCCACACATGTCAACCGTCCCCATAGATTCCTCGTTCGCGGCCAGGGCTTACCGCCTTGGCATACAATGCTCCACTGACCCCGGCTGCCACCGTGCAGTGACCGCACTTGTACCAACCATAGCTAGCATGGGAGACCCAGTCTCAGGACAAGTGAGGGATAAAGTCCACGCCCGGCTTCACTCAGGTACTAGGTTTACCGGTTACCATATTTCCCGACATGTGCTTAGTACGTTCAAAAGCTTGACTCAGGTATCCACACAATAATCCTTAATTCCTTTTTTCCCCGTCTTATGGACAAGGCATCCTCCCTGGATCCAAGTCCATAGACCAACATATATCCCGTTATCAAGATGAATACAATCAATTCCTGACCTCGCGAGAGTGCTAGAAAAATCACTCGACTTCTACCGAGATCCTGAATAGCAAAGCAGCTACTCGACCTAGCATACTAGTATCCATCTCAAAAGGAATCCTAAGTTCATGCAACTAGAGGTTTCAAGCAACTCCTACACTTAAGTGCACAATACAATCCTACAAGCATTAAGTGTAGTAAAGTCGCATATATAAATATGGTTATGCATAAAAACCGGGGCTTGCCTTCAATAGCTGGCGCTGCGGGGAGATCCTCGATGGCAGCCTCGGGAGCTTGCTCCTGGTCTTCCTCTTGGACAGTTCCTTGCTCGGAAATGAGCATGTACTCTCCGTCAGCTAGATTACAATCTAACGAATGCAATGAGTAAGATACATGCATGATATGATATGTGCTTTAGCAATTAAACTTCGATGGTGAAAGATCCACTTAAATCAGATAGAGTTTAATCTTGCTATTAAAGATTCTTGGTGGTATACTTAGTAATTTAGATCACACTCAGTTAAGCTAAGTGGTCAGTTCATTTTGGTGTTCCACGGAATTATTTTTAAGGTCTTAGTGAGAAATTGCCCAGATTTCTATTTGAACTTATTGGGGCGAGGTTTATTTTTCATATTCTTTCCCTCTATTCTTTTATGTTTTTAGAGTGGGTTTGAACTACAAGTTGTCTTAATAAATTTTCAAAAATTCTGCAACAATTACAGGGGCTTCTTACTGGTGTATAATTCTCTGTCCTAAAATTTGGGGCTCAAAAAGTGAATAGTTCTTTCTGGACAAAATTATCAAATATTAGGGCAGAAGGGGTGTTTTGAACTACAGCTACCTTTTAACAGTAGGTTATTCACTAATACTTATTTTTTTGGCATTTAGATGTTATGACATGACTTTGTGCAAACTTTTAGCCATTAATACTTATTAGTTATTTTGCTATGATTTTCTAAAGTTTCTAGCCAAAGGGGTGCTTTCTACTACCACTATATTTGAAAAATATCAAACAACAAATTTCTGATTTTTTCTAGCTTCTTCTTTGTGCAAGAGCAATAATTCTGAAGTTTGGCATCTTTTTGCTTAAGGGAAAGGTGGTAGGAATTATTTGGATTAAATGGCCTTTTTCATGAACTATTGGCAAGGGCATTATTTTGCAGCTTCCAATTGGGTTTTGCATTTTTCACTAGTGGCCTATCTCATTATTGATCTAACAAAATTTTATTTGCCCATTATTGCACCATTTTTGGGTTGCTCATGATTAAATTGAAATATGACCCATTATCAAATTCTATTTGTTTACCCTACCTAAAATGATGGGCTGGTGTGTTTATCATTTTGTTAATGGAGTTCTAGTGGTTACAAGTCCACTAGATTTTTATAATTAATTTTGAAATTGTTTTGATAATTCTAATAATTGTTTTTCTGGTTTGATTAATGTCAAATAAGACATTTCACTTTGATTCTGTTCTGGACTAGAGGTCCCTTTATTTTTCCTAAGTTCTATGTTACTTAAGTAGGCTAGGAAAAATAGTAGAACTCACTGTTCATTACTTTTTAATGCCTTTCTGATTTTCCTAAGTTTTGGGCAAAAATGGCTTTTAATAGATATCCCTACTTAAATTTTCAATACTGGGGTTCTCACTATTTTTAAACTGTGCTTAAATGGGGTTTGAACATCTACAAATTTCTTAGGTTCAGCACAGAAGCATAACTAATTTCCTTTAATTTAATAAGGTTTGGTCAGTTTCTGTATTTAATTCCAAACTCTAAAATTTAAACCAGAAAGCATGGGGTTCAGTATTTTTAATTGGTAGTCCATAATATTTAGAATCCAGCAACATTGGTTTGACAATTTTTGGTTAAATATTTCTCAAGTTATGAATTTCCTAAGTTCCCTGTTCATTAAAAAGATTAAACAGAAATGATTAAATGGAAAACGACTTTGCATTGGGGTCCCTGGCGGGTGTTTTCAAAATTCCTTACAGACTAGTCCTTGGGTTACTTTTCAAATGTGTCGCTGACAGCTCAGAAAACCCTCTGGGGTTCCTCTAAACCTAACCCGAGGTCCTTCCCCCAAATTAAACAGTTCCCGTGGCGGAGGAAAGGACGGAGGGGCTTACTGGCGGCGAGACTGCTCCGGTGAGGTGGCCGAGGGTGTAGGGGAGGTCCTGAGGGTCACGGCGATGGGCGGGTCGCCGTCGGGGATGGTCGGAGTCGGCCGGTCCACGTGCGCAGGTGGGCGAGCTCGTCGGCGGCGAGGAGTCCGGCCTATCCAGGGCACAATTGACCAATCAAACGGGTCAGAGAGCTTCACCAGGGATCAAGGAAGGTGTGTGCGCGAGGAATTGAAGAACGACTCACCAGATTGCTCGGTCTACGCATGCAAGCGGGCGGCCGTAGTCTGGCGAGGACGATCTTGGTTCTCCGGTGAAGTTCTGCCGGGTTCGAGAGCTTGGGAAGCTTCACAAGCTCTTGGCGAAGCTAACCGAGCGGATGGCGCGGCTTGGAAGTGACCGGAGTGGGCTGGCCATGGTGGCCGAGGCTCGGGTGGCAATGGCAGGCGGAAGAGAGCTCGCCAGAGCTAAGGAAGGGCGTCTGGCCGGCGAAGGTGAGCACGGGGTGAGGTAAGGCACGCCCGGCGAGGCTTTATAGGCGCGGGCGGGCACGGCCGAGGGCGAGGCTCTTACAAGCGCTCGGGGTGTGCGCGGGCGAATGCCAGTGCGCGCTCTGGCTCCTGGCACGACGTCGAGCACGAGGCTGCGCAGAGAGAGGTCGAGTTCAAGCGCGGATTGGCTCCAAATCTTTGAGATTATGGCCATGATCCCGTTGAGAGATCTCTTCCCCTAACATTCCTTTGTCATTTGTATGTGGAGGCTTGCAGGTTTTGCTGACTGGATCGAGAGATAGAGAGGGGAGAAATCGGGTTTGTCTCACTGCCACGCACAGAGAGAAGATCCTGGGTTTGACGTGTCCAGAGCACGCGTCCCGATGCCATCTTCTGGTATGAGGTAGAGGGGTTAGTTAGGCACAATTTTGTCAATGGGGTCATTAGGATTTGAGCTAGGGATCAAGGTGAACATGCTCGGTATTTGGCTCAAGGGCTGAAATTCAGAATTCTGAATTTCAGAAATCCCTATTGAACCCTCACTTGAGAAGCTTGTTTGGAGTTTTTATTATACTTTTTTGGCCAAGCTTCCATAATCTTTATTGTAGCTTATTAGTCTATTTCAATGTTTATAATTGGCCTAAGCCATGATTTTATATTTCTCATGGTCTTTTACCCCTTTTCTTTATTTCTACTTAGATAGCTTGATTAGGGTTGGTGTTGGGGTTTCAACATGTTTCCCTTTTTGAAAATCTTATTTGTTTGGGACATGATTCTTTAGATATACACTTAGTAGATCTTTTCTTCTCAAGTTAGTTTGATGCTTCATGCTCAATTTGTCTCACATAAAATGTTGATTTCTGGGGTTAGCACTGAGAGAAACCCTAGGTGACACTGGGTTGTCACACCACCCTCTGAAGACCACGACCCAACATCAGATTCCCCGAACGCGTTATGTAACACCCTGAATTTGGGGGTATAAAATTTCTTTTCTAATACTCACCAAATTCAGGAGTTACCCTCTATTTTCTTTTCTTTGCTTTTCTTTTTCCTAAATAGTGAAGAGTTATTTTGTTTTATATATGTTTAAGCTTAGTAAAATAAAACCCTAAAGGGGGTCCTTGATTGTTGCATAGCATGTCGAGGCATGTTTTTCCTTTGTGATGGTGCATTTATTCAAACATAGGAAGTATGTTTGAATTTGAATTCAAAACTAAAACATGTTTTCAAAAAGAACAAAAGGAAGAAAAAAATAAATAAAAGGAAACCTGGGCGCCCTTTTCCCCATCCCAGCGCGCTGGCACGGCCCACAAATCCTCCCCCTCCCTGCGGCCTGCCCGGCCCAACCCCTTCTCGGCGGCCCAGGCGCACCCCCTCCCCCCTCGGCCTGCCCCCACGCCCCACAGCGTAGCGCGCCCGCGCTCGCCTTCCCTCCCACGCGTGCCAGCCCAGCAGCGGCCCGCTTGCCAGACTGCTCCCTCCCCCGCGCGCCTGGCCCAACCTAGCCACGCGCCCGCCCAGCAGCCGAGGCCCAGCGCGTCCTTCTTTCCCCCCGCGGCCCACTGTCGTGCCCCCTCCTCGGCCGGCCCACGCGCGCGCATGCAGCCCAGCCGCGCGCCTGCAGCGACCAGTGCCCACGCACGCCAGCACCCAGCCGCCCCACCTCCTATTCTTCTTCCCAGAACTCCACCCACGACGCAAGCGCATGGCGCCCACTCTCCCACGTCTCGGTCGTTCCAAGGAGGCTTCCAAAACACCTGCTCGTCCCTTCCTTTAGCGCAGGGCCGCCCGCGCTTGGTCGGGCCTTTCTCTCCCCCAAACGGCTCCCCCTCCCCTCCGTCCTCGACCGGTCGGCCCGCGGTCATGGCGCCCAGCGTAGCCGTTGCCCCATCCTCGCTGGATCGGCCCCTCGACGCTCGTCGCCGGTGGTGTTTTCTCCGGCCATCTCCTCCATCTCCGGTGAGCAACCTTTCTTCTCCGATGCTATTTTGGTTGGTTGAATCTATTGTCGTCGACTCGCCTCGTCGTCTGCCCGCCTGGCACGCCTCGTCGTCCGCCGTTGTCGCAAGGTGAGCTTCGTCTACCCCTTGCGCGTAGCCCCGTCACACCCTCGCTGTCGCATGACTCGCGTCGTGCACAGCACGTCTGATTTACGTGCAATTCATGGGTTGTTGCACGTGTCGTCATGCGTCGTTCGCGTGCTGTCCGCGCGCGCGTCGTCGTTCGCGTAAATCGCTGTTTGCACGCTTTAGTAAAATCATTTCGCTATACCGTTCACGTTAAATAATTGATTACTTGTTTAGTTGTGTATTATTAAAATAACAATTCAATCGAATCTAATTAATGATTTTAATTATGCGTTTGTAGATACCTGTTAGTGTGTGTACGCCAACTTAAATGTCGTGTTTCATGTATAGTTAGTATGAATACGACATAATTTAGCAGTACCCGTGTGTCGCATTGTTTATAAATTCAGTATATGTTTAAATTAACTATATTGAGTCTCATGCGTCGTAACTCGTTTCGATCGCGTCCACTCTATAGCGGCGTCAATTTCATATTAGTAACATTTTTTTAACGACACAAGTTTTAATTAACTAGTTAATTAATTGTTCATCTGATATTTATTAGAATAACAATTTAAATAAAACTAATTTTGTAGCTTTATTTGCGTCTTTAGAAAATACTGAGTACTGAGGTTAATGTCAACTCGCATGTTCTGGATCATCACTCATTTATAATAAACACGATGTCTGTAGCGACTCTTGTGTGTTGTGCGAGCCGTTCGCACGTGCGCGCTCGTCGTCGTCGTATCGTTCACGCGTTGTCGCGTGCTGTTCGCGCGTCATTTGCTCATAGTCATACGTGGCCGTGCGTGCTTTCCGTGTGCTCCCTCGCACGTGACGCGCGCGCTATTCCCACGTATGGCGCTCGTTGTCATCGGGTTGCACGTTCTAGTTGAATAACTAATTATTGGTTTGTTTAAGGGTTAATAAAATAACAATCTAATTAGAAGGAGTACATAGGTTAAACTCGTGCTTTATAAATATAAATGTTAATTAACTTGATTAATACCAGTGCAAATACTTTTAATTAATTATTTGTTTGTTGTGGTTAGCACGCGGCATCGTCCGCATGTCATCGTGTTGTTCGCACGCATAGTCGCGTTGACTCACGTGTGTCGCGCGCTGTCGTGCACGTTGTTTCGCGTACCGCAGTGCTGTTTCGCGCGCGTCATCGCGTGTCGTTCATGAGTGTCACGTGTGCTATTCGCACGCGTTGTCGCGTGCCGTTCACACGCGTTATCACGTGCCTTTTGTGTGTGTCGCGCGTCTCGCCGTGCGTTGCTCGCGCGTATCTCGCGTGTCGTCACACGTCGTGTGTGTGTCGCGTGTGCCATTTGCACGTGTCGTTTGCCTCGTCGCATGTCCGCGCGTCGTCGCGCGTCGTCACGTGTCGATCACGTGTGTCACGCAGCGTCTGCACGTGATAATAAATTATTTGCACTTGTAAGCATTCACGTTAATAACGTTAATCTGTCATGTCTCATATTTTAAATAATTTATTTAATGTTTGTTCAACTAATGTTGATTAGATTAATATTCCGATTAGATTATGAATAGTTTCCAACTTGCGCTGTGATAATAAACACTAACATGGTTAATGTTAACTTAAATTTTTTATTTTTTTAATATTTGCTTAGTATAAACTGCCACCTATTTAGTTTTCCCCGCCTGTAGCGCGAGTTGTTCTACATGTGGTGTCGTGTTGGTTCGCGCGTCGTTCGCGTTGGTCGCGCGCACTGTTTTTGTGCATCATAAATTCGCCTCGCTTAGAGTATCTTGTTTTAACTAAATCACTTATTTAACTGACATTTGTTAGTATATCATATTAATCGAACTAAATGATAGATATTATTTATATCTGATAATGTCGAATTAAATGTTTTACTTAATATTTATTTAGCGTAAACGTGATATCTTCCAGACCGACGCTTCGAGTTCGACATTTCTTTTTCCTCGCGTGACCGTAGTAACGCGCTCTATTTTGTTTTGCATGTTTTATTATGTTTTTATTTGAATTATGTAATGTTCTTATGCATATATATGTTTGCTTGTTTGTGCCTGTTTGTATTCGTTGTGCGTCGCGAATAGATTGCGATCTGTTTCCGAGCTTCGAGGGATCGAAGATCAAGAGTTGGCAACCAAGTGATTTGGTTCTTCGAGTTCTACGAGATTGAAGACCCTGAGCATCTGTTTGGTGAAGGCAAGTGTCCTCTGACCCAATATGTCCTATCTACTTATAATTCACTGTCCCGCATTACTTAATTGAAACCTAAGGATTGACTAGCTTCATATCTACCCTGTCCTTGATTACCTTTTGGGTTATTATGGTTAGCTTCATGCTATTGCTTTACTTTAATCAATGAACATGATGTGAACATTTATGATACGATACTGTTATTATTATTATTATGATGATCTTGTGATACTTTAGGGGACTCGGGCCATTTTCCCTGAGTACCTCTCCGTAAGGACCTATTCGTGGAGTGACCACTCGAGATAACAATGCAGCCATGAGAGTGGAATGGGACGCCCTAGCTTATTAATTAGATGAACCTGGGGGTATAGTTGGCTTTGCTGGAGGGCCGTCAATGGGGGGCCGGGCGTAGTGCTCGCTCTGCCAAGGGGGTGCAGAGGTTCATTCGACTTAATTTTGTTAGTCACCCACCTTGGGGAGGTGTACTGCATTTGTACGACTGGCGAAAACTAACGAGCAGCTATGCACCAGGGGAGTCTTTGTGAAGGCTACGTAGTGATACCCTGACAGGCCACCTAGGTAGTGATCAATGGGGATTAGCTCTCCCCGGGCAGAAAGGGAATCATGACTCGTGGGTAAAGTGTGCAACCTCTGCAGAGGATTAGAAACTGATATATCAGTCGTGCTCACGGTTATGAGCGGCCTTGGGATCCTCTTTGATTAGAGATACAGATGGTTCGATATACAATGGTTCTATTTATTATTTTGGTTCGATGATGATAATGATGTTCCTCGATGAGGAAATGGTTCATGGGTAGGTTTTATGATAAAACTTGGCTTCCACTAATAATAAATACCTGACCAACTAAAAGCAACTGCTTGAGCTTAACTCCACATAAAGCTAGTCCACCTTAGCCAAATGGGACATTTGCTGAGTACGTTGATGTGTACTCACCCTTGCTTTCACAAAACACCAGGTTGCCTTTGGTGCAATCTATGCTCAGGTAAAGAAGAAGGTGTCGAGGAGGATCTCCAGGAGTTCCAGGACTTCGACGAGTTTGTGGTTTAGGCTAGCGACCTCCCCCAGTCAGCTGCTTGTGGTGGGTTTATTTACGTTGGCTACATTTCTATTATGTGCACTTTGATTTATATTATGTAAATGACTCTAGTCTTTAATATTATTAATTACTCTTTATTGTTATTCGAAGCATTGTGCTATGATGAGTCATTTATGTAATCGTTGTGTACGTAAATTTCTGATCCTGGCACGTACATGGTTCACATTCGATTTACCTTCCAAAATCGGGTGTGACACGTTAATACTAAGAGACACCGCATTTCCATCCATCAAAATATCATCATTCATGTCAACATCAGGGTTTGCTTGCATAGGCCCAGACGCCGGAACCTCCGCAGCAACCGATCTTCAGTATCATACAAAACGAATATTGTTAGTCTATTCCCTATTACACTCTCTCAACCTACGCCGAAGCGTCTACCGTCACAGGACCCTCAACGACACCTCCTTGGAGCATGGTTTGCTCTTCGGCTCCTGCCTTCGCCGAAGCATCCCTCCGGGTCACCGAGCTGTCCAGGCCAACGAGATCCTCCACATCTTCTTCGTTCATAGCCTATGAAGACAGCACAACAACATTTCAAAACAGCGAACACACACAACACACCTCACCAAACCCATAACATACATGCGCCAGCGCTCGGTCTATCCTCTCCCGGATGATGCCGTGGCCGTGAAGGCCCCACATCCTATCATAAAGTGGCCCAGCAGAACGCTTCAGCACGTCATCTTCAATCTAGAACACGCCATGATCGAAGTCCTCGTTCGCTCGATCGAAGACCCCGAAATGCTTGGATCCCTCTCGGGACAAAGCATTCGCGGCCCCTTCGTAAGTGATGAGAGACGCATAGGACATGAGACTCGTCATGATAGACGGGAACGACTCTAGCTCATCTTGTAGCCACCCCAGAAAGCGAGTCCCCATCTCCTCCATCGATTTGTCAAAAGGTGCAGTTTGCGCGCTAGGTCACGATACGCATCCACGAAAAGCGTGTGCGCCCGTTCAACCCTGGCACGGGTGGAAGATTCCATCCTCTCGCAGTGGCCGCTCATACTCTTCAGCTCTAGCTCCAAGTCAGCAGCACACTTGAGGGTAGCCTGAGCCTCCGTGCGGGTAGCACGAGCCTCCAAGCGGGCATTCTCTGTGTCCTCCCTTTCGTCAGCAAGTCGGCGGCCGAGGTCCTCCTTCTCCTTCTTGTTGGGGCGAAGGCTAAGACGCTACCCTTCGCTCGATGCCTTCGTCGCCTCACTACACCAACGAAGACCGTGCCCGAGCGAGCCGAGAGCGCCGGTCGGATGATGCCCTTCATCCTCTCCATTGCAAGATGAAGGCAAGACCCCGACGAAGTCTGCTAGTCCCACGTCCTCATCGCATCCGGAGGCCCATGTGGGATTCGGCCCACTGTAACGGGCCCCGCAGGGATAAACGTGTTACGGGCCTCATCGGTAATAGCCTTTTCTGTAATTACGGTCTGTAACCTCCCCTTGTAGGAATATTCTGAGGATAGTCCGGGTACCCGAGGACATAAATTTCCTTGCCAGGGGAAGGTGGACACTCGGGTACCTATAAATACCCCCGTACAGCGCCCTTGAGAGGCCAGATTTAACAAAGCTATTACCATTCCCCGTTGAACTTTGCAAACACTCTCTCCACTCTCCCGTTGGATCTATTTGCCCAAAAAGGCAAGTACCAAAATTTGGCGCCCACCGTTCATGCTACAAACAAACCACCCGCGATGGCACCCAAACGAGCTAGTTCGAAGGCAGCCCCATCCATCGACGAAGTAGCGAAGGCAGCGCTGGTGGCTGAGAAAAAAGACAAGGCCCTCGCGGACAACACCCCCCAAGAAGCCTCTGAAGACGAAGCTCTCAGCAAAAGACAGCGCCAAGAGCACCCCACTCCCGAAGGCACGCTACGCACCTGCAGCTCCGGAGGACTACCACAAGCACCACCTCCAGGCTTCGCTCCACCAGAGGGCGAAGACACAGCAGAGGACGGCGAAGTCATCGGCATCTCGGCCGAGGAACAGCTACAGCTACGGGCCCTACGCATCAAGAACCACAACCTCTAAAAGCAGAAAGACATCCTCGAGGCCAAGCGCCAACATGTCACCGCGCAAGCCAAGGTACACCAAATGATATGAGACGAGGAGCAGAGAGCTCAGGAGCTCGAGCAAGAAATCGCGCTCATGCAGAGCGAAGGCCAGCATGATCTGCAGCACGGACCGCCCCTCCAACAGTGCGTCCCAGACGGAGACCTATCCATTCCTCAGCGCGGGCCCTTCGTCCCGCAGGCCACAACTTTCCAAGGGATCAACTACCTTGATGAACGAAGCTTCCTGGCTCCGCAACTCCAAGCGTCACCTTGGCCCGCCAACTTCAGGGCAGGGACCTACCCCAAGTACAACGGCAGCACTGACCCGCCACAATACATCATGATCTACCAAGTCGTCGTTGCATCGTCCGGAGGGGATGACGCCACAATGGCCAAATCTTGTATCATCGTGCTCGAGGGTCCGGCCTTGACCTGGTACACCAGATTGCCGCCATTGTCCATCGACTCCTGGAAAGGACTCCGGGACAAGTTCCTGCTCAACTTCCAAGGGTACCGACCCGATACTGACGCCTTGGTCGAGCTATCACTCTGCAAGCAACAAGAGAAGGAAACTCTTCGGGAGTACTACCGCAAGTTCTTGACTCTCAAGTCATAACTGCCATCGGTCGACGACCACATCGTGATCCATTACGCCATCAGTGGCCTTCGGGCTGGCGTCCTATACAGTCACTGCATCAGGGACCCACCCAGAAACCTCCAAGAGCTATATCAGCTATTCACGAAGTACGCTAGATCCGAAGAACTACATCAGCGAAAGGTCGAATCTCAGAGAAAGCCTAAGGACCCTCCGCAGTCCAGCAGAACCTGGACCAGGCCTTCGCAGCCAGACTCCGGATGGGACAACTGCAGTCAGCAGCAGGTGCACAACATAGCCAACCAGCACCCCGCTGGCGAGGCCCCTCGTCGTCAAGAATATCCCCCCCAAGGCCGTGGTAATGGCACGCGAGGGTGGGGCCGGGGACGGACGCAACAACCACGCGGATTTTACTGCCTGTTTCATGGCGAGGATTGCGCACACCCAACAAGAGATTGCCCGAAAACGAAGGCCACTAGGGACAGGATGTATCGAGCACAGCCAACCGACAACTAGAGAGTCATTGCGCATACATACCACCACCAACAACAACAACCATACAACAACGACCACGCCCCGCATCCACTCAACCACGCATACCAGCACCATCAGGAAGTGCAAGTTGTTCCACCCCCGCACCCGCCTCCACATCACCCAAACCCACACCACCAAAATCACCCCAAGCACTAAAGCAGGAGGACTTCGCTGAGCAGCCATATCGCGGAGTCATCCACATGATCACCGGAGGGTCCAGCGTCGACTTCAAAATGAAGCAGCAGAAGAGGGATCATTATCGAAGCGTTAACCACGTCGCTCTCACGGGCCCAGTGGTACAAACAAGGTGGTCACATGTGCCACTAACCTTCGACGCCAGAGATGTTGATCTGCGCAGCGCACCTCACGTCGACGCCATGGTGATCAATTGCAGCGTAGCAGGCTGGGACCTACACAAAGTCCTAGTCGACAACGGCAGCCAAGCTGACATCATCTTCTTGCACGCCTTCGACCGCATGGGCATCAGCCACAGCTTACTCAAGCCTTCGGACTACCCCCTATATGGCTTCGGCGGCAAGGGCACCTTTCCTGTCGGCAAGATAGAACTACCTCTATCATTTGGCACAGCACCCAATGCACGGAGTGAGCAGGTCACCTTCGACACCATCAACATGGTTTACCTGTACAATGCCATAATGGGTCGGGGCTCCATCAATAAATTTGAAGCGGCCATTCACGGACATTACCTCTGCATGAAAATTCCGGGTCCGCAAGGCGTGATAACAGTTTATGGTAACCAGCAGACTGCGTGCAATATTGAAAGAGACTTCGTTCCAGTCCAATGGAACGTACGTTACCTCATAGCACAACGTGAAGTCTTCGAAGGGACCCACCCAGGCGCAGACGAAAAAGTAAAGGCATAGCTACAGGGCAACGATGGAACGAAGGTGGTACCCCTCGATCCGACCACGCCCAAGCAAACGGTCATAATAAGCGAAGACCTGACCTCGCGAGACGATGAGAAACTCATCTCCTGTCTCTCCCGAAACAAGGATGTCTTCGCTTGGTCTGCCCTCGACTTGGTCGGAGTCAGCCGCACCATCATTGAGCACGGTCTGGGCATCGACCCTTTGGTGCGCCCAAGAAAGCAACGACTATGCAAAATGTCCGACGAAAAGACCGAAGCCGCCAAAGCCGAGGTGCACCGCCTGTTGGAAGCCAACTTCATCGAACCAATCGCTTATCCTACATGGCTCGCTAACGTGGTCATGGTACAAAAGAAAAGCGGTAAGTGGCGCATGTGCATCGACTTCACCAGCCTTAATAAGGCCTGTCCCAAGGACAATTTCCTACTGCCATGAATCGACAAAATAGTCGATAGCGCAGCCAGATGTGAAGTCATGTCCCTCCTTGACTGCTTCTCCGTCTACCACCAGATATACATGAAAGAGAAAGACAAGGTCAGCACCAGCTTCATCACACCCTTTGGCACGTACTGCTTCATCAGAATGCCAGAGGGACCCAAGAACGCCGGGTCAACCTTCTCTCGCCTCACCAAGAGGGTGCTCGAAAGCCAAGTGGGCCACAACATTTTCACATACATGGACGACATCGTTGTCACGAGCAAAAACAAAGAAGATCACCTGGCCGACCTCGCGGAGACAATCGCTAATATGCGGGACGCACGACTTCGTATCAACCCCGAGAAGTGCGTCTTCAGAGTTCGCTAGGGAAAAATACTTGGCTACCTGGTGTCGCACCGAGGGATCAAGGCCAACCCAACCAAGATCCAAGCAATCATCAACATGACACCATCGCAGTCAGCCAGGGATGTCCAGCGACTGACAGGCAGACTGGCTGCCTTGAACAGGTTCATTTCCAAATCCGCAGAACGAAGTCTACCCTTTCTCAAGACACTGCACGGCGCAAAAGACTTCACGTGGGGACCAGAGCAGGCGGCAGCCTTCGAGTCACTCAAGCAACACATGTCAGACTTGGTAACCCTTGCCAGCCCCGACCCCTCGCTGCCTCTGCTACTCTACATTGTTGCCTCCCCATGTGCAGTCAGCGCAGCGCTAGTCCAGGAGCAAGACAGAGAAGGCACGACACGACAATGCCCAGTCTACTATGTCTTCAAAGTCCTCACGGCCTCCAAGTGCAACATGATTGAACAAAAAAATTTCATACGCAGTTGTCATGGCATCGTGCAAGTTGCACCACTACTTCGAAGCGTTCAAGGTGCGGGTCACTTTGGACAGAGGTCTGGGGGAACTATTTAGAAACCCGGAGGCATCCGTTCGAATCACCAAATGGGCAGCCGAACTCTCTGGGTACCACATCACCTTCGAACCCAGGACAACGATTAAGTCGTAGGTCCTGGCAGACTTCATCGTTGACTAGACAGGGCCAACATGGCAGTAAGAAGAGTCCCCAGAGAAAGTGTGGACCATCCACTGCGACGGCGCGTGGTGCCATGCGGGGGCAGGCGCAGCGGCAATTATCACGTCACCCACAAGTGTCCAGTACAGATACGCGGCATGCCTCAGCTTCGCCTTGGAGTCTGACAGATGCACCAACAATATAGTAGAATATGAAGCCATCATCCTGGGCCTTCGCAAACAGCGAGCACTCGGTATCACCACATGCATAGTCAGGACAGATTCCAAAGTCGTTGTCGGCCAGGTCGAAAAAGAATACTCAGCAAAAGACCCCGCGCTCATGCAATATCTCACAGCTGTCCGCAATCTCGAGAAACAATTCAAGGGCTTCACCCTACAGCATGTGGACCGCGCCAAGAACGAAGAGGCCGACGCGTTGGCTAAGGCAGCGGCCAAAGGCAAGATCTTGCCCTCCGACGTGTTCTACCACGTCATCGGCACACCAGCTGTCCGCAACCTAGAAGGCTTACAAATAACAAACGACGCCGAAGGCCACCACAATGTCAACCTCATCATGGCTGAAGATTGGAGGGCCCCAATAACTTTGTATCTGCAAGTCCATTACCATCCAAGCGATATCAATGAGGCCAAGCGCCTCAAGCACCGAAGCCGGGACTTCACACTACTCGAGGGTCAGCTGTACAAGAAGGGGATCAGTCAGCCCATGCTAAAGTGCGAGACTGAAACCGAAGGCATTCAAATCCTTCATGAAGTCCATAGCGGAACTTGCGGCTCCCACTCAGGACCTAGGGCCCTCGTTGCCAAGGTGATCCGTCAAGGATTTTACTGGCCCGCAATAATTTGTACTGCGAACTGAGTCGCGAGGTCCTACGAAGCATGCCAAAAGTTTTCCCCTCACTCAAGCAACCCTTTGCAATTCACCAAGCTAATCGCACATACATGGCCACTTCAACGCTGGGGGCTGGATATTGTCGGACCATTGCCTACGGCTCAAGGGAACCTCAAATTCACCTTCGTCGCCGTCGAATACTTCACCAAATAGATCGAGGCCAGAGCAGTATCTATAATAACGTCGAAGACCGCCCAAAAGTTCTTCTGGCAAAACATTGTCTGTCGCTTCGGAGTCCCGTCCGAACTCACAGTCGACAACGGCAAACCGTTTGACAGCCAAGACTTCAGGGATTTCTGTTCCTCCATCGGCACCAAGCCTGTCTTCGCCTCGGTATACCACCCGCAATCCAACATCGTCGTTGAGCGCGCCAACGGCAAGATTTTCACTGCCATCAAGAAAAGTCTTCTCAACGATAAAAAGGGCAAATGGGCCGACCAACTACCTGAAGTGGTATGGGCTCTAAACACGACAGAATGCCGGGCAACCGGATTCACACCATTTCCCCCAAATTGTATGGCTCCGAGGCCATGACACCGTAAGAGATAAAGCATGGCTCACCCCGAACAAGCACATCAGCAGTCCCCGATGTCGACGAACCAACGTCCAAAGATCTCATCGACGGAGACCGCGTCCTCGCCCTACAGGCCCTCAACAAATACCAGGCTCAAACCAAGGCCTGGCGCGACAACGCGGTTGTCCCAAGAGAGTTCAACAAAGGAGACCTCGTACTCGTCCGGACCACCCGGACAGAATCACGGGGCAAGCTGGAGCCGAAATGGGAGGGTCCATTCATCGTCAAGTCGAAGGCATCCCCCAGCGTGTACAGGCTAGTAACACCTTCCGGTGAAGACTTAGAGCACTCCTGGAACATTGCCAACCTCCAGAAATTTTTCGTTTAACCCTCAGGGCCCACGCGCCCTTGTAATTCAGCAAACAATGTTATTCCGGCCCGCACTCTTTTCCTCCATGGGGGTGAGGTTTTTAACGAGGTGGAGCCATGTAATATACGAGAAAACCCCCCTCGCAAAAACAAATGCTAAAATGCAGCCATGTCAAAAAAGACCGCTTCGACGGTCTTCGGCATTCGACCAACTCGAAGTCACCGTGACAGGTAGCGTAGACTACCCTCGCGTGCGACAAACTCCGTGCAAAAGTCGCCCAAGGGTGCAGCCGGATTAGCACAACAAGTGTGTCATACGAAGTCTTTTAATAAAAGACACTCCATGCAAAAGTCGCCCAAGGGTGCAGCCGGATTAGCACAACAAGTGTGTAATACGAAGTCTTTTAATAAAAATACACTCCATGCAAAAGTTGCCCAAGGGTGCAGCCGGATAAGCACAACAAGTGCGTAATACGAAGTCTTTTAATAAAAAGACACTCTGTGCAAAAGTCGCCTAAGGGTGCAGCTAAATTAGCACAACAAGTGCATGATACGAAGTCTTTTAATAAAAGACACTCCATGCAAAAGTCGCCCAAGGGTGCAGCCGGACAGGCGCAACAAGCGCGCAATATGACGCGAAGTCTTTTAAAGACACCGCGACAAAGTCGCCTAAGAGTGCAGTCGGATCAGCATAGACAACCCCTGTGCAAGGAATCAACAAGTTGCAGATTACAATACAAGTTGCAAATCACATACACTCAGCGAAGGGTCACCGAACCCACCGCACAAATAAATACAATTGCGAGGGCACCACATACTACATCAGCTCAACCTTCGGGATGATACCCGCCTCCCTATAATTGAACAACATTATTTTCAATTCCTCACCCTCAAAAAGATTCCGCAGATCACCCTCACCAATGCTCGCCCCAATCGACAATAGCTCTCGTTTACCAAACCGATCTACTCAAAGGCGGTCCCACTCCATCCCCATCCGGCAGCGCCTACCACTTTGCGAAACCTCGCCAACACTATGCTTTGACACCACCCTTCGACGCTGGCGCTCGGTGAAAGTTCCCTTTGACCCGGGAACAGGATCTGGATGTCGCCTAGAGGGGGGGGTGAATAGGCGAATAAAACTTATTACTTTAAAACTTAAATTCTTACTCTACTCGAAGACTTAGTACGCAGTGGAATGAGAAGACTCTTCGAGTAGGTCGCAGCGGAATGGAAGATCCTGTCTCAAAAAAATGTCCTGCACTTCAAATCAAGCTTATAACACAGATAAGTATTGAAGTGCAGATATAAAAACGAGTAAGGCAGAGAGTCAGGATAGAACAGAGCACACAGACGCAAGGGTTTATCCCGAGGTTCGGCCAAGCCTGAAATGCTTGCCTAGTCCTCGTTGGAGTTAGCCACACCTGGGCTTGGAGTCTATTTCAACTCCTTCCTCCGTTTGCTCAGATCTGTCAGTATGACAGATAGAACCTTTCACTATTGAGTGGGGTTACAACAGAACCGCGGCTGCTTACAAACTTCTTGGCAGCACCCCGGCAGAGTAACGATATGCTCAAGACCTTGCTCTAGCTCTTAGCAGCACTACTCCTCTCTCTAAAGGCTTATAGCTGTGCCTTCTACACAAACTATAGAGTTACACACAAGAGGGAGAGTGAGAATTGATTCCAGTGGAGTCTACACTTGTTGGCTTTTTCTTCATGCTTGCTGGAGGCGCCTAGGGGTCCCTTTTATAGGCACAAGGGGCCTAGGAGCCGTTGGAAGCAATCCAGGAAGGCAAATCTTGCCTTCTGTCGGGTGGCGCACCGGACAGTCCGGTGCACACCGGACACTGTCCGGTGCCCGATTTCTTTCCTTCTACGGCGAAGCCGACCGTTGGCAGTCTTGGAGCCGTTGGCGCACCGGACATGTCCGGTGCACACCGGACAGTCCGGTGCCTCCATCTAGCCGTTGGCTCGGCCACGTGTCCCGCGCAGATCGCGCGGCCGACCGTTGGCCCGGCCGACCGTTGGCTCACCGGACAGTCCGGTGCACACCGGACAGTCCGGTGAATTATAGCCGTACGTCGCCGGTGAATTCCCGAGAGCGGCCAGTTCGCCAGAGTTCAGCCTGGCGCACCGGACACTGTCCGGTGCACCACCGGACAGTCCGGTGTGCCAGACTGAACTAAGTCTTGGCTGTACACAGCCAAGCCTTTCACACCTCTTTCCTTCTCTTCTTCTTTCTGTTTCTAACACTTAGACAAGTATATTAGTCCACAAAACCAATGTACTAAGTCTAGAAACATACCTTCTCTTAATTATTACATCTATAGCATTTCACATGCTTGAGCTTTGATGTTGGACTCATAAATCATCAAGTCGGCTTGACTTGATCTAGATTGACATTCCTTGGCTCCAACATCCTGCAAAGGTCACATAGAGCATCTCCAAACATATGAACAACCCAAACTAAAGATTAAGGTGAACTTAGCTCTTTCGGGCTGCTTCCAGTTCTGGTTTTGACACTTGTTCTCCTTCTAGTGACTTTGATCTCCTTCTCAGAGCTTGATCTTGAGCCTTATGACTTACACCACATAACTGTAGCTATTACCTCATTGGCTGTAAGTCACGTTCTTATGTAGTGATCCTTGATGTGCCGTAGCTGTTCTCAACTCGATCACCCTTGACTTTGCAAGCCTTCTTCTTCACCCTTGGCTTTGGGTTCCTCAGCCTCCTTGACCTTCTCCTGTGCACTTGGTACCTCGAAGCTTTTCTTGCCTCCGTCCTTGGCTTGATCAGTTGTCTCCGAGCTACGCACCCGAGTCTCACTTATGCAATGTCCATCTTACTTGTGATGTCCATTATGTATCCATAATCCAGTTCTTGGACCATCACATTTGTTCACTTGTGTTGAACCCTGTAGGCTTTACCTTAAGCACCTGTTCAACACTTAGTACACTTGTTAGTACTTTAATTGAGTTGTCATCCAAACACCAAAACTCACAAGAGAGCTTTCAATCTCCCCCTTTTTGGTGATTGATGGCAACACAATTAAAGCTTACATAAGAATAAGATTTGAAGCACAAATTTTGAATTAGAATACTCCCCCTAAATATGTGCTTACTTCAAGAACCTAATTTTGGCCTCAGACGCCAATTTGCACATACTTAGGCAATTCGAAACATTTCGGCAATTCGAAACATTTCTACACCTTAGCACTTTTTAGGATGCAATGTGTCAAGATTCAAACCATGATGCTATAACACACAAATGCGCATAATCAGAGTTAAACACCATTCAAATTAGTGGATATATCACAGGAATATCAACCTACCACTATTCATCATTAAGATACCAATTCAAACTAATACCAATTTAAACTAAGACACTAATTTAAGATAATCTTAAAGCACCATTAACCACATCTATAGAAGCCAAATAATTCATCGCAGCGGAAACACTAGTCCATATGAGCAACACTGCAAGAAACATATAAATATCACACTTGGCAAAGCTCAAAGTAACACATCACCCATTAGGATAAGCTTTAATATACAAATTCTCCCCCTTTGACATCAAACACCAAAAACCATACTCAAGCAAGAACATATGATGATGTCAAGGGACAGCAGGGTGTTAAGGAGGAAAAACGACTATCAAAACTCCCCCTTACTTATTGAACATATGCCCTATCAACATTTAGGTAAGATACATATATGCAAAAAGATTAATACTTCCTTTTGTACCTTTACCATGATGTAGTGTACTTCCCATCTTGAAAGTAGTTAATCTCTTGAGAGCTTCTCCACACTTGTGCCTGATTCTTTCTCCTAACTTTTTCTTGTTGCTAAGACACCAAACTTAGAACAAGTTATAGTATTGGGCACAAGAAGAAACTTCTATTCTCATGATTATCAAAAGATGTCAATTGAAGCGAACTATTACGGCTACCAATTGAAAGATACCAATTGCAAAGTTCATTTATTATCATGGCTCCATGATATTTCAGAATAAGCATCTATTATCACCAGATATTATAGAGCATGAGCAATCTAAAAATATGCACTTACTCACAACTTGAGATACCAATTTCTTGACTTACAGAGGTACCCAAGTCCTGATTGCTCCATTTCTTGCTTATCTTCTCTTTTCCACCTAGAGACTATACAAGATTGCTCAAGAAACAGTTAGTCTCAAAAGACACAAGTTGTGTGTGCTCCCCCTCAAGTTGTGCATCAAGTATTTGAATGACTTGCACTTTGCACATTCTAGCTTCCTTGGAACTAGAGGGGATCACAACATACCTTGGTCAAGGCATACTCTACCACTTTCATCACCCAAAGATGCCAATTTGGATATCAAATGAAACGCCACTTAACACCAATTGAAGGCTAAATGAAAGGTTGACTAAATACAACAATGCACGCCTAGGTGGCACCTAAGCCAATTGAATACTCACAGGAAGTCTAACATTTACGCAACTTGTACATGCTTCATATTTAACTATCATTGCATATACCAATTGAAGATCAACACAATCATGTATATAAAGCGAAATATCTAAGCATGTCATAATTAAGAAGGTTTCTTAGGTGCACAAAAGAAACAACATTTTAAAGGCATAAATTACCTAAGCCAAGATATTACCAATTGAAAGACAAGAACATAGCTATGATCACAATGAATGGAATTTCAAGAATATTTAATGAAATTGCATAGCTCCATTTTCCATACCTTTGCCTTTATGAGAGCCCTTGTTATCGCCAATTCAGGACTCCTTTTGCTTACGCACCTCATAGCTCAAAAGGGCATGACATGGATTTGAAATTCACACAGTACCAAACTAGGGTAATCATGTGAACATGGACTAAACAAAATGTCATAATTGCACATAGCATGACTTGCAAAAAGTTACAGGTTTATCCATATACACCAAGAGAGTTAATCGTTGTGGATATAACAAATGAAATAGCTACCCATGAATGATTCAAAAAGATATATCCTATATAGCACCAGTCATGATTAAGCAAACATCATTATGATTCATTTAACCCAGGCAATCATAGAGCATAACTACTCCAAAGACAGGTAGCACAACAAGCCAACTTAAGAGCAATACTAAATTGCAATTATGTACTTAAAATACACGGGGTACCGTCCTTTGGAGAGCTAGTTGTAGATTCTTATCAAAGTCCTTTTACTTGATTCACCAATAATGATTCAGAACCTATACACCTTATTTTACTTGAGATGAACATGGGATTAGTGTCTCACAATAATTCAACCTTGGGTCAATAAACACCAAAACAATTAATAGCTTAAGTATAGAGTTTTAGATAACCGTCTTAAGCTCTCCCATGGTCTCCAGTCCATCTCAAGGCACCTGCATGGTCTAGTTAGCACAGTTTGGTACCCATCTCGGGATGGGTACATAATGATCATGTAAATGTGCCTTTGGTACCCAAATTGCCTTTGTGCTAGATCTAGGTGATCTCGTTATAGATCTAGCACAAGTGTATGATTTGGGTCTCCTACGAGAATAAGATTGACACAAATTCACTTGTTTAGGAATCTTACCTTTGTAACATACCTTGGATAGATGACCCTGCTCACCACACTTGTAGCAGAAACGTCGCTCAACTTGACATGACGCTTGCTGTGTGTCATTTTCCTTGGTGAGGGTCACTTTGGAGGATGCACATCCTTGATTCTTCATGACCGGACATGAAGTGATCGTGTGGTCCTTATTGTTGCATCCAAAACAACTCCTTGTCCCTTCATTTTTGTCTTTGTACGGACAAGACGCGATGAGGTGGCCTAACTTCTTGCACTTGAAACACCTCCTTTTTCCTTTTCCCTTTGTGTACTTGAATGACATGGAGAGAGGGTCAGTGCAAACAACATGATTAATTGAATCTTTACCTTTTTCCAAGCTCAGGTTGATTTCTTCATCTTTAGGAACATTTTTCTTATTGAGCTTGACACTTGGTGCAGTTTTTCCTTTCTCAAGCTTCTTCACCACGCGCCCATGGATATCTTGAGAGAGTTGAGCAAAGTGTCTTCTTCTCAGTTGTCGTTGCTTCTTATTCCCACAGAATTTCTTTTGTGACCCTAAAACTTGTTGCTCAATCAATGATTGGCTTTCTTTTGAGCAACAGGGGTTAGCACATGATGATATACAATTCAAATGCGCACACGTGCGAGAATGAGGTTCACATGAATTTAAGTTTGCAATTATAACCTCATGAGCAACATTAAGCATGATATGGTCATCAACTAATTTATTATGAGAATATGACAACATATCATACTTTTTACCTAGAGCACGTTTTTCTAAGTCCATTGTTTCTACTTGACTCTTAAGCATAGAATTTTCCGTTTTAAGTTGAGCAATATTAGATAATGCATCATGACTATTCTTTTGCTCAATTAAAACATATTCATACCTTTGGACCAAATTCCCATGAGAGTACTTTAGCTCCTCATGTTCTTTGGTCATCTTCTCTAGGCTGTCGTTGGTTTTGATGAGTGTTTCCTCTAGCTTGAGAAGCGTCTCGCCTTGTTCCTTGTTTCTTCTCAACAACTTAACCAAGAGAGCTTTGTCTGCTTTGTTGAGATGGTTGTAGAAACGACGAATTTCCTCTTCTTCCACATCATCGGTCTCATTTTCCCTGTCATTAATGTCAGTGGAAGCCAAACAGGAAAATGTACCTTGAGGTGATGAAGATTCATCCTCGCTATCATCCTCATATTCCTCCTCATCATGGCTTTTGTCTCCATCGTCATTGTTAGCAATAAAACATTTATTACTAGTGGAGAACAAACCTGTCGAAGAGGTGGATTCATCGATTGGGTGCCATCGTTCTTGTTCTTCTCCCTTTGAATGGTTAGTATCACAAGTAATATAGGGAGTAGGAGCATCACAGTTTGCTACAAAATATTTTTCTTTAATCCTATTCCATAAATCATGAGCATCAACAAATAGATCACTATCACTACTCATGATGGCAAAATAGGCACCTCTAGATAGAGAATCAACTAGGATGTTGCATGCATGGTGATTTAGAGTTAGACATCTTAGTTCTTCATTGGAAGGATTTTTACTAATATTAGATGGAAAAATACTTCTACTAAAGATCTGTCTCAAATCAGGATCAACACTCATGAAAGCATTATAAATAGAGACAGACCAAGATTTGTAATTAGAACCATCGCCTAAGAGAAGTTCTACAGTTACCTCTTGTGACGACATCGTTATCTCCGGACGGCTAAGCCCACACTGGAGAGGCCTAGCTCCGATACCAATTGAAAGTTCCCTTTGACCCGGGAACAGGATCTGGATGTCGCCTAGAGGGGGGGGTGAATAGGCGAATAAAACTTATTACTTTAAAACTTAAATTCTTACTCTACTCGAAGACTTAGTACGCAGTGGAATGAGAAGACTCTTCGAGTAGGTCGCAGCGGAATGGAAGATCCTGTCTCAAAAAAATGTCCTGCACTTCAAATCAAGCTTATAACACAGATAAGTATTGAAGTGCAGATATAAAAACGAGTAAGGCAGAGAGTCAGGATAGAACAGAGCACACAGACGCAAGGGTTTATCCCGAGGTTCGGCCAAGCCTGAAATGCTTGCCTAGTCCTCGTTGGAGTTAGCCACACCTGGGCTTGGAGTCTATTTCAACTCCTTCCTCCGTTTGCTCAGATCTGTCAGTATGATAGATAGAACCTTTCACTATTGAGTGGGGTTACAACAGAACCGCGGCTGCTTACAAACTTCTTGGCAGCACCCCGGCAGAGTAACGATACGCTCAAGACCTTGCTCTAGCTCTTAGCAGCACTACTCCTCTCTCTAAAGGCTTATAGTTGTGCCTTCTACACAAACTATAGAGTTACACACAAGAGGGAGAGTGAGAATTGATTCCAGTGGAGTCTACACTTGTTGGCTTTTTCTTCATGCTTGCTGGAGGCGCCTAGGGGTCCCTTTTATAGGCACAAGGGGCCTAGGAGCCGTTGGAAGCAATCCAGGAAGGCAAATCTTGCCTTCTGTCGGGTGGCGCACCGGACAGTCCGGTGCACACCGGACACTGTCCGGTGCCCGATTTCTTTCCTTCTACGGCGAAGCCGACCGTTGGCAGTCTTGGAGCCGTTGGCGCACCGGACATGTCCGGTGCACACCGGACAGTCCGGTGCCTCCATCTAGCCGTTGGCTCGGCCACGTGTCCCGCGCAGATCGCGCGGCCGACCGTTGGCTCGGCCGACCGTTGGCTCACCGGACAGTCCGGTGCACACCGGACAGTCCGGTGAATTATAGCCGTACGTCGCCGGTGAATTCCCGAGAGCGGCCAGTTCGCCAGAGTTCAGCCTGGCGCACCGGACACTGTCCGGTGCACCACCGGACAGTCCGGTGTGCCAGACTGAACTAAGTCTTGGCTGTACACAGCCAAGCCTTTCACACCTCTTTCCTTCTCTTCTTCTTTCTGTTTCTAACACTTAGACAAGTATATTAGTCCACAAAACCAATGTACTAAGTCTAGAAACATACCTTCTCTTAATTATTACATCTATAGCATTTCACATGCTTGAGCTTTGATGTTGGACTCATAAATCATCAAGTCGGCTTGACTTGATCTAGATTGACATTCCTTGGCTCCAACATCCTGCAAAGGTCACATAGAGCATCTCCAAACATAGGAACAACTCAAACTAAAGATTAAGGTGAACTTAGCTCTTTCGGGCTGCTTCCAGTTCTGGTTTTGACACTTGTTCTCCTTCTAGTGACTTTGATCTCCTTCTTAGAGCTTGATCTTGAGCCTTATGACTTACACCACATAACTGTAGCTATTACCTCATTGGCTGTAAGTCACGTTCTTATGTAGTGATCCTTGATGTGCCGTAGCTGTTCTCAACTCGATCACCCTTGACTTTGCAAGCCTTCTTCTTCACCCTTGGCTTTGGGTTCCTCAGCCTCCTTGACCTTCTCCTGTGCACTTGGTACCTCGAAGCTTTTCTTGCCTCCGTCCTTGGCTTGATCAGTTGTCTCCGAGCTACGCACCCGAGTCTCACTTATGCAATGTCCATCTTACTTGTGATGTCCATTATGTATCCATAATCCAGTTCTTGGACCATCACATTTGTTCACTTGTGTTGAACCCTGTAGGCTTTACCTTAAGCACCTGTTCAACACTTAGTACACTTGTTAGTACTTTAATTGAGTTGTCATCCAAACACCAAAACTCACAAGAGAGCTTTCACTCGGTCCTCGCACTAGGAAGATCAAACATCTCGGCAACCTCAACCCGCGGCGAGGACTCTGCCGCGGCCACATCTAATGCAGCAAAATAATCCAAGTCTTCATCCGAAGACTCTTCGGTCTAGGAAAACGGACTCCCAAACTCACCATCAGACGAAAAGGACCTAGATTCAAAACCAGATAAATTATCATCGGTAGGCACTGCGGGTGCAGCCGCCACAAAATCAGTATCGTCAGCTACGATCGCTTGCGCAGGTCCACACGTCGGAACCTATGCAGCAACCGAGTTTTAGTATCACAAAAACAAAATACTACATCTGATAGCCCTAGCCCCTACCCCGCCACCTGCGAAGGGTCGACCGACGTTGCAGGGTCTTCAGCGGTCGGTCCCACCGCCACCACCGAAGTATCCTCACCAGTCGGCGCAGCGGGCGGCACAGGGTCCTCGCTAGCGTAGGCCAACAAAGTGTCCTCACCAGTCGGCGCAACGGCTGGCACAGGGTCCTTGCCAGCACAGGTCGGCGCGGGGGTTGCAACGGAACCTTCACCAGCATCCCTCGCACCTGACGACGCGGGCAGCATGCTGTCCAAGTCCCTGAGGTCTTCGACCTCCTCATCGTGCGCCATCTACAGAAATAGCATACTCATTCAACACGAACCACATACACATACATACATACCCATATAGTCACAAAACAAGCCTATACCTGCTCCATCACCCGGTCGGACCTTTCCCGGACAGTTTCACGGCCGTGAGGGCCCCACATCCTATCGTAAAGTGCCCCGACCGATCGCTTCATCACCGGGTCTTTGACCTGGAAGATTCCGCGTTCGAAGTCTGCGTCCGATTGGTCAAAGATTTCGAAGTGCCTGCATCCCTCGCGGGACAAGGCATTCACGGCCCCTTCGCAGGTGAAGAGCAAGGCAAAGGACATGAGGCCCGTCACAATCGTCGGGAGCACCTCCAGCTCCTCCTGCAACCATCTGAGAAAGCGGAGGCCTACATCCTTACCAGACGCATCAATGGGAGCGGTTCGCGCACCAAGCTGGCGGTACGCGTCCACGAGCTGCGCAAGCGTACGGTCAACCTCTGCGCGAGTGGAGGCCTCCGCTTTGTCTAGGCAGCCGCGTAGGCTGCTGCGACTCGCTTCCGCCTCCTCAGCATGTTGGCGAGCGAGATTGGCCTCAGCACGCGCGAGCTTGGCCTCGGCACGTGCGGCCTCCGCCTCAGCATAGGCCTTGTCCGCATCCTTCTTCTCCACCAGCAAACGGCTGAGATCCTTGTGATACCCGGTTTGCAAAGAAGAGAAGTTGGGGGTTGTTCTTTTTGTTTTTTTTCCTCATCCGGTTGTTGTTTTGGGGATTTGGAATTTTGTGGAAAACATTCACAACTAGGGCAGTAGAATTTATTTGGTTTGACGCTAGCATTGCGGTCGGGAGCTGTCGCGTGGGTTAGTTGGGCCGCAATAGGTGTTTCGGCCCATTAGCCCTCCCAAACCCTAGCCGCCTCCCTCCTAACCCCCTCCCCCCATGTGCAGCCGCCCCCCCCCCCCCCCACTTCTCCTCCTCCCCTTGGCCGCCGCCCCTGCCCATCACCTCCTCTCTCAATTTTTGCAGCCACCAAACCCTAGCCGCCCCCCCCTCAATCCCCTCCTCCCAAGGTGCCAATCCTTGCCGCTCGGATCGTCGTCTCGTGGTGCGATTCTCCAACCGTTTTGGTGGAGGGAAGAAGGGAGGAAGGAAAGGGGGAGAACCCAAGGTGATTTTTGTGTTCATCCCTTGTTCATTTGCGCTGCGATTCAATTGATTAGATGTTGCGTTTGCGATTAGATAGAGGGGGGCTGTCCAGAATTTTACGTGGTGGATGAACAGCGGAAGTTCTAGCAGTTTTTAGGGTTTTTTCGTGAAGAATTAATGGGGACCAATTTGGGGATCTTGTAGAACTTTGTTTTACCTTTCCAACGAGTATTTATGCGCTCAATTTGGAGTTATAAATTAAAAGTTATCATCGTTTGAATCCGGGTGTGTGGCTGTCCAAAAAAACAGATTTTTCAGAGTGATGAACAGCAGAAGTATTAGCAGTTTCTGGGGATTTTTCGGGAGTAATTAGTGTTAATCAGTATGAGAATCATGTAGGGATTTTTCTTATCTTTCCAACAAGTACTTATGCGCTCAAATCGGAATTATATTTTAAAAGTTATCGCTGTTTGAATCCGAGTATGTCGCTGCCCAAATCAGAAAAAAACAGATTGCAGGGTTTATTTTGTGGACCGTTTAGAGGTAATTAGATGTTAGAATTTAATCATGAGTCGTATACAAAACTTGTGGGAAATTTTATGTAGTTGTCTCTGAAGTTTTTGTTTGACACCACTGCTGTCCTAATTTTTAAGTTATGGAATTGTTAAGCAGCGCCGCTGCAGTTTGGTTAGTGAGGGGAGAATTGTTACCGCGGCGGGGTTGAGATTGCGCGTAGGTGCGGTGTTGTCTTTGAGTTTTTTTATGTGAATTTGGTGCACTAAGTTGGGTGTCAAAAACAGGTGGTGGACTTCCGGATCGTTCTTAGGGATTTTGCCCAAACTTCGGTGAAGGCAAGTAAAACTGTGATGGTTATTCCGTCTGGCAGATGAGGAGTCTTATACTTGTTTATGTTGTGCTATCATGTTCAAATTCATATTTTCTTTTAAGTACCATCATTTGAAAATGTTCATGTTTCATGGATTTCGTATGTTGAGTTTGAGGTTTGATTATGTTACTCAAGTGGTTATTATGTGGAATGGTTGGAAGTAAATGCCTAGCACATTTTTATTTGGGAAGAACTTATGATGTTGTCATGCATAATGCACTCATCATCCATTGCATTGAAGTTTCGTCGCGATCTTATGGTCCGACCGTACCGGTACATTGAGCATCATATGTTGCCCGAGAAGGGGTATGGTGCAGCTTCATATCCTTAGAGATATGGAGGCAGAAGTCATTATTGCATTTGTAGCCATGTGCATTCATGGGAGAGGTGTTGAATCTATTATGTGGATGTGGATAATTTGGACTTGTGCATGGTGATTCTACTTGGTGTTGAGCTTTTAGTTACTTGTTTACTTGCTGCAATTTACTATTCAAAAGAAAAGAAAGAAGTCCTGAACACGTGGTTGTGTAAGCACAGTTGATTTACAATGTCCTATTTGTTGTTGTTATGTTTACTTGCTGAGATGTGTTATCTCACATCTTGCATTGTTTGATGCAGGCACCTAATTTCTGCTTTGGGAATAGAGGGAGGTAGCAGCACGGCCACTACACCTTTAATAAAGGAACCACCATTTAATAATGTTGTTAATCAGAGTTGGACAAGTCTAGTGAATTGCTTTGTTCTTGGTTGAGCGTTTATTTTGGGGTGGGCTGAGTTTCTTATCCCATTTGTTTTGCTTCAGTTGGGTCATAATTAAGTTTTACCACTTTTGCATTTCAGTTTCTACTATGTGAATTATATGTCTTTATATCTTGTATGAGCTTCATGTTTCCCCTCCTTGTTATGCTAGTTTTCAAAGGAGGTGCTGCCGGATTTTGCTATATATTCTTTCTTTATTACTTCTCTTGTGTTGAGTAAGTATGGTGGGTGGGGTTTGTGGTATTATCCATTGTATGTGACCAGTGGGGTGTTACAGTTGGTATCAAAGGAATAGGCTGTAGGTCCTAGCAAGTGGAGTAGTAATAAATTGACACACTGCACATGTAGGATGGGATTTCTGTCTTGCTATTGATATGATTATGTTATGGTCTGTGCTAGCTTTGACATTATCTGAAGAGATGCTATGCTTATCTCATTTACTTATTGTACTCATCCCTGTGGCTGCAGCTATGCCGCCTCGTAGAGCTCGGGGTAGTCCGCAAGCTCCTAGTGGGGACTCGATGAGTCCGGCGGCAATGTTAGCCGCGATGCAGGCCATGCAACAGGAGTTGGCCCTTCTGAGGCAAGCCATTCCTGTCGCCCCTGCGGGTGCTGCTCAGGGTGCTGGAGGTGGAGAAGTGCCCGGGGGCGCTGTCCCTGCGGGTGCTGTTCCAGGTGGCGGGGCCGAGGTGCCTCTTCCAGTCAGTGGTCTTTCTCTGATGCAGTGGATGGGCATGAAGTTGGATTCTTTTGATGGCAGTGGTACTCCGGTCGAGGCGGCAGATTGGTTGACTTATGTGGAGGATAAGATGAATGTCTTCGAGATTGCATATGGAGATCGGGTTCGCTTTGGCACTCAGCTGCTGAAGGGAGAGGCGCAAATTTGGTGGAGAGGCGTGCAGGCAGCGCACTCCTCCTCACCAGGAGTCCTATCATGGGATGTTTTCATCAGGCAGTTCGAAAGGAGATTCTACCCGGTCACCTTTCTGGAGAAAATGAAGATTGACTTGTAGTCCTATAAGCAGGAGAAGAAGTCTGTCACAGAGTATGAGGTGGGCTTCAACAAGATGGTCCGCTTTGTCCCTCATGTGGATTATAATGAGATGGAGAAGGCGAGCCAATTCCGTCAGGGTCTGAAGCCTTCTATCAGGCATGCACTGGGGGCCTTTCCGTTGGTGGACTTCCGTACCACGGTGGAGCAGGCGCTGGGTGTGGAGATGCAACACCAGTATACCATGGAGTCGCAGAAGTCTTCGGGTGTTGATCAGCCTCGTAGCCAGGACACGAGGAGGGGCAACACTGGAGGTCCAGCTCACAAGAGGGGCAAGTCTCAGCATCAGCGCCACCATCCTTACCGTGGCAAATCTTCTGACTCGGGTACTTCGGGAGGAAGTACTCAGAGGTTTCGGGCTGTTCCTAAGCCCGGGCTGGGGCTGGTGTGTTTCCGCTGTGGAGATGCGCATCGCCGTGCAGAGTGCCAGTGGAGTGGCAGGTGTTCGATCTGCAGTCAGGACCACAAGGATGTGGTGTGTAGGAGGAATCCCAATGGGAAGCTCAGATGGGAGCCGGTGACTTCCTCCTCTTCTCAGGGCACTGTCAACATGATGTCAAGTGCTGAGCAGCAGTTTTCAGTTCCTCTTCCTCCACAGCAGCTTTATGTGCCTGGGACTTCTCAGTTCGTGCCGATGCAGGGTTTCCCTCAGTATCAGGTCGCGCCTACTCCTACACTGTCTACCCCTGTGCTGACTCAGTTTGGAGCTCCGCGCCAGCCTCCTTCGGTGGCTCAGTGGGGTTCTTCTGTTAATTTCACTCCGGGAGCTTCCTCTTCTGCGGGTATTTCTGGAGCTTATGTGCTACCCGCTACGGATGGCAGGGAGCAAGGAGACGTGGTGACAGGTACGATTTCAGTTGATTCATTTGCAGCCCATGCTCTTTTTGACTCTGGCGCTAGCTATTCGTTTGTTTCGGAGGATTTTGTGTCGCGGGCTGGTCTTTCGGTGCAGAGGTTGGGTCACCCAATTTTGTTTAGTTCTGCTAATGGCTCCATTAGTAGCTGTTCAGTTTGTCAGGGGTGTTCCGTCATTCTTGCTGATGAGGTTTTTTCGGCCAATCTGGTGGTGATTTCCTTGGGGGCATTCGATGTTATCTTGGGTATGGATTGGTTATCCCAGTATCGCGTGGTTATATCCTGCTTCTGGAAGACAGTGTTATTGTAGGCGCCGTCGGGTAAGGAGGTGGTATTCTTGGGAAGTTCCCCGAAGTTCACATTATCCTTGTTGGCGCAATTGCTTCCTGATCGCCGGTCAAGGAAGTCGAGGATCTTTTTCTCTATGGTGGTGGAGGGTGAGGCTGCCTTGCGAGTGCAGGACATCCGGGTGGTGTGTGACTTTGCTGACATGTTTCCGGCAGAGCTTCCAAGCATTCCTCCGGAGCGCGATGCAGCTTTTGAGATTAAGCTGATCCCGGGTACGCAGCCTATTCATAAGGCCCCGTATCGAATGGCTCCAAAGGAGCAGATTGAATTAAAGCGGCAATTGGATGATCTGCTGGCTAAGGGCTTCATTAGGCCTAGCAGGTCTCCATGGGCTTCCCCGGTATTGTTTGTTGAGAAGAAGGATAAAAGCAAGCGGCTGTGTGTGGATTATCGCGCTTTGAATCAAGTGACAATCAAGAATAAATATCCGCTTCCCCGAATTGAGGTCCTCTTTGAGCAGTTGAGGGGTGCCCAGGTGTTCTCCAAAATTGATTTGAACTCCGGTTATCATCAATTGAGGATTCGTGAGGAGGATATTGAGAAGACCGCCTTTTGCACCAGGTATGGGCATTATGAGTTCATAGTCATGTATTTTGGCTTAACTAATGCCCCTGCTGCCTTTATGGAAGCAATGAATAGGATGCTGCATGAATTCCTGGACGATTTTGTGGTCGTATTCCTGGATGATATTTTGATTTATTCAAAGACCGAGGCCGAGCATGAACAGCATCTTCGTCTCGTTCTGGGTGCCCTAAGGAAGAATCAATTATATGGCAAGTTGAAGAAGTGTGCCTTTTGGCTTTCCGAAGTGGCTTTCCTGGGGCACGTGATTAATCAGCAGGGTATTGCGGTTGATCCCAAGAATGTTGCGGCTGTGGTGGAGTGGAAGAGACCTTCTAGTGTCTCTGAAATCCGAAGTTTCTTGGGGCTTGCTGGGTATTATCGGGCGCTTCGTACCAAATTTTTCCAGCATTGCTAAGCCTTTGACTAGGCTCTTGGAGAAGGGTGTTCCCTTTGTCTGGTCCGGCGAATGTGAGGTCAGTTATCAGTCATTGAAGAGCAAGTTGGTGGACGCCCCTATCCTAGCTTTGCCTGAGAGCGGTAAGCGTTTCACAGTTTATACGGATGCTTCGCGTATTGGTCTTGGCTGTGTGCTGATGCAGGAAGGCAGAGTGATTGCTTATGGCTCAAGGCAGTTGAGGAAGCATGAGGGGAATTATCCAACTCATGATCGGGAATTGGCCGCGGTGGTTTTTGCTCTAAAGTCGTGGAGGCATTACCTTTATGGCGAGGCTTGTGACATTTTCACCGATCACAAAAGTCTCAAGTATATTTTTACTCAGAAGGAGCTGAATTTGAGGCAGCGACGGTGGCTGGAATTGATTAAAGATTATGATTTGTCCATTCATTATCACCCGGGGAAGGCTAATGTGGTGGCTGAAGCCCTTAGCAGGTCCGGGGTTCCAAAGGTGGCCTTGCCGTTGATCGCTGATCTGGACCGTTTGGGGATCGCTTTGTGTTTGTGAATCATCTAGGCCCCTTTGGTAATGTTTTGGTAATTAATGACAACTGTTTGTGGACTAATGATTCTTGGAGAAATAAGAATGCAGGGTTGGACCACATAGAACAGGAAATGTTGAAGAATCATACGCATTGGTTGTGGATCAGATGAAGGGAAAGGTATTATATAGGTTTCATTTTTGCCGGTCTTAAGGAGTTTAGAGAAGATACCTGACCGGATTAGTAGGCTAGATAGCCGTACTATTAAGAGGGGTCAATGACTTAGATCTGTGTAAAACTTAGTGCCTCATAGAGCATCAAGTAGTTGCATTTGCATGAGGACTAACAACGCTTCACATTTCGTGAGTCAAAAGTTCTTTCAAAAGAATGTTTGAAAAATTGCGAAGTCATGGACGCGCGGACTGTCCGGGCCTTAGGGGCGGACAGTCCGCGATCCACCAGAGGGGTCCGAAGTCTGACCATTTGTGTTGGCACTATGTTCTATTGCACTGCGGACCGTCCGGGCCTTAGGGCCGGACCGTCCGCAGTCATGACCTGAGGAGGGTGGCTTCGGGCCAGTCCCTGAATTATAGGCGGACGGTCCGGCTGTGAGTCGCGGACGGTCCGCAAGTGTCAAACTCGTTCTTGGACAGGGACTGTGTGTTTTTATATATTTGTACTACGGACTGTCCGGGGGACCAGTCCGGACAGTACTGTCTCAGGTCGCGGACCGTCCGGGATTTATAGCCGGACGGTCCGCGTGTGTTAACTTCTTTTGATCCGAGGCTCGGGTGTTTGAATCTGCCAGGTCGCGGACGGTCCGGCCTTGAAGGGCGGACTGTCCGGACCCACCTTTTGAGTCAGCTCTGACATGTTTCAAACGGTCATTATAGCCGTTATATGTACGGCGGACCGTCCGGCCCTAGGGCGCGGACAGTCCGCGTGTGCGCAGAACTGCCCCCTTTTGCACATAACGGTTGGTTTTAGATGGGGGGCTATAAATAGAAGGGTAGCTCGTGTGAGAGAGCTCTCTTGGCCATTCCTTGCACACATTGAGCTCATTTGTGATCCTCCAACTCACTCTCTCACACTCTTTGCTTGAGATTGCATTCTAGTGAGAGATTGAGGGTTCCTAGTGCATTTGCATCATTTGGTGATTCTTGAGGCACTAGGTGGTACACCGAGCAAGCGTCGTTGGCTTGTTACTCTTGGAGGTTGCCGCCTCCTAGACGGCTCGGGTGATTGTCTCCGTCGAGCTCTCCAAGAAGATTGTGGAGAAGCCGCGGTGTTGATTGTGAGGGGTTCGCGCCTACCTCGCCGGAGCGGCAAAGGTGACATTAGTGGAATCGAGGTATTGAGTGATTTCTTGTCCACTTGGCTCAAAGATCAAGTCGTGTCTTGATAGAGGAGCAAGTGAGAGCTTGAAGTCCACCTCAACGTGGATTAGGGGTGATCGGCAAATCACCGATACCACGGGATAAATTTCGGTGTCTATTCTTTCTAGCATTACTTATTGCCTTGCAATTGATTAGTGATTTGCTTATTGTTCTTCAAGTATTCAATCTCTATAGTTGTTTTTCATACATTGTCTACTTATTGACACTAGAGAATTCATTCCTCTTGTTGTATTGATTAAATTCATTTAGTATTGTTGATTTTAGTCTAAACCGTCTATTCACCCCCCCCCCCTCTAGCCGGTGTCCTAGATCCTACAAGTGGTATCGGAGCCGAGTACTCCATTGTTTGTGGATCTAATCATCCCGGAGTGGGACAAAATGGCTAGTAACAACAATGTGCACATTGGGAAGCCACCGCACTTTGATGGAAACAATTATGATTATTGGAAAATAAGAATGTCAATGCATCTTAGAGCAATGGGTGGAAAAATTTGGCCAATTGTTAGGGATGGATTTGTTGTGTTGAAGGAAGATGAACCATCCGTTAGTGATAATGAGAATATCCTCACAAATGATCAAGCTATGAATGTCTTTTATGATGCTCTTGATATAAATGAGTTCAATCGTATCAAGAATCTCACAACCGCTCATGAGATTTGGATAAAACTAATGGAAATTCATGAAGGAACTACAATTGTGAAGAGTGCCAAACTATATGTGTGCAAAGGGAAGTTTGAGCAATTTATTATGAAAGAAGATGAGAGTGTATCCGATATGTTCAATCGGTTGAATGAGATAGTAAATGAACTCAAAGGACTTGGTTTTAATGTACTGGATGTGGATTTCACACACAAGTTCCTTAGATCACTTCCGGAGAAATATGAGACTATTGTGACAATGCTAGTAAGGAGTGATCTATCTACAACTTCTCCAACTGAAGTATTGGGAGAAATTCTCACTCAAGATATATTTAAGAAGTCACAAGCCGATGCTTTAAGTTTGGCAAAGAAGGTGAAAAATGAATCTATTGCTCTCAAAGCCAAGGCATCAAAGGCAATTGAAAAAGAAGATAGCAATGATGAAGAAAATGAAAGTGAAAGTGATGGTGACATGGCTTTATTTGTAAGGAAATTCAATAAATTCATGAAGATGAAAAGAGGTCAACCTAGAAGAGGTCAAACATCTAGAAGAAATGCTTTCAATGATAGAAAATGTTTTGAGTGTGGGGAACCCGGTCACATTGCCATGAATTGCCCAAGCAAGAAGAAGAAGGGCAAAGATGAAAGTGACAAGAAGAAAAAGAAATACTATAACAAGAAGAAAGATGGCAAAGCCTACTTAGTTGAATGGGACTCGGATGATAGCTCGGATGATGATGATGATGACACCTCATCCAAGCTTAATGCCGGAATTGCCATCAAGGAAGCTCCCTCACTCTTCTCATCCCCCCATTGTCTCATGGCAAAGGGAGATGCTAAGGTAAAAATCATCACCGATTTAAATGATATAAAAGATGATGATGATATCGATGATGTTGATGATGATGGCTATTCATATGATGATCTTGTTAGAATGTTAGGTGAGGCCGATGACTACATGCACAAAGAAAAAGAAAAATTTAAGACCTTGAAGGAATTGTATAAAAACCTCCAAGTGTCTTTTGAGGAGCTCAAGACCTCTCACAATGACCTCAAAGAAAATTGTGAGAAGCTTGCGGATGCTCAAAAATCATCTATTGTGCATGAAGTTGAGGTGGTCACTAAGGATGTTGGAGTCACTTGTGACTTACTTGATAGTCTTACAAGTGAACCACTACCTACTAACTCTATTTGTGATAAATGCAAAATTTCTCTCAATGATAACATTGCTCTTGATGAATCAAAAATTATTGTTGAGAATGAAGTGTTAGTAGATAGAATAAATACTCTAACTCATGACCTAGAAAAGGCATATGGTGGTAAGACTAAATTGGATTTCATATTGGGAAGTCAACGATGCTCTCTTAACCGTGAAGGTCTTGGATATGTTCCCAAGAAAGGAAAGAATGCTTTTGTAAAGCAAAAGACATTGTTTGTGAAAGAATGTGACAAAGTGTGTCACAAGTGTCACAAAAAGGGACATGTTAAGAAAAATTGTCCCAAGTTCAAAAATGTATCCTCCACTTGTTTTGAGCATTGTTATGTTCTTTCTCATAATGCAAAAGGTGTTCATGCTAAACTTATTGGTACTTCAATTGTTGGAAACAAAAAGAAAGCTATTTGGGTACCAAAGACCTTGGTCACTAACATCCAAGGACCCAAGCAAGTTTGGGTACCTAAAAGAGATTAATTTCCTTTTGTAGGTAAACTACAAGGCGGGAGGGAATCATTGGGTGTTGGATAGTGGATGTACTCAACACATGACCGGGGATATGAAAATGTTTACCCAAATGAGTGAGGAAGATTGCTCAAATTATGATAGTATCACATTTGGAGATAATCGTAAAGGAAAGGTTAAAGGTTTGGGTAAAATTGCTATCTCAAATGATCATTCTATATCAAATGTGCTATTGGTTGAGTCTTTGAATTTTAATTTACTTTCCGTAGCTCAATTATGTGATTTAGGATTTTGTTGCAATTTCACGGTTGAAGATGTTATTATCTCTAGTGTTGATGGTAGCAATCTTAAGTTTAAAGGTTTTAGACATGAAAATCTTTATCTTGTTGATTTCTCATCTAATGAGGCAAAGCTCACAACTTGCCTATTTTCAAAAGCTTCACTAGGTTGGTTATGGCATAGAAGACTTGGTCATGTTGGGATGAAGCAACTCAATCGGTTAACCAAGCATGACTTAGTTCGAGGCTTAAAAGATGTGAAGTTTGAAAAGAACAAATAGTGTAGCTCTTGTCAAGCCGGTAAGCAAGCGGCAAACACTCATCCAAATAAAAGTCAAATGTCCACTCATCGACCTTTGGAATTACTTCACATGGATTTATTTGGGCCCACATCTTTTGTAAGTATTGGTGGTAATTCTTATTGTCTTGTGATTGTGGATGACTATTCAAGATTTACTTGGGTTTATTTTCTACGAGACAAATCCAATGTGTTTGAAACATTCAAGTCATTTGCTATATTGGCTCAAAATCAATTTGATTTCGACATCAAAAAGGTTAGAAGTGATAATGGGTCGGAATTCAAAAATGCAAGAATTGATCAATATTGTGATGACAAGGGTATCAAACATGAATTCTCTTCCAAATATACCCCGGAACAAAACGGTATTGTTGAAAGAAAGAATAGAACTCTTATTGATATGGCAAGGTCTATGTTAGCGGAATATAGTATATCGGATTCTTATTGGGCCGAGGCAATAAATACCGCTTGTCATTCATCAAATAGACTGTATTGTCACAAGCTCTTGAAGAAAACCCCATATGAATTGCTCATTGGTAGAAAGCCAAATATCTCATATTTTAGGGTATTCGGTTGCAAATGTTATATTTTGAGAAAGGGGAGCCGGCTTTCTAAATTTGAGAAGAAATGTGATGAGGGTTTTCTTCTTGGATATTCATCAAATAGTAAGGCTTATAGAGTCTTCAACAAAACTCATGGTATTATTGAGGAAGCATATGATGTTGAATTCGATGAAGCAAATGGGTCTCAAGATGAGAGTGATAATCTCGATGATGTCGGGGGAACTCAATTGATAAATGCAATGAAAACAATGGCCATTGGTGAAATAAAACCAAAGGAAGATGATGATGAAAATAGTGTGGTTGCCATTCCTTCATCCTCAACTATAAATGAGGAAGATCACCAAAGCCAACAACTCAATGAAACCTTGGATACTCATGATCAAGGTACTTCAAGACCTTCGGTTCCTCCTAATGCTTCAACAAGCAATTATCAAACGGTATCAAGAATTCATCATTCTATTGTAAAGGATCACCCGGTTGATCAAATTGTGGGTGATATTAGTAAGGGTGTTCAAACTCGCTCTCGCATAGCTTCGTTTTGTGAACATTTCTCTTTTGTATCTTGTATGGAACCTAATCGTGTAGATGAAGCTCTACTTGATGTTGATTGGGTGAATGCAATGCATGAAGAATTAAATAACTTCGCTCGAAATGAAGTTTGGGAGCTTGTTGAGAGACCAAAGAACCACATTGTTATTGGTACAAAATGGGTGTTTCGCAACAAGCACAATGAAGATGGTGTGGTAGTAAGAAACAAGGCAAGATTAGTTGCACAAGGATATACTCAAATTGAAGGATTGGATTTTGGGGAGACATTCGCTCCCGTAGCAAGATTAGAAGCAATCCGGATTCTACTTGCTTATGCTTGTGCACATAATATCAAGCTCTACCAAATGGATGTAAAGAGTGCCTTCCTAAATGGTAAGATTAGTGAACTAGTGTATGTTGAACAACCTCCCGGTTTTGAGGACCCCAAAAGACCTAACCATGTGTTCAAGCTTTCTAAAGCTCTCTATGGGCTTAAGCAAGCTCCACGCGCTTGGTATGAAAGGCTTAGGGATTTCTTGCTTTCCAAAGACTTCAAAATTGGGAAGGTTGACACTACTCTATTCACTAAAAGAATTGGGAAAGACTTATTTGTTTGTCAAATCTACGTTGATGATATTATTTTTGGATCTACTAATGAATTATTTTGTGAGGAGTTCGGAAAAATGATGTCAAAAGAATTTGAAATGTCTATGATAGGAGAATTGAGCTTCTTTCTTGGCCTTCAAATCAAACAATTGAAAGATGGAATTTTTATAAGTCAATCAAAATATTTGAAGGACATGCTCAAGAAGTTTGGTTTAGAAAATGCTAAGCCTATCAAGACTCCAATGGCAACAAATGGTCATCTAGACTTAGATGAAGGAGGTACTATGGTTGATCAAAAACTTTATCGTTCAATAATTGGTAGTTTGCTTTATATTACCGCATCTAGGCCCGATGTTATGTTTAGTGTATGCATGTGTGCTCGATTTCAAGCTTCACCTAGAGAGATTCACTTGAAGGCCGCTAAAAGAATTCTAAGATATTTGAAGTATACTCCCAATATTGGTCTATGGTATCCCAAAGGTGCTCACTTTGAATTAATTGGATATTCGGATTCGGACTATGCGGGGTGCAAAGTTGATAGAAAAAGCACCTCCGGTTGTTGTCAATTTCTTGGTAGATCTCTTGTTTCATGGTCTTCTAAGAAACAAAATTCGGTTGCTCTATCTACCGCCGAGGCGGAATATATATCGGTCGGAAATTGTTGTGCTCAACTATTATGGATGAAACAAACCTTATTGGATTATGGAATTATTTTCAAGAATGTGCCTCTCATGTGTGATAATGAGAGTGCGGTAAAATTAGCTACCAATCCGGTCCAACACTCAAGAACCAAGCATATTGATATACTGCATCACTTCTTAAGGGATCATGTTGGCAAGGGAGATATTTCTATTTATTCCATTGGCACGGATGATCAATTAGCAGACATTTTTACAAAGCCTTTGGATGAAACAAGATTTTGTTCTCTAAGAAGTGAAATGAATGTGATCGATCTCTCAAATGTGGCTTGAAGTTGATCACACATGTGTCGTATTGCAACTCGGGTCTAAATATGCTCTTTATGCTATTTATTTGGTATTATTGGTGCATTTTTCATTCCTAATTGCTCTAGATAGTTTAATTCAAAAATTTTGCACTACTCAATTACATAATATGTATATGCATGCATACTAACTCTTGGATCAGTCGAAATGTCCATATATGAGCACCAATTTGGATTCGAAATTCAAAATCAGCAAGTGAACAGCAATTGGAAAAATGAGTATCAGGCCGCGGACCGTCCGCCCATGGACCGCGGACCGTCCGCAGCATCAGGACCTGGACAGTCCGAGCAGCCTCGCAGACCGTCTGAAATCATCAGGGCGCGGACCGTCCGCTGCCCCAGCGCGGACCGTCCGCGACAGGGCAGTATAATCGGCAGTGGCCGCAGACTTGACATTTGTGCCCATTCGCTCTTTCACTCTTGCTCTCCACTCGCCCAATACTCTCCTGTGTCGAGTGTGCGTGGACGGTGAAGTAAAGTTGCGCGCGGACAGTACGGCAGCTTGTGGCAACATTCCATCAACATGTCTTCATCACGGTATCTTCAAATCTTGTGGATTTCATCAAATCTCTTCATTTTTGAGATTATTTGGGATTCCTCTCTGATCTGAAATTGAGCATTAGGTTTCAAAATCTGATTGGTGGGATTGTTAGTTCTCCTCAATGTGAATGCTATGCAAAATTTTGAACTTGTTTGGATGCATATTCTCTGCAAAATCATCAAATTCGACATTTGTGGCGGCTAGGGTTCTTTGGAGTCGCCCCTGGTCGGTCGCGGACCGTCCGCCTGGTGGACGCGGACCGTCCGGGCCTCTGGCGCGGACCGTCCGGCCCCCTAGCGCGGACCGTCCGGACCCTGGCAGAGCATTACAGTTCCATTCCTTTTTATAGTGGTGATTGGTATCAATTATTTATCTATGGATGTCTGTCACATTGTTGCAGTGGTTTTGGTGGTCTCCGCAAGAAACTTGCAGGTCGCTTTAAATCCAAGCGCCCTCGTGGAAATGATGATGACTATACACCAACCACTGATTCAGAGGCCCAATCCTCAGCTGGGGGCACTGAATCCATGGATGCTGAAGATTTTCCTCATGTTCATCCCGATTATCCCATTGATACCCAAGGATGGACTTATCCAAAGCGGAGATTTTCTATGGCTGAGTACTGCTCTAGACGGACTGTGAACCAGTATACTCTGCCATCTGATACAAATATCCAGTTTTTCCACACTCAGCTGCAGTTTGATGTCTTTTGGGGCACCCTGGTGGATACCAATTTTCATAAGCATCAGGTGATTGATTGGTCCTTCTTGCTAAGTCAATCAGTCATGGAGGGTCTCATCCCTAAATTTGAAACATGTGGATTATATCAGTTTATGGGGCAACGCACCGATTTCAATGAAATGGCAGTTAAGCAATTCTTGGCTACCTCGGAGATAGATATTGCAGAAGAATCTATCACCTGGATGACTGGCTTCAAGCGCTATTCTGCTTCTTTTGCTGACTTTGCCGCTGCCAACAGTCTGGACTATGGCACCATTTCTGCTGGGCTGGATCTTTATACTGAAGATAATTTTGAGGATTTTGTGCAGTTTTATGAGCCAGCCAGGCTCGGTATACCCAAGAGGTTTGGAGAGACAGCAGGACTCAGACATCATCCTGCTGTAATCAACAAGATTGCTAGAGTCACCATTCTTCCCAAGAGTGGTGATAAGAGTAAAATACGGGATAAGTTCTGGAACATCATCCAGCACATCATGAATGGTGAAGTCATGAATATTGTTCTTTTCATGATGAGACAGCTTAATGATTTGAAAATGGATAAGAATCAAAATTTGGCATATGCTCCTTACATTATGGCTCTCATCAAATCCAAGACAAGATTTGAGGGCCCATGCGAGATTGTTCACACCCCATTCAGGCCTTTTAAGAATGAGATAGGGTTTCTCACCAGGCCACTCACCCCCTTCCCTGATGATGAGGAAGACCCTGGCTATGAGGGTGGAGCAGCTCCTAATGTTGAGGGACAACAGATGCCTCCTCCTCCACCTCCTCCTCAGCCTCAGCACTATTGGGAGCCTGCTCCAGGATACTTTGATCCTTATTTTCACAATATGCAGCAAGGGCTTGAGACTCATATTGATACTCGCTTTGAGGGCCTGATGACACATGTGGATCACCGCCTCGATGACATGCAGTCTCGCTTTGACAGTAACTGGGATGTGCTCAACTCTGAATTTTCTGAGTTTTGTGATCAAATTCACACTAATGTCACTGATCCCATCATGTCCAGGCTGAATAATATGCAACAGAGTTTTCAAGATAACATGGGTGCTCTCTCCAGTCAATTTGACAATCTTTCTACAAATGACAACATGCATGATATAAGTCAGAGGCAGCAGCAGCTCCAGCAGGATTTTGGCCAGTTCTCCTCCCTGTTTGACACCTTCAGCACTCACTACTACAACATGCATCCTCCGCTGAGTGATCAGTGAGGCCTCTCCTTTGTGGCAATTGATGCCAAAGGGGGAGAGAAGTGATGAGAAGTTGTCTGGCGTCTCCTTCAGGGGGAGTTGGTGGTTCTATGTGGACATTAAGACCATGCATATGCATTTTAGAAGTTGTCTGGCGTCTCCTTCAGGGGGAGTTGGTGGTTCTATGTGGACATTAAGACCATGCATATGCATTTTACCTTTTTATGCCGCTTGCATTAGTTTATGTCTTACGCATTTGGAACTGGTTTGAACTGTTAACTCTATGTCGTATGTCTGTGGACTATTATCTGTAATATTCTGTGGGATGAACTACTATGTGTGGTTAATCGAGGAGTGATTATAATTGCTGCGCTCACTCTACGAATCATCTCTTGTATGCCTCGATAACCATGATTGTAGGAAAGTCTCCATCAAACTCCAATATATTATGTGTGTTATATCTTCAGCTTCAAATAATCCTGCACACTTAGGGGGAGCCTTTCTTACATACTGAGTTTTTATTGGGATTTATCTATCTCTCGGACAGAACTCCAAACCAAGATAAGTCCTATGAAACTCATCTCCAAGATCTATCTTATACCTTAGGTATGAGAGAGATTTGGAAAAACTAAACTTCTCTTTAATATACTATGTGTTGTTGTCATCAATTACCAAAAAGGGGGAGATTGTGAATCATCTAGGCCCCTTTGGTAATGTTTTGGTAATTAATGACAACTGTTTGTGGACTAACGATTCTTGGAGAAATAAGAATGCAGGGTTGGACCACATAGAACAGGAAATGTTGAAGAATCATACGCATTGGTTGTGGATCAGATGAAGGGAAAGGTATTATATAGGTTTCATTTTTGCCGGTCTTAAGGAGTTTAGAGAAGATACCTGACCGGATTAGTAGGCTACATAGCCATACTATTAAGAGGGGTCAATGACTTAGATCTGTGTAAAACTTAGTGCCTCATAGAGCATCAAGTAGTTGCATTTGCATGAGGACTAACAGCGCTTCACATTTCGTGAGTCAAAAGTTCTTTCAAAAGAATGTTTGAAAAATTGCGAAGTCATGGACGCGCGGACTGTCCGGACCTTAGGGGTGGACAGTCCGCGATCCACCAGAGGGGTCCGAAGTCTGACCATTTGTGTTGGCACTATGTTCTATTGCACTGCGGACCGTCCGGGCCTTAGGGCCGGACCGTCCGCAGTCATGACCTGAGGAGGGTGGCTTCGGGCCAGTCCCTGAATTATAGGCGGACGGTCCGGCTGTGAGTCGCGGACGGTCCGCAAGTGTCAAACTCGTTCTTGGATAGGGACTGTGTGTTTTTATAGATTTGTACTACGGACTGTCCGGGGGACCAGTCCGGACAGTACTGTCTCAGGTCGCGGACCGTCCGGGATTTATAGTCGGACGGTCCGCGTGTGTTAACTTCTTTTGATCCGAGGCTCGGGTGTTTGAATCTGCCAGGTCGCGGACGGTCCGGCCTTGAAGGGCGGACTGTCCGGACCCACCTTTTGAGTCAGCTCTGACATGTTTCAAACGGTCATTATAGCCGTTATATGTACGGCGGACCGTCCGGCCCTAGGGCGCGGACCGTCCGCGTGTGCGCAGAACTGCCCCCTTTTGCACATAACGGTTGGTTTTAGATGGGGGGCTATAAATAGAAGGGTAGCTCGTGTGAGAGAGCTCTCTTGGCCATTCCTTGCACACATTGAGCTCATTTGTGATCCTCCAACTCACTCTCTCACACTCTTTGCTTGAGATTGCATTCTAGTGAGAGATTGAGGGTTCCTAGTGCATTTGCATCATTTGGTGATTCTTGAGGCACTAGGTGGTACACCGAGCAAGCGTCGTTGGCTTGTTACTCTTGGAGGTTGCCGCCTCCTAGACGGCTCGGGTGATTGTCTCCGTCGAGCTCTCCAAGAAGATTGTGGAGAAGCCGCGATGTTGATTGTGAGGGGTTCGCGCCTACCTCGCCGGAGCGGCAAAGGTGACATTAGTGGAATCGAGGTATTGAGTGATTTCTTGTCCACTTGGCTCAAAGATCAAGTCGTGTCTTGATAGAGGAGCAAGTGAGAGCTTGAAGTCCACCTCAACGTGGATTAGGGGTGATCGGCAAATCACCGATACCACGGGATAAATTTCGGTGTCTATTCTTTCTAGCATTACTTATTTGCCTTGCAATTGATTAGTGATTTGCTTATTGTTCTTCAAGTATTCAATCTCCGTAGTTGTTTTTCATACATTGTCTACTTATTGACACTAGAGAATTCATTCCTCTTGTTGTATTGATTAAATTCATTTAGTATTGTTGATTTTAGTCTAAACCGTCTATTCACCCCCCCCCCTCTAGTCGGTGTCCTAGATCCTACAGTGTTATGTCGGCACTGCTAGCAAGGAGACTCAGATGCTTATTCAATCCTCTCTCATGGAGAGAGTGCGTGCGGCTCAGCAGCAGGATCGTCTATTGCAGGAAGCTCGAAAGAGGGTGGGTGATGGTAAACCGCAGGAGTTCACCATTGATGAGAATGATTTGGTTCGTTTCAGGGACCGCCTCTGTGTGCCTCAGAAATCAGAGGTGAAAATGGATATCTTGAGCGAAGCTCATAAAACGCCTTACACCGTCCATCCTGGCGAAACCAAAATGTACCGAGATTTGAAGCAAAACTTCTGGTGGAAGCGAATGAAGGTTGACGTTTCTAAGTATGTGGCCGCCTGTGAAGTATGTCAGCGCGTGAAGGCCGAGCATAAGCGGCCTGCAGGTTTGCTGAAGCCATTAGAAATTCCAGAGTGGAAATGGGAGCATATCACCATGGATTTTGTGGTGGGTCTACCTCGTTCCCCTCGTGGCAGGGATGCTATTTGGGTGGTAGTGGATCGCTTGACTAAGTCTGCGCATTTTATTCCCATGAAGACCACAAATTCAGCTTCAGATTTGGTTCCTTGTATATGAAGGAAGTAGCCAGGCTTCACAGGGTACCTAAGTCTATTGTTTCTGATCGAGACTCCAAATTTGTATCCAAATTCTGGGAGGGTCTCCATAGTGCTTTGGGCACCAAGCTTTCGCTTAGTGTCGCTTTTCACCCTCAGACGGATGGTCAGTCAGAGCGAACAATCCAAACCTTGGAAGACATGTTGCGTTCTTGTGTTCTGTCATGGAAGGGTAGCTGGGAGGATCATCTTGCTCTGGCAGAGTTTGCTTATAACAACAGCTACCAGGCTAGCATCAAGATGGCACCATTTGAGGCTTTGTATGGCAGGCGGTGTATCTCTCCTCTGTGCTGGGAGACTTTGGGAGAGAGATCCCTGGTTGGTCCTGATTGGGTTCAGCAAACTTCTGAAAAGGTTCGGGAAATTCGTCAGAATATTTTGGCAGCTCAGAGTCGTCAGAAGAGTTATGCTGATGTGAGGAGGCGGGATCTGGAATTTGTTGTGGGTGACCAAGTCCTTCTAAGGGTATCACCCACTAAGGGAGTTGTTCGGTTCGGTGTCTCTGGGAAGCTCAGCCCGAGATACATTGGACCGTTCACTATCTTGGCTCGAGTGGGCAGCCTGGCTTATTGCTTGCTACTGCCGGATTCCATGGCGGGGGTACACCCGGTTTTTCATGTCTCTATGTTGAGGAAGTTCTTGCGGGATCCGGACCATCAGATTGAGATGGAACCAATTGCGGTGCAGCAGGATCTGACTCTAGAGTGTCGTCCGGTGCGTATATTGGAATTCTCGGAGCGTGTGTTGAGGAAGAGATCAATTAAGTATGTCAAGGTCTTATGGACTAATCAATCTGAGCGTGAGGCTACGTGGGAACTTGAGGAGCTGATGCGGCAGAAGTACCCAGAACTTTTCGTTGTGGGTAAGTGTTGTTGATTCATTAATCTTTTCTTTTGTCATTCCGATAGAAGCGTCAGAATTCGAGGTTGAATTATTTTTAAGAGGGGTAGAGTGTGATACCCGGTTTGCAAAGAAGAGAAGTTGGGGTTGTTCTTTTTGTTTTTTTTCCTCATCCGGTTGTTGTTTTGGGGATTTGGAATTTTGTGGAAAACATTCACAACTAGGGCAGTATAATTTATTTGGTTTGACGCTAGCGTTGCGGTCGGGAGCTGTCGCGTGGGTTAGTTGGGCCGCAATAGGTGTTTCGGCCCATTAACCCTCCCAAACCCTAGCCGCCTCCCTCCTAACCCCCTCCCCCCATGTGCAGCCCCCCCCCCCACTTCTCCTCCTCCCCTTGGCCGCCGCCCCCCTGCCCATCACCTCCTCTCTCAATTTTTGCAGCCACCAAACCCTAGCCGCCGCCCCCCTCAATCCCCTCCTCCCAAGGTGCCAATCCTTGCCGCTCGGATCGTCGTCTCGTGGTGCGATTCTCCAACCGTTTTGGTGGTGGGAAGAAGGGAGGAAGGAAAGGGGGAGAACCCAAGGTGATTTTTGTGTTCATCCCTTGTTCATTTGCGCTGCGATTCAATTGATTAGATGTTGCGTTTGCGATTAGATAGAGGGGGGCTGTCCAGAATTTTACGTGGTGGATGAACAGCGGAAGTTCTAGCAGTTTTTAGGGTTTTTTCGTGAAGAATTAATGGGGATCAATTTGGGGATCTTGTAGAACTTTGTTTTACCTTTCCAACGAGTATTTATGCGCTCAATTTGGAGTTATAAATTAAAAGTTATCATCGTTTGAATCCGGGTGTGTGGCTGTCCAAAAAAACAGATTTTTCAGAGTGATGAACAGCAGAAGTATTAGCAGTTTCTGGGGATTTTTCGGGAGTAATTAGTGTTAATCAGTATGAAAATCATGTAGGGCTTTTTCTTATCTTTCCAACAAGTACTTATGCGCTCAAATCGGAATTATATTTTAAAAGTTATCGCTGTTTGAATCCGAGTATGTCGCTGCCCAAATCAGAAAAAAACAGATTGCAGGGTTTATTTTGTGGACCGTTTAGAGGTAATTAGATGTTAGAATTTAATCATGAGTCGTATACAAAACTTGTGGGAAATTTTATGTAGTTGTCTCTGAAGTTTTTGTTTGACACCACTGCTGTCCTAATTTTTAAGTTATGGAATTGTTAAGCAGCGCCGCTGCAGTTTGGTTAGTGAGGGGAGAATTGTTACCGCGGCGGGGTTGAGATTGCGCGTAGGTGCGGTGTTGTCTTTGAGTTTTTTATGTGAATTTGGTGCACTAAGTTGGGTGTCAAAAACAGGTGGTGGACTTCCGGATCGTTCTTAGGGATTTTGCCCAAACTTCGGTGAAGGCAAGTAAAACTGTGATGGTTATTCCGTCTGTCAGATGAGGAGTCTTATACTTGTTTATGTTGTGCTATCATGTTCAAATTCATATTTTCTTTTGAGTACCATCATTTGAAAATGTTCATGTTTCATGGATTTCGTATGTTGAGTTTGAGGTTTGATTATGTTACTCAAGTGGTTATTATGTGGAATGGTTGGAAGTAAATGCCTAGCACATTTTTATTTGAGAAGAACTTATGATGTTGTCATGCATAATGCACTCATCATCCATTGCATTGAAGTTTCGTCGCGATCTTATGGTCCGACCGTACCGGTACATTGAGCATCATATGTTGCCCGAGAAGGGGTATGGTGCAGCTTCATATCCTTAGAGATATGGAGGCAGAAGTCATTATTGTATTTGTAGCCATGTGCATTCATGGGAGAGGTGTTGAATCTATTATGTGGATGTGGATAATTTGGACTTGTGCATGGTGATTCTACTTGGTGTTGAGCTTTTAGTTACTTGTTTACTTGCAACAATTTACTGTTCAAAAGAAAAGAAAGAAGTCCTAAACACGTGGTTGTGTAAGCACAGTTGATTTACAATGTCCTATTTGTTGTTGTTATGTTTACTTGTTGAGATGTGTTATCTCACATCTTGCATTGTTTGATGCAGGCACCTAATTTCTGCTTTGGGAATAGAGGGAGGTAGCAGCACGGCCACTACACCTTTAATAAAGGAACCACCATTTAATAATGTTGTTAATCAGAGTTGGACAAGTCTAGTGAATTGCTTTGTTCTTGGTTGAGCGTTTATTTTGGGGTGGGCTGAGTTTCTTATCCCATTTGTTTTGCTTCAGTTGGGTCATAATTAAGTTTTACCACTTTTGCATTTCAGTTTCTACTATGTGAATTATATGTCTTTATATCTTGTATGAGCTTCATGTTTCCCCTCCTTGTTATGCTAGTTTTCAAAGGAGGTGCTGCCGGATTTTGCTATATATTCTTTCTTTATTACTTCTCTTGTGTTGAGTAAGTATGGTGGGTGGGGTTTGTGGTATTATCCATTGTATGTGACCAGTGGGGTGTTACAATCCTCTCTCTCGGCCTTCACGGTCGACAACTTCTCCATCAGTCTACGGCTGTTGTTTTCTGCAGCTGACTTGTCCCGCGCAGCTTCCGTGTGCTACGTTCAGAGGTGCTCAATCACCCCCTCGAGTCGTTGCCTCTCGGCAGCAAACTCCGCGGTCAGGGCACCCGACGCAACATGATCAGCAAAGGCAGCCGCCTGCCACAAAAAAGTTCATCAAACTTGCAATCGCATAAACACAGCAAACTGTCGATGTCCCAGACGACTTACATGCCTCAGCTGCTGCGCAACTGAGCCCGCCACGTCTTTAGCGGAGACGGCCGAAGTAATCTCATGGCTGGCGCAAAATCTAGACCACGGGTCCTGCGAAGCACCCTTCGCTTCGGTCGTCGCCGCAACCGATGCGGCCACCACCGGAGCCGGGACAACAGCCAGTTGCCCAGCATCTGACCCTGCATCACAATCTTGTTCAAGACCCGGACCCCAAGAGAGAGAGAGAGAGAGAGAGAGACTCACCGACAAGTCCTTGCCCCGTGCGGGCATCAAACATCATGACCCCACCCACGATGTAGTCATCCACGTAGATGGAGAGTTTGGCCCCACCTGCCATCGCCTCGTTCAGTGCACAGCGGAGACGACGGCCCTCGCTCCTGCGAGGGCTCAACGGAGGGCGGTTTGCTCGAGCCGGGGGCGACGGTTCTCGCACCCGATGAAGGCTTACTAGGGCCGGGGGCGGTAGGCTTTGCAGCCGGCGGTGGTTTGCCGCTCCCGGGGGCGGCGGACTTTGCAATTCCCCACGCCTTCTTGACCTTGCGATTAGGGTCCCCGACCCTAGTGAACGCCCGGCACTTCCGCGTCGCATCTTGGTGATCCTTTTCTATCACTGCCGATACAATAGCAGTAATATTCCGTCCATAAGGAAAAATCTTCATCCCATGGGCTAAGCGAGACGTAAACATGTCCTCGCCGACCGCTCGGGGGATCGGAACGTTCCTCGGCCAGCGACCCCAGGTAACCTCCAGCATTCGCACCGAAGAATCCCGGAGCTCGGGCGAAGACATCCTTCCCTCGGGGGCCGCACAAGTTCCCATTAAATCCACAGCAAAACGATCGGAGACACCCAACCCCTCAGCTGCAGTACCTAGTTTTCTCTTTTTAGTGGCCGGCACAGCTCCCCGCGAAGGGCCTTCCTCAACCGCAGCCGCTGGCTTTTTTCCCCGGCGATCGACAGTAGTAGCAGCGTCGTCTCCTGGGTAACCGCCATATGGCAGATGGTTCAACTCGAAGACACGGTTCAAACGAACATTGGAACCACGAATATCCCAACTCCGCAAAGCCTCCATCCTCGGCACATATTGCCCCACAATCCTCACTGCTCCATCCTCTACTTCACGCACAAATGCGGCTGGGTACTGGCCCCGCAAATCCAAAGCGAAGGTAGGACTTCGCACCAACTGCTCGCCCAAGGTAGGCATCTGGCGAGGGCACACTTCGCCAAGCACCCAGCCGTGCGCCAAGGGTCACACTCCATAGCCAATGAACTCCTCAACCAAATCATGCCCGCTGCTCATGCGGGCAGCATACCGGAGGGCCCCTTCGTCCTCATCGTCATCCGCCACCTCAAACGGTGGGAATGCCACGTAACAGTGGGAGCACATGACGGACGCAGGGAGCCCTGGGAGGTCTTCGACTTCCCCTCTAGAGACATAAAACCAATAGTCCCACCAGTTGCCCCACTTGTTCCGAGCGCAGGGGACTATTTCCACGACTTCCACCGACGTCTTTCCGGTCCTCGACGTGAAGGTGCACGATCCAAATTGTGCAATCTTATCTCCAATTTTCCTCTTTTGCAAGTGCAGACAATAGTTCTTGGCGAAGACCTCCACGGACGGCTGACTGCCATATGAAGTCACCGCCCAGACATACTTCGCCAGGGCGACCACGGCGTTAGGTGTCAACTGGTGGACCTACACGTTGAACCTCTACAAGACCTCCGCCACGAAATGATGCGCTGGTAGGCGAAGGCCGGCGATGAAGAACGCCTTGAACACAACTAATTCGCCCTCAGGCTCAGGAATCTTCTCAGCGCCCGGGACGCGCCCAACACCGTCACCAAAATACCCCAGCTGATGCATCTCCTACACACGAACCGAGAAAATCCTCAAGGTGTTGAACTCCACCGTGTGGCCCGGCTGCAACTCCATCGCCGCCAAATCGCTCAGGGTATCCTCGGACGATGGATCCGCCGATGACGCACTCGCAGCAGATGAGGAGGAAGATATTGCTACGTACTATCGGCGGCGGTGCGCGATTTGCTTGACGCGGGCCAGATCTCTGAAGCAGAAGAACAAGGAGGACAGGCAAGCGGTTTGAAAAAGCTAGGGTTTTCCAGCGCAAGCAAGGGTAAGCAACAGCCCAAGCCGCGCCGCCCTTTTTATAGACAGGACGCAGCGCTTCGAGAAACACGCAGTCCAACAGTGCCACGTCCATCAACGGTCACCTCAAAAACCCCCGCGGGACCACTTCGAGCGAGGGCAGTGTGGCAGAACCTCCCAAGTTATTGGGCCCACATGCACCTGTCCTTGTCTCAAAGACCTCAGACAGCTATGCATGTGCACTAAATAACTTAACATGATCCGTCCGATTGCCCCAAGGACATCGGATAAACCACTTACATCCAGAACCGCGGGATTAAGTAACACAAATCACACACATCAATATTTTGCAGCAGAAATCTTATTACCAAATTTTACAAGTTACAAAAATTTTATATTATTTTATCGGAGTGATTACAAAAGTATAAGTTTGAAATATATATGCTAGCTCAAGGGATCATCCTCAATAAGAAGTATAGAAGGGTTACTTAGACTTATAAGAAGGCCGAGCCCACCGGCACTTAACACCATCAACAACAGCACAAAGTTAGAACCTGAAAAACAACAGGGAATAAAACCCTGAGTATGGAATTACTCAGCAAGACTTACCCGACTAAAGAAAAGACTCTCAAGGGTATGCTGGTTATAAGGGAGTCAAGGTAAGGCTTTCCAATAATCAAAGACTCTGTTTTGCAGAAATGCTTACTAAAGTGGATCCTTAAAAATCCAATTTTATTTGTCAAGTTAAGTAGAGTTACCTGTAACTAGAGTTCTTTCTACCCTAGTTCAATCGCTGGTCCTGCACTAGCCAATTTCTTAACAAAAGCCCATCGTCTTTAGTGGAATGCTACGTGTAAGTCAGTGGCCAAGTCTCCATAACCGCGGAGGTACGGCGATCCGAATCGATTATACTCAGCTGAGGATCTCCAATCACACGACATATGTAGCACTTAACCCTTGCATATGTCAACCCGCCACCGGGGTTCTTAAGACCGGATCAGGTTCACGCAAACCGAGAGCACAGATACACCACCGTCCAGCCTCTTGCCACGGAGGGTACACGCTACTCTCGCCACCGCTCCACGCCCATTTCGTGTTATCTTATTCCGGCCTTAGTCTACCCGAGGCAAGGCTTACCCATGACGAGGCATGTGACCAGTTAAAGGGTCCTCGGTCAGCAGGCCTACATCGACAAGGTCCTTAATCGACTCAGACGGAGACACTACACCGAGACTCTCTTCTCGTGCAAGTCACCCGCCCGGTCTCAGCTTAATCATTTAACCCAAAACTTGGTACCTGGCAGAGGTACATCTTTTCCGATGTTGAACCCATCAAGGCCATGATGGATCCACCATCAAATTTTATTTTCAAAAACATCCCACCCACTTTTGCCACATCATCTTTTGTAAAACAAAACATTTTGTTTTTCTAAAGCAAGGCTAAGCATCAAAATCTTTTTGTAAAACGGGTGATCAAGGAAGGTAATCAAATTCAAGGAAGGTAATGCAGGAACTGTTTTAGCAATCAACTCCTATCACCTAATGCATCAAGCAAGTGAGAAAGATTTTAAAAGCATCAAGGAGGTGGCAAATGCACCGGGGCTTGCCTGAGTAACACTAGGTTAGTGTTGTTAGGTGACGTCCGCTTGACGAGTATGCTTCGACCGAGCACTTGCTTGATTTAACCATCTTCAGGTTGATTCATCAGCTTCAGCTTGCAGATTAGCCCGCGCTTGGGGTCGACTTGGCTTGTCTTCCGCATCACGTGATTAATTAACGTACCTGAATGAAATGCATTATGCACATGAATGCATATCGACAAGAATATTATAAACCTAAATAGTGCTACGCGATAGCGATTTAAACACCTAGCGGCGAGGCGTTGTTCAATTTTATACGGAAATACTAGTTATCAGCGTATGACTAAGCGTAATAATTACGCTTCTCGAACCTAACGCAAACATCACGCCACTTATTCTAACAAGTAGAGCCTTATCAAACCACATAAAGTTTTCACAAGTCCACAATTTAAAATCTAAAGACCTAAAACACTAATGGATGATGACCACTAAGTAGCTTTTGGATTTTAACTAAAGCGGACCAACCGATGCTGCTTACCTCCAACTGATTTGGACCACGATAAATAGTTATTCAAGATTATTAAATTAAACGATCAATATTCCTCTATGTGATTTAACCGATTACCCAACATAGAATACGACTACTAGAGCAAAGCATCGACTTCTTTAGCAAACATCTAACACAGACACGACGCGTCTGCTAAATACGAGATTTATTACGATTAATAAATCTAGCTAATCTAATTTGATTAACCGAAATAATAAATTGGCTTACCAATACTGATTTGATTCGATATCCGCAAGCGCGATGACGGTTTTCCAGTTTAGATATTTGGTTGAGTCCCAAGAGAGCGCTTACAGGCCTCGCCTCTCTCGAACATAAGGGACTTCTCATCCAAAGCAGGTCCGACATCAAGCTTGCGAGAACGTCGACAGTCTCCGAATAAAATCTTTGATCGAATCCTTGGCGAGCATTAAACTAAGCTGCACTTCGACGACAACCAGATCGATATCGGGACTCGACGGCAGTGCAACACCACCACGAGATGAAGGCAAACTGGCTACAGCGGCTTAGGACATGTGCGGAGGCTGACAGCAGGGGACTTCGAGATGGGTAGCGAGACTCGACGGCGAACGGCGCGACGACGAATTAAGTCGCGGCGAGGTTGATGACGAGATAGGGATTTTAAAGCCGAGCGAGTACGCTGACGAGTTAGAAAAAGATTCGGCGCGCGAATCCGACGCGCACCGATTTTTGTTTTATTGCTCTACGCACGACGCGTGGACAGACAGCAGCAAGCAAGGACGCGTGGCAAAGGAAGGAGAGAAGCAGCAGGGAGCAACCGAACGGAGCTGTAGCCGGGCGAACTGGAGACTCGACGAGCTGCTCGACAAAGGAGGAAATGGAGACAGAGCAGGGAGGACGAGGGAGACAGGACCATGGGCGAGCAGAGCGCGCAGGGCTGGGCGATCTAGGACGCGCAGGGACTTCGCGAGCTGGGCGCGGCATGGGAAGTACTGCAGACGGGCGACGGCGGCCATGGGAGACAAGGGCCTCGGCTGGGAGCATCCATGGGAGGGGTCTCGGCGAGCAGCAGGAAGATCCGGTCAGGCGCGACCGAGCAAGGGTGTCGCGGCAAGGGAGCAGAGACAGTCTAGCGAGCTGCAGCCGACCATGGATGGAGTAGCGAGCTGCAGTCGACCATGGATGGAGCAGGCGCTGGGCAGTCGGCTCCGGTGATTGAGGTCGACGCGAGCACTAGAAACCGAGCAGGAAGGCAGGGGCGAGCTCGAGGAGATGCCGAGCCGACGACGAGCGCGCCAGGACTTGGGCACCATAGCAGCGCGACAGAGAGCACGGCGCGCAGAGAAACCTGGCCGGGCGCCATGAGGAATTGGAAACAGAGGCTGAGCGCGGACAAGAACTGGACGCCGGCGTTGGGAACTGAGGGGGAGAAGAAAAGGGAACTAGCGAGCTCTGCCAGGAACGGAGCTGGGCGACGAGCGGAAGGGAGCCGGAGCGCGCGAAAGATATAGGAGCTGGGGAGCGAGAAGATAAGCTCGCGGTAGAAAATATCCTGGAGTGAATCGCTGCACAGAGAGAAACCAGCGTCGCGCACAGTGATTGGAAAAAAATCAACGCCATGAGCGGCTGGGGATAGGGCCAGGCGGCCGGAAAAAAAAAACAAAAGATCTAGAGGGACGGCGTGGAGAGGATAAGGAGAGAAGGAAAATCTGATTTTTACACTTTTCTCTAATTTTTTATTTCTTTCTTCTCCTATTTCTTTCACAGAGAATTACGATATTTAGATCACGATTTTTAGCAATAAATAAATAATCAACACGTTACAGGATACACATTTCTTTCTATGAATTAGTGAACCAAATTAATCACTAATTACTTACTTTCAGTTTTAATTACATTTAGTCTGAGTTGTTTCGGACTAAAAACTATGTTTGTGAATTCCAATTAATTTGGAGTCGAACAAAAATTTACCTCCTACTATGAATCAGGGAAATAAATTAATTCTAAATGCTGGGTGTCAGCTCTAACTATCTCAGCCCGATTTAATTTTAAACAGGGCGAGTCTCGATACGTCCCGAATTCGCATTCTCTGTATAACTTTTAAACGGACACACGACTCGACATATCGCGGAATAAATGCGCGATATCGATGCGGCATCGAGATTGCGATCCTAACTATTTTGCATTGAGTATTTTAATCATCGAATTATAATTAGTTTATTTGAGATACGGATTGCAACGGTGAATCGGGCTTCCAAAGTCGTATTTGCGCGAGCGATGAATTTTTAAATAATCACCGGACGCACCGATTTTCGGAACAACGATGTTCCGAACATCACGAAGATTTAGGAAGAGCCCAGATAGATAGAAATAAAAACTATGTCGCACTCGCGACAAACGACACCGATGCGAGATAAAAATCGTGATAGACGAAGATGTTTAAAATTGAACATCTGTTTTATCCACTGATATTACGCACTTAAATTCATACTCGTTGTCGAGCGGAATATAAATACCTGGGGTGTTACAGGCAGCATCTCCACCATCTAGCGATGTCTTTGGCACCAGATGACTTAGTCGAACTGGTCCCTCGGAGAGCAAATGTTGGGGCGAAGGCGAAGACGCTACCCTTCTGTCGGGGACCATAATTAGGGGTACCCTCAAGACGCCTAATTCTCAGCTGGTAACCCCCATCAGCATAAAGCTGCAAAGGCCTGATGGGTACGATTAAGTCAGGGATCAGTCCACACGAGTGACTCGATCACGCTTCACCCGAGCCTAGCCTCGGCCGAGGGCAGCCGACCTCGAGAGACTTCCGTCTCGCCCGAGGCCCCCCTTTTAACGGCGGACACACCACCGGCTCGCCCGAGGCCTTGGCTTCGCTCAGAAGCAACCCTGACTAAATCGCCACACCGACTGACCAAGTTGCAGGAGCATTTAACGCAAAGGTGGCCTGACACCTTTATCCTGACACGCGCCCCCCGGCAGAGCCGAAGTGACCGCCGTCACTCCACCGCTCCACTGACCAGTCTGACAGAAGGACAGCGTCGCCTGCGCCACTCCGACTGCAGTGCCACTCGACAGAGTGTGTCTGACAGGCAGTCAGGCCTTGCCAAAGGCGCCATAACGAACTCCGCTCCGCCCGACCCCAGGGCTCGGACTCGGGCTAAGACCCGGAAGACGGCGAACTCCGCTCCGCCCGACCCCAGGGCTCGGACTCGGGCTAAGACCCGGAAGACGGTGAACTCCGCTCCGCCCGACCCCAGGGCTCGGACTCGGGCTAAGACCCGGAAGACGACGAACTCCGCTCCGCCCGACCCCAGGGCTCGGACTCGGGCTAAGACCCGAAAGACGACAAACTCCGCTCCGCCCGACCCCAGGGCTCGGACTCGGGCTAAGACCCGGAAGACGGCGAACTCCGCTCCGCCCGACCCCAGGGCTCGGACTCGGGCTAAGGCCCGGAAGACGACGAAACTCCGTCTCGCCCGACCCCAGGGCTCGGACTCCGCCCTGGCCTCGGCCAAACGATCTCCGCCTCGCCCGACCCGGGGGCTCGGGCTCGGCCTCGGCAACGGAAGACAAACTCGACCTCGGCTTCGGAGGAGCCCCCACGTCGCCCTGCCTAGGGCACAGGCCCGCCACGTCAACAGGAAGCGCCATCATCGTCCTACCCCGAATCGACTCGGGTCACGGAGAACAAGACCGGCGTCCCATCCGGCCAGCTCCGCGCGGATGGGCAATGATGGCGCTCCACGAGCTCTGTGATGACGGCGGCCCTCAGCTCTCTTACGGAAGCAGGGCGACGTCAGCAAAGACTCGACCGCTCCAACAGCTGTCCCTCCGCCAGGCTCCGTCGCTCCTCCGACAGCCACGACATCACGCCAGCAAGGTGCCAAGACCTCTCCGGCTGCCACATTGGCATGTACCTAGGGCGCTAGCTCTCTCTCCGCTAGACACGTAGCACTCTGCTACACCCCCCATTGTACACCTGGATCCTCTCCTTACGACTATAAAAGGGAGGACCAGGGCCTTCTTAGAGAAGGTTGGCCGCGCGGGACCGAGGACGGGACAGGCGCTCTCTTGGGGCCGCTCGCTTCCCTCACCCGCGTGGACGCTTGTAACCCCCCTACTGCAAGCGCACCCGACCTGGGCGCGGGACGAACACGAAGGCCGCGGGACTTCCACCTCTCTCACGCCCGACTCCGGCCACCTCGCCTCTCCCCCCTTCGCGCTCGCCCACGCGCTCGACCCATCTGGGCTGGGGCACGCAGCACACTCACTCGTCGGCTTAGGGACCCCCTGTCTCGAAACGCCGACAGTTGGCGCGCCAGGTAGGGGCCTGCTGCGTGCTGACGAACAGCTCCCCGTCAAGCTCCAGATGGGCAGTCTCCAGCAACCTCTCCGGCCCGGGACGGTGCTTCGTTTCGGGACTCTTGAGTTCATGTCCTTCGACGGCAGCTACGACATGATACTTCTTCCACCGCCGCGCGACAACGACAATGGCGGCCGACAACCCGCCCGCCGGCGGCGGAATCGACGACACCTTCCCCGCGTGGTGGAAGAACAACATTCGAGCTCGCTCCGTTTTCTCCCCCGCCAACGGAGGAGGAGGCGGGGCCATCAAGGCCAAGCGGGAGGCCGCGCTTCGTTGGCCATCGAGCGAATCGGCGCCCCCGACGCCCCGACGGAAGGCACGCCGGACGTCGACCTCGCGTTCAAGACGAAGGCAAGCACCGTCCCCCCGCGACACGCTGATCCCGAGCAAGAAGACGACGCCAGCGCGCTCGCGGAAAGCCTGCAGGACGTCGCCCTCGTACCTGAGATGACGGTGCAACCAGTCCCCGATGTGACTACGTCGCTCCTCGTCGACCAAAAGGTACCGACTAACTCCTATCTTACGTCATTTCGACTCGGCCTCAACCCGCCAAGCGACCTCGCTTTGGCGGGCACTCTCATTGAGGTGAGTGCAACCCCACTGGGGTTTCGTATGCGGTCGCCTTGGGACCGGTTGACGGACGTCTCGACCTACGGGCCCTCCGGGTCCGAGGAAGATGACGATCCCAGCATCTGTTGGGATTTCTCCGGACTTGGCAACCCCAGTGCCATGCGGGACTTCATCACCGCATGTGACTACTGCCTCTCCAACTGTTCCGACGGAAGCCGCAGCCTTGACGACGAGAGCTGCGGCCCAAGCCGCGAATGTTTCCACATCGAGCTAGGGGATCCCTCCGAAGGCAACCATCTCGGCATGCTGGAGGACGGTGATCTTCCTAGGCCGGTGCCTCGCGCCGACATCCCGCGGGAGCTAGCTGTGGTCCCCGTTCCGGCGGGGGGTTACGACCCACAACTCGAGCAAGTCCGCGAGGCGCAGGCCAGGCTCAACGAGGGAACAGGAGCGCTTGAGCCGATCCGTCGGGACGCCGGGCAGGCATGGGCGGGCCAACCCCCGGCCGGAGAAATACGTCACCTGCCCCAAGGTCTCCAGCGCCGCGTCGCCGACGATGTCAGGGTCAGGCCGCCGCCCGCATCCAGCGGGGTTGGTCAGAACCTGGCAGCCGCAGCGATGCTCCTCCGCGCGATGCCGGAGCCATCAACCACCGAGGGTCGGCGAATCCAGGGAGAGCTCAAGAATCTCCTGGAAGGCGCTGCGGCCCGACGGGCCGAGAGCACTGCCTCCCGAAGGCAGGGATATCCCTCGGAACCTCATGCCGCGACTTCCCGATTCATGCGGGAAGCCTCGGTCTACACCGGGCGCACGCGTAACACCGCGCCTGCGGCCCCGGGCCACCTCGGCAACGAGCACCATCGACGCGACCGTCGGGCCCACCTCGACGAAAGGGTGCACCGAGGCTACCACCCCAGGCGTGGGGGGCGCTACGACAGCGGGGAGGATCGGAGTCCCTCGCCCGAACCACCCGGTCCGCAGGCCTTCAGTCGGGCCATCCGACGGGCGCCATTCCCGACCCGGTTCCGACCCCCGACTACTATCACGAAGTACTCGGGGGAAACGAGACCGGAACTGTGGCTCGCGGACTACCGCCTGGCCTGCCAACTGGGTGGGACGGACGACGACAACCTCATCATCCGTAACCTCCCCCTGTTCCTCTCCGACACTGCTCGCGCCTGGTTGGAGCACCTGCCTCCGGGGCAGATCTCCAACTGGGACGACTTGGTCCAAGCCTTCGCCGGCAATTTCCAGGGCACATACGTGCGCCCCGGGAATTCCTGGGACCTTCGAAGCTGCCGGCAACAGCCGGGGGAGTCGCTCCGGGACTACATCCGGCGATTCTCAAAGCAGCGCACCGAGCTGCCCAACATCACCGACTCGGATGTCATCGGCGCGTTCCTCGCCGGCACCACTTGCCGCGACCTGGTGAGCAAGCTGGGTCGCAAGACCCCCACCAGGGCGAGCGAGCTGATGGACATCGCCACCAAGTTCGCCTCTGGCCAGGAGGCGGTCGAGGCTATCTTCCGAAAGGACAAGCAGCCCCAGGGCCGCCCATCGGAAGAGGCTCCCGAGGCGTCTGCTCCGCGTGGCGCCAAGAAGAAAGGCAAGAAGAAGTCGCAATCAAAACGCGACGCCGCTGACGCGGACCTTGTCGCCGCCGCCGAGTACAAGAACCCTCGGAAGCCCCCCGGAGGTGCAAACCTCTTCGACAAAATGCTCAAGGAGTCGTGCCCCTACCATCAGGGGCCCGTCAAGCACACCCTCGAGGAGTGCGTTATGCTTCGGCGTCACTTCCACAGGGTCGGGCCACCCGCCGAGGGTGGCAAGGCCCGCGACGACGACAAGAACGAAGATCACCAAGCAGGAGAATTCCCCGAGGTCTGTGACTGCTTCATGATCTACGGAGGGCATGCGGCGAAGGCCTCGGCTCGGCATCGCAAGCAAGAGCGCCGGGAGGTTTGCTCGGTGAAGGTGGCGGCGCCAGTCTACCTTGACTGGTCCGACAAGCCCATCACCTTTGACCAGGCCGACCACCCCGACCATGTGCCGAGCCCGGGGAAATACCCGCTCGTCGTCGACCCCGTTGTCGGCAACGTCAGGCTCACCAAGGTCCTGATGGATGGGGGCAGCTGCCTCAACATCATCTACGCCGAGACCCTCAAGCTCCTGCGCGTCGATCTGTCCTCCGTCCGAGCAGGCGTTGCGCCCTTCCACGGGATCATCCCTGGGAAGCGCGTCTAGCCCCTCGGACGACTCGACCTCCCCGTCTGCTTCGGGACGCCCTCCAACTTCCGAAGGGAGACCCTGACGTTCGAGGTGGTCGGGTTCCGAGGAACCTACCACGCCGTACTAGGGAGGCCATGCTACGCGAAGTTCATGGCCGTCCCCAACTACACCTACCTGAAGCTCAAGATGCCGGGCCCCAACGGGGTCATCACCGTCGGCCCCACGTACAAACACGCGTTCGAATGCGACGTGGAGTGCGTGGAGTACGCCGAGGCCCTCGCCGAGTCCGAGGCCCTCATCGCCGACCTGGAGAACCTCTCCAAGGAGGTGCCAGACGTGAAGCGCCATGCCGGCAACTTCGAGCCAGCGGAGACGGTTAAGGCCGTCCCTCTTGACCCCAGTGGCGACACCACCAAGCAGATCCGGATCGGTTCCGGGCTCGACCCCAAATAGGAAGCAGTGCTCGTCGACTTTCTCCGCGCAAACGCCGACGTCTTTGCGTGGAGTCCCTCGGACATGCCCGGCATACCGAGGGATGTCGCCGAGCACTCGCTGGATATTCGGGCCGGAGCCCGACCCGTCAGGCAGCCTCTGCGCCGATTCGACGAGGAGAAGCGCAGAGTGATTGGCGAAGAGATCCACAAGCTAACGGTAGCAGGGTTCATCAAAGAGGTATTCCATCCCGAATGGCTTGCCAACCCTGTGCTTGTGAGGAAGAAAGGGGGGAAATGGCGGATGTGTGTAGACTACACTGGTCTCAACAAAGCATGTCCGAAGGTTCCCTACCCTCTGCCTCGCATCGATCAAATCGTGGATTCCACCGCTGGGTGCGAAACCCTGTCCTTCCTCGATGCCTACTCAGGGTATCACCAGATCCGGATGAAAGAGTTCGACCAGCTCGCGACTTCTTTCATCACGCCGTTCGGCATGTACTGCTATGTCACCATGCCGTTCGGTTTGAGGAATGCGGGCGCGACGTACCAGCGGTGCATGAACCATGTGTTCGGCGAACACATCGGTCGCACAGTCGAGGCCTACGTCGATGACATCGTAGTCAAGACAAGGAAGGCTTCCGACCTCCTCTCCGACCTTGAAGTGACATTCCGATGTCTCAAGGCGAAAGGAGTCAAGCTCAATCCTGAGAAGTGTGTCTTCAGGGTGCCCCGGGGCATGCTCCTAGGGTTCATCGTCTCCGAGCGAGGCATTGAAGCCAACCCGGAGAAGATCGCGGCCATCACCAGCATGGGACCCATCAAGGACTTAAAAGGTGTACAGAGGGTCATGGGATGCCTCGCGGCCCTGAGCCGCTTCATCTCACGCCTCGGCGAAAGAGGTCTGCCTCTGTACCGCCTCTTAAGGAAGGCCGAGTGTTTCGCTTTGACCCATGAGGCTGAGGAAGCCCTCGGGAACCTGAAGGCGCTCCTTACAAAGGCGCCTGTCTTGGTGCCCCCGGCGGATGGAGAAGCCCTCTTGGTCTACGTCGCCGCGACCACTCAGGTGGTTAGCGCCGCGATTGTGGTCGAGAGGCAAGAGGAAGGGCATGCATTGCCCGTTCAGAGACCGGTCTACTTCGTCAGCGAAGTGCTGTCCGAGACCAAGATCCGCTACCCACAAGTTCAAAAGCTGTTGTATGCTGTGATCCTAACAAGGCGGAAGTTACGACACTACTTCGAGTCTCATCCGGTAACTGTGGTGTCATCCTTCCCCCTGGGGGAGATCATCCAGTGCCGAGAGGCCTCGGGCAGGATCGCAAAGTGGCCGGTGGAAATCATGGGCGAAACGATCTCGTTCGCCCCTCGGAAGGCCATCAAGTCCCAGGTGTTGGCGGACTTCGTGGCCGAATGGGTCGACACCCAGTTGCCGACGGCTCCGATCCAACCGGAGCTCTGGACCATGTTTTTCGACGGGTCGCTGATGAAGACAGGAGCCGGCGCGGGCCTGCTCTTCATCTCGCCCCTTGGAAAGCACCTGCGCTACGTGCTGCGCCTCCATTTCCCGGCGTCCAACAATGTGGCCGAGTACGAAGCTCTGGTCAACGGGTTGCGGATCGCCATCGAGCTAGGGGTCAGACGCCTCGACGCCCACGGTGATTCGCAGCTCGTCATCGACCAAGTCATGAAGAACTCCCACTGCCGCGACCCGAAGATGGAGGCCTACTGCGACGAGGTTCGGCGCCTGGAAGACAAGTTCTTCGGGCTCGAGCTCAACCACATCGCTCGGCGCTACAACGAAACCGCAGACGAGCTGGCTAAAATAGCCTCGGGGCGAACGACGGTCCCCCCGGACGTCTTCTCCCGGGATCTGCATCGACCCTCTGTCAAGATCGACGACGCGCCCGAGGCACCCTCGGCTCAGGCCAAGGCGCCCTCGGCTCGGCCCGAGGCACCCTCGGCTCGGCCCGAGGCACCCTCGGCTCAGCCCGAGGTACCCTCGGCCCCCGAGGGCGAGACACTGGACGTCGAGGAAGAGCAGAGCGGGGCCACGCCTGATCGAGATTGGCAGGCCCCGTACCTACAATATCTCCGTCGAGGAGAGCTACCCCCCGACCAAGTCGAAGCTCGGCGGGTAGCGTGACGCGCCAAGTCGTTCGTCTTGCTGGGCGATGAAGAGGAGCTCTACCATCGCAGCCCCTCGGGCATCCTCCAGCGATGCATCTCCATCGCCGAAGGTCGGAAACTACTGCAAGAAATACACTCGGGGGCTTGCGGCCATCACGCAGCGCCCCGAGCCCTTGTCGGGAATGCTTTCCGGCAAGGCTTCTACTGGCCAACGGCGGTGGTTGACGCCACTAGAATTGTCCGCACCTGCGAAGGGTGCCAATTCTATGCGAAGCAGACCCACCTGCCCGCTCAGGCTCTGCAGACGATACCCATCACCTGGCCTTTCGCTGTATGGGGTCTGGACCTCGTCGGTCCCTTGCAGAAGGCGCCCGGGGGCTACACGCACCTGCTGGTCGCCATCGACAAATTCTCCAAGTGGATCGAGGTCCGACCCCTGAACGGCATCAGGTCCGAGCAGGCGGTGGCGTTCTTCACCAACATCATCCATCGCTTCGGGGTCCCAAACTCCATCATCACCGACAACGGTACCCAGTTCACCGGCAAAAAATTCTTGGATTTTTGCGAGGATCACCATATTCGGGTGGACTGGGCCGCTGTGGCTCATCCCATGTCGAATGGGCAAGTAGAGCGTGCCAACGGCATGATTCTACAAGGGCTCAAGCCTCGGATCTACAACGACCTCAACAAGTTCGGCAAGCGATGGATGAAGGAACTCCCCTCGGTGGTCTGGAGCCTAAGGACGACGCCGAGTCGTGCCACGGGTTTCACACCGTTTTTCCTAGTCTACGGGGCCGAAGCCATCTTGTCCACTGACCTGGAATACGGCTCCCCGAGGACGAGGGCCTACACCGATCAAAGCAACCAAGCTAGCCGAGAAGAATCGCTGGACCAGCTGGAAGAAGCTCGGGACAGGGCCTTACTACACTCGGCGCGGTACCAGCAGTCCCTGCGACGCTACCACGCCCGAGGGGTCCGACCCCGAGACTTCCAGGTGGGCGACCTGGTGCTTCGGCTACGGCAAGACGCCCGGGGAAGGCACAAACTCACGCCCCCCTGGGAGGGGCCATTCGTCATCGCCAAAGTTCTGAAGCCCGGAACATACAAGCTGGCCAACAATCAAGGCGAGATCTACGGCAACGCCTGGAACATCAAACAGCTACGTCGCTTCTACCCTTAAGATGTTTCCAAGTTGTTCATATATCTCGCACCTACGCAAAGTTTAGTCGTCAAGGAAGGGTCGGCCTAGCCTCGGCAAAGCCCGACCCTCCCTCGGGGGCTAAAAGGGGGGAGACCCCCTCTGCGTCGAATTTTTCCTCGAAAAAGGATCTCTTTTTAGCAGGATTTCTTTCGTGCTTCTTGACTACTTCGGAAAGCGGATCCTGGAAACGACGGAGTACACGTAAGCAGCCAAGGCTGACCGAGCCGAGGGACTCCTACGCCTCCGGGATACGGATACCTCACTCATCACCTTCTGCGATAAGTAACTCGCGTTCGGATAAAGCGACTCCGTGGACCGAACAAGTCTTCACGTTCGGAAGCTCTCCTGCCGAAGCAGTCCTTCAAGCTTTCTTGACTAAGTCGGGGACAGGGCCTCATGGACGGGTGAAAGTACGCGTAAGCGGCAAGGCCGACCGAGCCGAGGGACTCCCACGCCTCTGGGATACGGATACCTCACGCGTCCCTTTCGCGAGAAGCAACTCTCGCTCACACAAACATCCCTGTTACCGACAGAGAGTCCAGATGCTCGAAACAAGAGAAAAAAAGGACGCGGCTTTGCAAGCACGGCGAGGGTGTGTTTTTCTGGCCTCGGCGGCCACAGAAGGCACACGCTACAAGACGGTCTGATCCTGCAGGCTCGGGTCTTCACGCTGAAGGGAGCCGTAGCACCCTCGGCATCGACGACGTCTTCAGCAAAGTCCGACCCAGCCTCGGACGGCGACGCGATCAAGGACTTCTCCGGGAATCCGGCCCGAGCAGGCGGCTCGGCCGGTTACCCCTGAGGCCTCGGCCAAGCATCTTCCAAGGGCGCCAGCCCGACCCGAGGCCTCGGCTGATCGACTCCGGCGTCGGCTCCGCTGACGGACAACCCGGCTAGGCTCCGGCCAACCAGGTTCCCATTCTCGAGCCAACTCCGCCTCTGTTCATACTGATATCGCTACCCCTGGCCTCGGCTCATCGAAGAGCGGCCGAGGGGTCTCTTTAACTAAGCTAGAGGAGCCCCAGACAACAAGGCCGATCGAGCCGAGGGATTCCTACGCCTCCGGGATACGGATACCTCACTCGTCACCTTGACACGGGGCGACTCATGCTTGGTAAAGCGGTTCAGATAATCAACAGGCGAGACTTAGTGCTCAAAAATGAGGAAAAAACACGGCTCCGTGCCAAAATTACATACATGTTCAGGCCCCGACAGCCGCAATGAACAAACACACCGGCATTCGAAGTGCCATTACGAACGGAACTCCGGTTCCCCCTCCGCAGGTACGAACGACCCCACTCCATGGGGAAGGCCTGTGGAGCAACAGAAGACTGACGAGCGGCTCGCCGCCGCCCGTTCTGACCAACGGGCGGAAGGGGCGGGCAGCCATGCAGGCGGCATGCAACCGCGCCAGGTGGACGCGCTTCTCTGACTTCTGACACGCCAGCTTGGAAGCCCAGGCCCACGCGTCAAGCAACCGGCGCGCCAGTTGCTGCATGCAAGCAACCGCACCGCCACTTGTGCCACCGTCGCACCTCTTCGGTTGCGGAGCCTATGCCGCGACTCGAGGCGACCCAGCGCACGACCCAGCAGCGCCAACCTGGCGCGTTGGTCAAAGCGGCCGAAAGTGGGCCGGCAGTAATGGCGGTGGTAGGCGGGCGGGCGCAGCAGTCACGTCGTCAGCCAGGCTCACGTCCCATCCTGGGACAGCAAGAGAGCCTCCTCCCACGGCGTGAAGACGGTGCACCCGTGACCCGTTCCTCGAACGGATCGCGCACGCGCAACGGCCGCCCCGCCAACCACTCGCCCCGTCGCATTAACTCCGCGGCAGGACACGCGGCGCCTCTGACGGGAGAAGCGCGCGACGCTTCGCCTTCGCCGTAATAACCGCGTCAAAAAAGGTACGCCACGTCGTTCGATTTCGTATCCTTTTCCTTTTTCCTCTTTCTCTATCTCTTGCAACAGGGACCGGGAAAGGGGGATACCCCGAAAAGGATCCTTCTCCGCGAAGGAACCGGGCTCCGAGCCCCCCTACTGATCAGGGGTTCGAAGACTGGCCCTCCGAAGGGTTCAACAGTCGCCTCAGATCGCGTGGGCCCGACACCCACTACTGGTCAGGGGTTCGAAGGCCAGCCCCCCGAAGGGTTCCATGGCCGCCTCAGGCTACTCGGGCTCCGCGCCCATTACTGATCAGGGGTTCGAAGGCTGGCCCCCGAAGGGTTCACAGTCGCCTCAGACACCGAGCGAGGGATGACCAGGGGTACGTTCGATACATAACCGAGGCTCGGGCTGCGCTCCCGAGGTACCCTAGGACATTTCCGAGACCAGCGGGAACGATCTTGTAACGGAATCCCATCGGAGGGAGGCATCGAGCCCTCGGACCCCGTCGCCAGGGGACCGGGTCCGGCAAATCACCCGCAGGTACTTTTGGGCGTGCCTCTGGGCCCCTAGTCGACCCCCAACGAACGGGGCATGGACGTCCACTCGGATTACCCGCTTGCAGCTCACCGGAGACACCATGTTCGGTGCCCATCGAGGGTAACATGGCGCTCTCCCCCCCTCCTCCTTGCGGAAAGGCGACGTAGGGGCGTATGTAAAAAAGCCGAGTCTGTCCCTGATCGTCCTCTCGCCCTGTGCAGAGGCTCGGGGGCTGCTCTCGCAAAACCGGCTCCGGCCAAACCGTTGACAGCGTCAACATACCAGCCCGAGAGCTTGGGCCCCGACCGTGCACCCGGGCTACGGCCAGTTCGCATGAGGGAACGACCAGACCAGCCGAAGCATTACGCAAGGCATTAAGACCTCGAAGGAGTGTAACCACTCCTCCGAGGCCTCGGGGGCTACACCCGGCGGGTGCGCTCGCGCGCACCCACCGGAACAAAATGCAACCGAGAAAGGCTGGTCCCCTTGCAAAAAAGTACGACGAAAGCCTCCAAGCGAGTGCCAACACTCCCTTCGAGGCTCGGGGGCTACTGTCGGGGACCATAATTAGGGGTACCCTCAAGACGCCTAATTCTCAGCTGGTAACCCCCATCAGCATAAAGCTGCAAAGGCCTGATGGGTACGATTAAGTCAGGGATCAGTCCACACGAGTGACTCGATCACGCTTCACCCGAGCCTAGCCTCGGCCGAGGGCAGCCGACCTCGAGAGACTTCCGTCTCGCCCGAGGCCCCCCTTTTAACGGCGGACACACCACCGGCTCGCCCGAGGCCTTGGCTTCGCTCAGAAGCAACCCTGACTAAATCGCCACACCGACTGACCAAGTTGCAGGAGCATTTAACGCAAAGGTGGCCTGACACCTTTATCCTGACACGCGCCCCCCGGCAGAGCCGAAGTGACCGCCATCACTCCACCGCTCCACTGACCAGTCTGACAGAAGGACAGCGCCGCCTGCGCCACTCCGACTGCAGTGCCACTCGACAGAGTGAGTCTGACAGGCAGTCAGGCCTTGCCAAAGGCGCCATAACAAACTCCGCTCCGCCCGACCCCAGGGCTCGGACTCGGGCTAAGACCCGAAAGATGGCGAACTCCGCACCGCCCGACCCCAGGGCTCGGACTCGGGCTAAGACCCGGAAGACGGCGATTTCCGCTCCGCCCGACCCCAGGGCTCGGACTCAGGCTAAGACCCGAAAGACGACGAACTCTGCTCCGCCCGACCCCAGGGCTCGGACTCGGGCTAAGACCCGGAAGACGACGAACTCCGCTCCGCCCGACCCCAGGGCTCGGACTCGGGCTAAGACCCGGAAGACGGCGAACTCCGCTCCGCCCGACCCCAGGGCTCGGACTCGGGCTAAGGCCCGGAAGACGACGAAACTCCGCCTCGCCCGACCCCAGGGCTCGGACTCCGCCCTGGCCTCGGCCAAACGATCTCCGCCTCGCCCGACCCGGGGGCTCGGGCTCGGCCTCGGCAACGGAAGACAAACTCGACCTCGGCTTCGGAGGAGCCCCCACGTCGCCCTGCCTAGGGCACAGGCCCGCCACGTCAACAGGAAGCGCCATCATCGTCCTACCCCGAATCGACTCGGGTCACGGAGAACAAGACCGGCGTCCCATCCGGCCAGCTCCGCCGGATGGGCAATGATGGCTCTCCACGAGCTCTGTGACGACGGCGGCCCTCAGCTCTCTTACGGAAGTAGGGCGACGTCAGCAAAGACTCGACCGCTCCAACAGCTGTCCCTCCGCCAGGCTCCGTCGCTCCTCCGACAGCCACGACATCACGCCAGCAAGGTGCCAAGACCTCTCCGGCTGCCACATTGGCATGTACCTAGGGCGCTAGCTCTCTCTCCGCTAGACACGTAGCACTCTGCTACACCCCCCATTGTACACCTGGATCCTCTCCTTACGACTATAAAAGGGAGGACCAGGGCCTTCTTAGAGAAGGTTGGCCGCGCGGGACCGAGGACGAGACAGGCGCTCTCTTGGGGCCGCTCGCTTCCCTCACCCGCGTGGACGCTTGTAACCCCCCTACTGCAAGCGCACCCGACCTGGGCGCGGGACGAACACGAAGGCCGCGGGACTTCCACCTCTCTCACGCCCGACTCCGGCCACCTCGCCTCTCCCCCCTTCGCGCTCGCCCACGCGCTCGACCCATCTGGGCTGGGGCACGCAGCACACTCACTCGTCGGCTTAGGGACCCCCCCTGTCTCGAAACGCCGACACCTTCGCTCGATGCCTTCGTCGCCTCACTACACCAACGAAGACCGGGCCCGAGCGAGCCGAGAGCACCGGTTGGATGATGCCCTTCGTCCTCTCCATTGCAAGACAAAGGCAAGACTCCGACGAAGTCTGCTAGTCCCACGTCCTCATCGCGCCCGGAGGCCCATGTGGGATTCGGCCCACTGTAATGGGCCCCGTAGGGATAAATGTGTTACGGGCCTCATCTGTAATAGCCTTTTGTGTAATGACGGTCCATAACCTCCCCTTGTAGGAATATTCTGAGGATAGTTTGGGTACCCGAGGGCATAAACGTCCTTGCCAGGGGACGGTGGACACTCGGGTACCTATAAATACCCCCGTACAGTGCCCTTGAGAGGCTAGATTTAACAGAGCTATTGCCATTCCCCGTTGAACTTTGCAAACACTCTCTCCACTCTCCCGTTGGATCTATTTGCCCAAAAAGGCAAGTACCAACACTTCTCCAATGTTGTCACCTTCTCGAGGAGGTTCTGACTCTTATTTTCGCCCGCCAACTTATCCCTAATCGCCTGAGTGTGCTGCGTTCGAAGGCGCTCAATCCTACCCTCGAGTCGTTTCCTCTCAGAAACAAACTGCGAGGTCAGCACCCCCGAAGCAACCTGCTCGGCGAAGGCCGTCACCTGGCATCAAATATCCAAACTCAGTACAACAGGACAAAACTATCATATATATGGATAAATAAATACAAAAACTCACAAATCACAGTTGTTGTACGGCATATGCAGCTATGCCAGCGGCGGTGGCGGCCGAGGCAAGTATGCCTCCGCCTCCAGCGACGGTGCAAAAGATCGACCACGGTTTCCGCGAGGTACCAGCGTCGCCCTTCGTTGTACCCACCAAGCCGGTAGGCACATTCGACGGAACCATCGCCAGCTGCTCAGCCTCTGCCCCTACATCACAACTAAGTTAGAAAGGTGGAATCACCTGGCTAAGAGGAATCAAGTAATCCAACTCACCAGTAGGCGGCAGCCCAGTCTGGGCGTCAAACATGGTAACACCTCCCACCACGTAGTCGTCTACTGAAAACTCCTGGCCTGCCCCACCAGTCCCCAACACCGCGTTTCAGTCACGCGCGGTGGCGAGGGCAGTCTTGCAGCGGCAGCGAGCGCCACGGGGGGAGGCATCGCCACAGACAGGGCGACACCCTTCGCGCTGGCTCACGCCAGCTTAGCTTCTCAGTGTGGGTCCACATAAAACCATGGGGGGCCTTACGCTTCTTCAGTTGAGCGCCCTGGTGATCTTTCTCCATCATTGCTAATACAACAGCACTAATATTTCTCCTGTAAGGAAAAATCCTTAGATCACGAGCTAAACGGGATGTAAAAAAATCATCGCCAGCGGCCTGGGGTATATGGTCATTCTTATGCCATCGATCCCCAGTAACCTTCGGCCTGCGCGAAGAAGTTCCCGGAGCTTGGGCAAAGACATCACTACCCCGGGAACCACGCATGTCCCCTTTGGCGGATTTCTTTCCTTTCCTGACGCAGCCGACCGTTGGCGGTTTGGAGCCGTTGGCGCACCGGACACTGTCCGGTGCACACCGGACAGTTTGGTGCCCCCTTCTGACTGTTGGCTCGGCCACGCGTCGCGCGCGGATTACGCGACCGACCGTTGGCTCACCGGACAGTCCGGTGCACCACCGGACAGTCCGGTGAATTTTAGCCGTACACTGTTGACTTGATTCCCGAGAGCGGCGACTTCGCCGCAGCCGACTCACCGGACAGTCCGGTGATTTATAGCCATACGCCGTCGTCGAGACCCAAGAGCAGGCAGTTCACCAGACGCCAGCCTGGCGCACCGGACAGTCCGGTGTACCCAGACTGAGCAGATTCTTGGCTGCTGCGAGCCAAGCTTTTCCAATTATATTTTCTCTGATTCTAGCACTTAGACAAACATGTTAGTACACAAAAACCAATGTACTAAGTCTAGAATCATACCTTTGTATTGATTTGCACCTTATCCATCATTTGGCATAGTTTATCACTTAAGCACTTGTGTTGGACACTAAATCACCAAAATACTTAGAAGTGGCCCAAGGGCACATTTCCCTTTCAATCTCCCCCTTTTTGGTGATTTATGCCAACACAACATAAAGCAACTAAAAGAAGTGCAACATCAATGCAAACAAGAATACAAATTTGTTTTGATTCAAATTTGGCATATTTGGATCATTCTTTGCCACCACTTGGTTTGTTTTTGCAAATCAAACTCAATTTCCTATCTCTAAGTCAAATTCACTTGTTGAGGCATAGAGAAAGATATTCCAAGAGAAATTGATCACTGATTCAAAAACTCCCCCTATTTCCCATAATCAAACATTCTCCCCACAAGAGACAAACTTTTGACAAAAAGAGACATTTAGAATTTTGACAAATCAAAAGTCCTAACTCTACTATTTTCAAAATTCTCAAGTGGTAGTTGATCCATTTGTTGCTTTGGCCCTTAATTTCTCCCCCTTTGGCATCAAACACCAAAACGGGATCATTTTTGGCCCTAGAACCCCATTGCCTCACCAAAATTGTCAATTAAGAGCAAAAAGGCAATAAGAGACACGGAGATGAACTTGGAGTAAGTTACCCTCTCATCGGAGTGCAGTGGAAGTCTTTCATGGTCCAAGTCCATCTTTCCCTTTCAATCCACCTTTGAGACTAAATTAAGAACACTCAAGCACATGGTTAGTCTCAAAGAGTTAAGTTGTAGCACAACTCCCCCTAAATATGTGCATCACATGCAAACGAACTTGTGAGGTCCGGGGAGTGTTGGTACAACTTGAACACCACAAATACATAACAAAATGCATAAAGGAACATGATCAAAGCATAAGACACATGTATGCTACAAATCAATCCAAGTTCTGCGAATCTAAGACATTTAGCTCACTACGCAGCCTGCAAAAGGTCGTCTCATCTAGAGGCTTGGTAAAGATATCAGCTAGCTAGTTCTCGGTGCTAACATAAAACACTTCGATATCTCCCTTTTGATGGTGGTCTCTCAAAAAGTGATGCCCGATGTCTATGTGCTTTGTGCGGCTGTGTTCAACAGGATTATCCGCCATGCGGATAGCACTCTCATTATCACATAGGAGTGGGACTTTGCTCAGATTGTAGCCAAAGTCCCGGAGGGTTTGCCTCATCCAAAGTAGTTGCGTGCAACACTGTCCTGCGGCAACATACTCGACCTCAGCGATGGATAGGGCAACGGAAGTTTGTTTCTTAGAGCTCCATGACACCAGGGACCTTCCTAAGAATTGGCACGTCCCCGATGTACTCTTCCTATCGACCTTACATCCAGCATAGTCGGAGTCTGAATATCCAATCAAGTCAAAGGTAGACCCCTTTGGATACCAGATCCCGAAGCAAGGCGTAGCGACTAAATATCTAAGAATTCGCTTCACAGCCACTAAGTGACACTCCCTTGGATTGGATTGAAATCGAGCACACATGCATACACTAAGCATAATATCAGGTCTACTAGCACATAAATAAAGTAAAGACCCTATCATAGACCGGTATGCCTTTTGATCAACGGACTTACCTCCTTTGTTGAGGTCGACATGTCCGTCGGTTCCCATTGGAGTCTTTGCGGGCTTGGCGTCCTTCATCCCAAACCGCTTGATCAAGTCTTGCGTGTACTTCGTTTGGGAGATGAAAGTGTCGTCCTTGAGTTGCTTCACTTGGAACCCAAGGAAGTAGCTCAACTCGCCCGTCATCAACATCTCAAACTTTTGAGTCATCACCCTGCTAAACTCTTCACAAGACTTTTGGTTAGTAGAGCCAAATATTATGTCATTGACATAAATTGGGCACACAAATAAGTCACCATCACATGTCTTAGTAAAAAGAGTTGGATCGGCTTTCCCAACCTTGAAAGCATTAGCAATTAGAAAGTCTCTAAGGCATTCATACCATGCTCTTGGGGCTTGCTTAAGTCCATAGAGCGCCTTAGAGAGCTTACACACGTGGTCGGGGTACCGTTCATCCTCAAAGCCAGGGGGTTGCTCCACGTACACCTCCTCCTTGATTGGCCCGTTGAGGAAAGCGCTCTTCACATCCATTTGGAACAACCTGAAAGAATGGTGAGCAGCATAGGCTAACAATATGCGAATTGACTCTAGCCTAGCCACAGGAGCAAAAGTCTCCTCAAAGTCCAAACCACTTGGGCATAACCTTTTGCCACAAGTCGTGCATTGTTCCTTGTCACCACCCCGTGCTCGTCTTGTTTGTTGCGGAACACCCACTTGGTTCCCACAATATTTTGCTTGGGACGAGGCACCAGTGTTCAAACTTCATTTCTCTTGAAGTTGTTGAGCTCCTCCTGCATGTCCAACACCCAGTTCGGATCTAGCAAGGCCTCTTCTACCCTAAAAGGCTCAATAGAAAGACAAATGAGTAATGCTCACAAAAATTAACTAGTCTAGAGCGAGTAGTTACTCCCTTGCTAATATCACCCAAAATTTGGTCGATGGGATGATTCCTTTGAATCGTCGCTCGAACTTGAGTTGGAGGTGCCGGTTGTGCTTCTTCCTCCATTACATGATCATCTTGTGCTCCCCCTTGATCACATGCCTCCTTTTGATGAACCTGTTCATCGTCTTGAGTTGGGGGATGCACCATTGTTGAGGAAGAAGGTTGATCTTGCTCTTGGTGTTCCTGTGGTCGCACATCTCCAATCGCCATGGTGCGTATTGCGGCCGTTGGAACATCTTCTTCATCTACATCATCAAGATCAACAACTTGCTCTCTTGGAGAGCCATTAGTCTCATCAAATACAACATCGCTAGAGACTTCAACCAAACCCGATGATTTGTTGAAGACCCTATACGCCTTTGTATTTGAGTCATACCCTAACAAAAACCCTTCTACAGCTTTGGGAGCAAACTTAGAATTTCTACCTTTCTTCACTAGAATATAACATTTGCTCCCAAATACACGAAAGTATGACACATTGGGTTTGTTACCGGTTAGGAGCTCGTATGAAGTCTTCTTGAGGAGGCGATGAAGATAGACCCGGTTTATGGCGTGGCAAGCCGTGTTCACGACTTCCGACCAAAACCGCTCGGGGGTCTTGAACTCTCCAAGCATCATCCTCGCCATGTCAATGAGCGTCCTGTTCTTCCTCTCTACTACACCATTTTGCTGTGGTGTGTAGGGAGCGGAGAACTCGTGCTTGATTCCTTCCTCCTCAAGATACTCCTCCACTTGAAGGTTCTTGAACTCGGACCCGTTGTCGCTCCTTATCTTCTTCACCTTGAGCTCAAACTCATTTTGAGCTCTCCTTAGGAAGCGCTTGAGGGTCCCTTGGGTTTCAGATTTATCCTGCAAAAAGAATACCCAAGTGAAGCGGGAAAAGTCATCAACGATAACAAGACCATACTTACTTCCTCCTATGCTTAGATAGGCGACGGGTCCGAAGAGGTCCATATGAAGCAACTCCAAAGGTCTTGATGTGGTCATCAGATTTTTGGTATGATGAGAGCTTCCCACCTGTTTACCTGCTTGACAAGCTGCACAAGGTCTATCTTTTTCGAAGGTTACATTTGTTAGACCTATCACATGTTCTCCCTTTAGAAGTTTGTGAAGGTTCTTCATCCCCACATGTGCTAAACGGCGATGCCACAGCCAGCCCATGCTAGTCTTAGCAATTAAGCATGCATCTAGACCGACCTCCTCTTTTGCAAAATCAACTAAGTAGAGTTTGTCGTCTAATACACCCTTAAAAGCTAATGAACCATCACTCCTTCTAAAGACAGACACATCTACATTTGTGAATAAGCAATTATATCCCATAATACATAGTTGACTCACAGACAACAAGTTATATCCAAGCGACTCAACTAAGAACACATTAGAAATAGAGTGCTCGGATGAAATAGCAATTTTTCCTAGTCCTTTCACCTTGCCTTAATTCCCTTCACCGAATATGATTGAGTCTTGGGAATCTTTGTTCTTGACGTAGGAGGTGAACATCTTCTTCTCCCCCGTCATGTGGTTTGTGCATCCGCTGTCGATAATCCAGCTTGAGCCCCCGGATGCATAAACCTGCAAGGCAAATTAGGCTTGGGTCTTAGGTACCCAACTCTTGTTGGGTCCTACAAGGTTAGTAACAATAGCCTTAGGGACCCAAATGCAAGTCTTGTCTCCCTTGCATTTGGCCCCCACCTTCTTAGCAATCACCTTTTTATTTTTGCATGAAAGAACAAATCTAGTATTGCATGCAAGAAATACAGTGGTAGATTCATTACATACTTTCCTAGGAGCATGAACAACATTTTTCCTAGGCATATTTCTACCATACACATTAGAGGAACTTGAAGCAATCATGGCATGTGAAACAAAAGCATTATAACTTCTATTATAATGAACATCCCTAGAATGTTTCCTATCATGGTACATGAAGGCATGGTTCTTTTGAACACTATTTGCCATAGGGGCCTTCCCTTTCTCCTTGACGGAGATGGGAGCCTTATGACTTGTCAAGTTCTTGGCTTCCCTCTTGAAGCCAAGCCCATCCTTAATTGAGGGGTGTCTACCAATGGTGTAGGCATCCCTTGCAAATTTTAGTTTATCAAATTCGTTTTTGCTAGTCTTAAGTTGGGCATTAAGACTAGCCACTTCATCATTTAACTTTGCAATAGAAACTAGGTGTTCACTACAAGCATCAACATTGAGATCTTTACACCTATTGCAAATCATAACATGTTCTACACAAGAGTTAGATTTATTTGCTACTTCTAGTTTAGCATTTAAATCATCATTAGCACTTTTTAAACTTGAAATGGTCTCATGGCAAGTAGATAGTTCACAAGAAAGCATTTCATTCCTTTTAACTTCTAAAGCAAGAGATTTTTGTGCCTCTACAAATTTATCATGTTCTTCATACAAAAGGTCCTCTTGCTTTTCTAACAATCTATTCTTATCATTCAAAGCATCAATCAATTCATTGATCTTATCGACTTTAGTTCTATCTAGGACCTTGAACAAACTAGCGTAGTCTATTTCATCATCGCTAGATTCATCATCACTAGAAGAAGCATAAGTAGACTTTCGAGTGTTTACCTTCTTCTCCTTTGCCATGAGGCAGGTGTGATGTTCGTTGGGGAAGAGGGATGATTTGTTGAAGGCCGAGGCGGCGAGTCCATCGTTGTTGGAGTCAGACGACGAACAATCTGAGTCCCACTCCTTGCCAAGGTGTGCCTCGCCCTTAGCCTTCTTGTATGCCTTCTTCTTTTCCCTCTTCTTCTCTTGTTCCTGGTCACTATCATTATCAGGACAATTAGCGATAAAATGACCAATCTTACCACACTTGAAGCAGGAGCGCTTTCCCTTCGTCTTGCATTTGTTGGGATGCTCCTTGCGACCTTTGAGCGTCGTCTTGAAGCGCTTGATGATGAGGACCATTTCATCTTCGTTAAGCCCGGCCGCCTCAACTTGCGCCACCTTGCTAGGTAGCACCTCCTTGCTCCTTGTTGCTTTGAGAGCAACGGTTTGAGGCTCATGGATTGGGCCATTCAACGCATCATCGACGTATCTTGCCTCCTTGATCATCATCCGCCCGCTTACGAACTTTCCAAGTATTTCTTCGGGCGACATCTTGGTGTACCTAGGATTTTCACGAATATTGTTTACAAGATGTGGATCAAGAACAGTGAAAGACCTTAGCATTAGGCGGACGACGTCCTGATCCATCCATCGCGTGCTTCCATAGCTTCTTATTTTGTTGACGAGGGTCTTGAGCCGGTTGTACGTTTGGGTTGGCTCCTCTCCCCTGGTCATTGCGAATCTCCCAAGCTCGCCCTCCACCAACTCCATCTTGGTGAGCATGGTGACATCGTTCCCCTCATGTGAGATCTTGAGGGTGTCCCAAATCTGCTTGGCGTTATCCAAGCCGCTCACTTTATGATATTCATCCCTGCACAATGAGGCTAACAACATAGTAGTAGCTTGTGCATTTTTATGAATTTGTTCATTAATAAACAAGGGACTATCCGTACTATCAAATTGCATTCCATTCTCTACTATCTCCCATATACTTGGATGGAGAGAGAACAAGTGACTACGCATTTTGTGACTTCAAAATTCGTAGTCCTCTCCATCAAAGTGTGGAGGTTTGCCAAGAGGAATGGAAAGCAAATGTGCATTTGAACTTTGCGGCATACGAGAGTAATCAAAAGAAAAGTTCGAGTTAACCGTCTTCTTTTTCTCGTAGTCGTTGTCATCGTTGTCCTTTTGGGAAAGAAGAGGACTCGTCGTAGTAGACAACCTTCTTGATGCGCCTCTTCTTCTTTCTGTCCTTCTTTTGACTTGAGCCGAAGTCATTGACTTTGTCGTCCTTTGGCTCGTTGAAGATGGACTCCTTCTCATCGTCGTTGACCACATTCCCCTTTCCCTTAGGATTCATCTCTTCGGGTGATTAGTCCCTTTCTTGAAGAGAACGGCTCTGATACCAATTGAGAGCACCTAGAGGGGGGTGAATAGGTGATCCTATAAAACTTGAAACTTAATGCCACAAAACTTGATTAGGAGTTAGCACAATAAATCCAAGTGGCTAGAGAGGAGTTCTTGCAAAACACAATAACCACAAGAAGATCAACACAAATAGACACAGTGGTTTATCTCGTGGTTCGGCCAAGTCCAACACTTGCCTACTCCACGTTGTGGCGTCCCAACGGACGAGGGTTACACTCAACCCTTCCCAAGCGGTCCAAAGACCCACTTGAATACCACGGTGTTTCGCTTTGTTTCACTATATCCCACTTGCGAGGAATCTCCACAACTTGGAGCCTCTCGCCCTTACAATTTGATGTTCACAAAGAAGCACAGAGTAAGGATGGGATGAGCAACGCACACAAGACACAAAATCAGAGCACAATCACGCACACAAGTCACAACTCGAGCTCACAACACAACCCAAAGAGTTCTCTACTCAAATGGAGCTCTAGTTGCTATCACAAAGAATCAAATGCGCGGAATTGGAGTCTTGGTGCTTAGGAATGCTTAGAGAATGCTTGGTGTTCTCCTCCATGCGCCTAGGGGTCCCTTTTATAGCCCCAAGGCAGCTTAGGAGCCGTTGAGAGCATTCCAGGAAGGCAATTCTTGCCTTCTATCGCCTGGCGCACCGGACAGTCCGGTGCGGATTTCTTTCCTTTCCTGACGCAGCCGACCATTGGCGGTTTGGAGCCGTTGGCGCACCGGACACTGTCCGGTGCACACCGGACAGTCCGGTGCCCCCTTCTGACTGTTGGCTCGACCACGCGTCGCGTGTGGATTACGCGGCCGACCGTTGGCTCACCGGACAGTCCGGTGCACCACCGGACAGTCCGGTGAATTTTAGTCGTACACTGTTGACTTGATTCCCGAGAGCGGCGACTTCGCCGCAGCCGACTCACCGGACAGTCCGGTGATCTATAGTCGTACGCCGTCATCGAGACCCGAGAGCAGGCAGTTCACCAGATGCCAGCCTGGCGCACCGGACACTGTCCGGTGCACCACCGGACAGTCCGGTGTACCCAGACTGAGCAGATTCTTGGCTGCTACGAGCCAAGCTTTTCCCATTATATTTTCTCTGATTCTAGCACTTAGACAAACATGTTAGTACACAAAAACCAATGTACTAAGTCTAGAATCATACCTTTGTATTGATTTGCACCTTATCCATCATTTGGCATAGTTTATCACTTAAGCACTTGTGTTGGACACTAAATCACCAAAATACTTAGAAATGGCCCAAGGGCACATTTCCCTTTCAATATCCATTTCAAATATGATTCTAGCATGTTGAGTGACCGTTGTTTGGGGGTAGGTTACCTTGTTTACCTTTGAATAGCAGTGGGTTGATTCCTGCTTACATATGTCCAGTGTTGTCTTAGCGGTGAAATTCTCTTTTTACTGATTAAAACTGAACCAAATGCTTATACTTCACATATATTGTGTGTATGACCAATTTGAGCATTTGCAAGCACGTGCATTTATTGTTGCACACATCGCACAACACCACTTAGAGCATTTTTACACTTTGATCGGTATACTCTTGAAGGTCATGTATTCTCTACATTTTCTACTCTCTCTTTTGCATCTTTGCATTTTCTTAGAGGAGATCTCTTGTCGAGGGGGAGTTTTTTGTTTCTACCCTTGCTTGTGGCTTGATAAGTCTATTTGCAACAAGGGGGAGAAATTTTGGATTGATGGTGGTCTAAATTGTTGTGAGAGAAATTCTAGATTTTTGAGGATTCTGGAGTTTTTTGAAGCTCCTATCGAGATGGAGTCTCTTTCAGAGTTTGGGGAGGAAATTGAAAGGGGAGAAATTATTGAGCTTTTGCTAGTCGTGTTGAGTCGTTTGTCTCTTTCCAGAGGAACTAGCTTTGGTTTCAGCACTCATGCTGACTTTGTGGTCCGATTTAGTTTTGACATCTGGCTAGTGGTGTTCATCCCTTCTTTTGCCTCTTCTTGAGGACTAGATTCTCTTGCTTGGTCGTGTTGAGCCATTTCCCATTTCTCTAGGGACCAAGTTTCGTTCACTCTAAATAATTTGTCTTGGCTTTTGTCTGGCTTTTGGGTCACTCGAGTGAGTTCTTCTTGTTTCTGCTGATATTTGAATTCTTATGTCGGTGATGTTGACAATGCACTCACTAAGGAGAGATAGTGAACACAGGGTTGACTTGTCCCTTGTGGTTCAGGTTGATGATGAGTGATTGTCAACGTGGGTAGTACTTTTGGTGTAGTTGGTGGACTAGCCAGAGTATGAGATTATGTGTTGTGCAACCATGCCTGTTGGCTTGTGGTGTGCAGGTGTGGAGCACAAGGACGGTGGTGAACGACTAAAGTGAAGGTCATGCATGTTCGTGCTGATGGATCGGGAGCGGCGAAGGATGAGCACTAGGACTTGACTGAGGGTCTGAAGAAGTCAGGTGACTAGTAGTGATGACTGACACCTAGGACACTGTCGGCGTTTCGAGACAGGGGGGTCCCTAAGCCGACGAGTGAGTGTGCTGCGTGCCCCAGCCCAGATGGGTCGAGCGCGTGGGCGAGCGCGAAGGGGGGAGAGGCGAGGTGGCCGGAGCCGAGCGTGAGAGAGGTGGAAGTCCCGCGGCCTTCGTGTTCGTCCCGCGCCCAGGTCAGGTGCGCTTGCAGTAGGGGGGTTACAAGCGTCCACGCGGGTGAGGGAAGCGAGCGGCCCCAAGAGAGCGCCTGTCCCGTCCTCGGTCCCGCGCGGCCAACCTCCTCTGAGAAGGCCCTGGTCCTTCCTTTTATAGTCGTAAGGAGAGGATCCAGGTGTACAATGGGGTGGTGTAGCAGAGTGCTACGTGTCTAGCGGAGGGAGAGCTAGCGCCCTAGGTACATGCCAATGTGGCAGCCGGAGAGATCTGGGCACCCTGCTGGCGTGATGTCGTGGCTGTCGGAGGTGCGGCGGAGCCTGATGGAGGGACAGCTGTTGGAGCGGTCGAGTCCCTGCTGACGTTGTCCTGCTTCCGTAAGAGAGCTGGGGGCCGCCGTCGTCATAGAGCTCGTGGAGCGCCATCATTGCCTCTCTGGCGGAGCTGGCCGGATGAGACGTCGGTCTTGTTCTCCGTGACCCGAGTCGATTCGGGGTGGGATGATGATGGCGCCTCCTGTTGACGTGGCGGTCTGTGCCCTAGGCAGGGCGACGTGGGGTTTCCTCCGAAGCCGAGGTTGAGTCTGCCTTCTGTTGCCGTGGCCGAGCCCGAGCCAAGGGGTCGGGCGAGGCGGAAGTCGTTCGGTCGAGGCCAGGGCGGAGTCCGAGCCCTGGGGTCGGGCGAGGCGGAGTTTCGTCGTCTTCCGGGTCTTAGCCCGAGTCCGAGCCCTGGGGTCGGGCGGAGCGGAGTTCGCCGTCTTCCGGGTCTTAGCCCGAGTCCGAGCCCTGGGGTCGGGCGGAGCGGAGTTCGCCGTCTTCCGGGTCTTAGCCCGAGTCCGAGCCCTGGGGTCGGGCGGAGCGGAGTTCGCCGTCTTCCGGGTCTTAGCCCGAGTCCGAGCCCTGGGGTCGGGCGGAGCGGAGTTCGCCGTGGCGCCTTTGGCAAGGCCTGACTGCCTGTCAGACTTACTCTGTCGAGTGGCACTGCAGTCGGAGTGGCGCAGGCGGCGCTGTCCTTCTGTCAGACTGGCCAGTGGAGCGGTGGAGTGACGGCGGTCACCTCGGCTCTGCCGGGGGCGCGTGTCAGGATAGAGGTGTCAGGCCACCTTTGCGTTAAATGCCCCTGCAATTTGGTCAGTCGGTGTGGTGATTTAGTCAAGGTTGCTTCTGAGCGAAGCCAAGGCCTTGGGCGAGCCGGTGATGTGTCCGCCATAAAAAGGGGGCCTCGGGCGAGACGGAAGTCTCTCGAGGTCGGCTGCCTTTGGCCGAGGCTAGGCTCGGGTGAAGCGTGATCGAGTCACTCGTGTGGACTGATCCCTGACTTAATCGCGCCCATCAGGCCTTTGCAGCTTTATGCTGATGGGGGTTACCAGCTGAGAATTAGGCGCCTTGAGGGTACCCCTAATTATGGTCCCCGACAGTAGCCCCCGAGCCTCGAAGGGAGTGTTAGCACTCGCTTGGAGGCTTTTGTCGCACTTTTTTGCAAGGGGACCAGCCTTTCTCGGTTGCATTTCGTTCTGGTGGGTGCGCGCGAGCGCACCCGCCGGGTGTAGCCCCCGAGGCCTCGGAGGAGTGGTTACACTCTGTCGGGGACCATAATTAGGGGTACCCTCAAGACGCCTAATTCTCAGCTGGTAACCCCCATCAGCATAAAGCTGCAAAGGCCTGATGGGTACGATTAAGTCAGGGGTCAGTCCACACGAGTGACTCGACCACGCTTCACCCGAGCCTAGCCTCGGCCAAAGGCAGCCGACCTCGAGAGACTTCCGTCTCGCCCGAGGCCCCCCTTTTTATGGCGGACACATCACCGGCTCGCCCGAGGCCTTGGCTTCGCTCAGAAGCAACCTTGACTAAATCGCCACACCGACTGACCAAATTGCAGGAGCATTTAACGCAAAGGTGGCCTGACACCTCTATCCTGACACGCGCCCCCGGCAGAGCCGAAGTGACCGCCGTCACTCCACCGCTCCACTGGCCAGACTGACAGAAGGACAGCGCCGCCTGCGCCACTCCGACTGCAGTGCCACTCGACAGAGTGAGTCTGACAGGCAGTCAGGCCTTGCCAAAGGCGCCACAGCGAACTCCGCTCCGCCCGACCCCAGGGCTCGGACTCGGGCTAAGACCCGGAAGACGGCGAACTCCGCTCCGCCCGACCCCAGGGCTCGGACTCGGGCTAAGACCCGGAAGATGGTGAACTCCGCTCCGCCCGACCCCAGGGCTCGGACTCGGGCTAAGACCCGGAAGACGGTGAACTCCGCTCCGCCCGACCCCAGGGCTCGGACTCGGGCTAAGACCCGGAAGACGGTGAACTCCGCTCCGCCCGACCCCAGGGCTCGGACTCGGGCTAAGACCCGGAAGACGACAAAACTCCGCCTCGCCCGACCCCAGGGCTCGGACTCCGCCCTGGCCTCGGCCGAACGACTTCCGCCTCGCCCGACCCCTTGGATCGGGCTCGACCACGGCGACAAAAGGCAGACTCAACCTCGGCTTCGGAGGAACCCCCACGTCGCCCTGTCTAGGGCACAGACCGCCACGTCGACAGGAGGCGCCATCATCATCCCACCCCGAACCGACTCGGGTCACGGAGAACAAGACCGGCGTCTCATCCGGCCAGCTCCGCCAGAAGGGCAATGATGGCGCTCCACAAGCTCTATGACGACGGCGGCCCCCAGCTCTCTTACGGAAGCAGGACGACGTCAGCAGGGACTCGACCGCTCCAACAGCTGTCCCTCCATCAGGCTCCGCCGCACCTCCGACGGCCACGACATCACGCCAGCAGGATGCCCAGATCTCCCCGGCTGCCACATTGGCATGTACCTAGGGCGCTAGCTTTCCCTCCGCTAGACACGTAGCACTCTGCTACATCCCCATTGTACACCTGGATCCTCTCCTTACGACTATAAAAGGGAGGACCAGGGCCTTCTCAGAGAAGGTTGGCCGCGCGGGACCGAGGACGGGACAGGCGCTCTCTTGGGGCCACTCGCTTCCCTCACCCGCGTGGACGCTTGTAACCCCCCTACTGCAAGCGCACCCGACCTGGGCGCGGGACGAACACGAAGGCCGCGGGACTTCCACCTCTCTCACGCTCGACTCCGGCCGCCTCGCCTCTCCCCCCTTCGCGCTCGCCCACGCGCTCGACCCATCTGGGCTGGGGCACGCAGCACACTCACTCGTCGGCTTAGGGACCCCCCTGTCTCGAAACGCCGACAGTTGGCGCGCCAGGTAGGGGCCTGCTGCGTGCTGACGAACAGCTCCCCGTCAAGCTCCAGATGGGCAGTCTCCAGCAACCTCTCCGGCTCGGGACGGTGCTTCGTTTCGGGACTCTGGAGTTCATGTCCTTCGACGGCAGCTACGACATGACACTTCTTCCACCGCCGCGCGACTATGACAATGGCGGCCGACAACCCGCCCGCCGGCGGCGGAATCGACGACATCTTCCCCGCGTGGTGGAAGAGCAACATTCGGGCTCGCTCCGTTCTCTCCCCCGCCAACGGAGGAGGAGGCGGAGCCGTCAAGGCCAGGCGGGAGGCCAGGCGGGAGGCCGCGCTTTGTCGGCCGTCGAGCGAATCGACGCCCCCGACGCCCCGACGGAAGGCACGCCGAACGTCGACCTCGCGTTCGAGACGGAGGCAAGCGCCGTCCCCCCGCGGCACGCTGACCTTGAGCAAGAAGACGACGCCGGCGCGCTCGCGGAAAGCCTGCAGGACGTCGCCCTCGAACCAGAGATGACGGCGCAACCAGTCCCCGATGTGACTACGTCGCTCCTCGTCGACCAAAAGGTAACGACTAACTCCCATCTTGCGTCATTTCGACTCGGCCTCAACCCGCCAAACGACCTCGTTTTGGCGGGCGCTCTCATTGAGGCGAGTGCAACCCCACTGAGGTTCTGTATGCGGTCGCCTTGGGACCGACTGACGGACGTCTCGACCTACGGGCCCTCTGGGTCCGAGGAAGATGACGATCCCAGCATCGGTTGGGATTTCTCCGGACTTGGCAACCCCAGTGCCGTGCGGGACTTCATGACCGCATGTGACTACTGCCTATCCGACTGTTCCGATGGAAGCCGCAGCCTTGGCGACGAGAGCTGCGGCCCAAGCTGCGAATGTTTCCACATCGAGCTAGGGGATCCCACCGAAGGCAACCATCTTGGCATGCCGGAAGATGGTGATCTCCCTAGGCCGGCGCCTCGCGCCGACATCCCACGGGAGCTAGCTGTGGTCCCCGCTCCGGCGGGGGGTTACGACCCACAACTCGAGCAAGTCCGCGAGGCGCAGGCCAGGCTCAACGAGGGAACAGGAGCGCTTGAGCCGATCCGTCGGGACGTCGGACAGGCATGGGTGGGCCAACCCCTGGCCGGAGAAATACGTCATCTGCCCCAAGGTCTCCAGCACCGCGTCGCCAACGATGTCAGGATCAGGCCGCCGCCCACATCCAGCGGGGTCGGTCAGAACCTGGCAACCGCAGCAATGCTCATCCGCGCGATGCCGGAGCCGTCAACCACCGAGGGTCGGCGAATCCAGGGGGAACTCAAGAATCTCCTGGAAGGCGCTGCGGCCCGGCGGGCCGAGAGCACTGCATCCCGGAGGCAAGGATATCCCTCGGAACCTCATGCCGCGACTTCCCGATTCATGCGGGAAGCCTCGGTCTACACCGGGCGCACGCGCAACACCGCGCCTGCGGCCCCGGGCCACCTCGGCAACGAGCACCATCGACGCGACCGTCGGGCTCACCTCGACGAAAGGGTGCGCCGAGGCTACCACCCCAGGCATGGGGGGCGCTACGACAGCGGGGAGGATCGGAGTCCCTCGCCCGAACCACCCGGTCCGCAGGCCTTCAGTCGGGCCATCCGACGGCGCCATTCTCGACCCGGTTCCGACCCCCGACTACTATCACGAAGTACTCGGGGGAAACGAGACTGGAACTGTGGCTCGCGGACTACCGCCTTGCCTGCCAACTGGGTGGAACGGACGACGACAACCTCATCATCCACAACCTCCCCCTGTTCCTCTCCGACACTACTCGCGCCTGGTTGGAGCACCTGCCTCCGGGGCAGATTTCCAACTGGGACGACTTGGTCCAAGCCTTCGCTGGCAATTTCCAGGGCACATACGTGCGCCCCGGGAATTTCTGGGACCTTCGAAGCTGCCGGCAACAGCCGGCGGAGTCGCTCCGGGACTACATCCGGCGATTCTCGAAGCAGCGCACCGAGCTGCCCAACATCACCGACTCGGATGTCATCGGCGCGTTCCTCGCCGGCACCACTTGCCGCGACCTGGTGAGCAAGCTGGGTCGCAAAACCCCCACCAGGGCGAGCGAGCTGATGGACATCGCCACCAAGTTCGCCTCTGGCCAGGAGGCGGTCGAGGCTATCTTCCGAAAGGACAAGCAGCCCCAGGGCCGCCCATCGGAAGAGGCTCCCGAGGCGTCTGCTCCGCGCGGCGCCAAGAAGAAAGGCAAGAAGAAGTCGCAATCGAAACGCGACGCCGCCGACGCGGACCTTGTCGCCGCCGCCGAGTATAAGAACCCTCGGAAGCCCCCCGGAGGTGCAAACCTCTTCGACAAGATGCTCAAGGAGCCGTGCCCCTACCATCAGGGGCCCGTCAAGCACACCCTCGAGGAGTGCGTTATGCTTCAGCGTCATTTCCACAGGGCCGGGCCACCCGCCGAGGGTGGCAGGGCCCACGACGACGACAAGAACGAAGATCACCCAGCAGGGGAGTTCCCCGAGGTCCGCGACTGCTTCATGATCTATGGAGGGCATGCGGCGAATACCTCGGCTCGGCACCGCAAGCAAGAGCGCCGGGAGGTCTGCTCAGTGAAGGTGGCGGCGCCAGTCTACCTAGACTGGTCCGACAAGCCCATCACTTTCGACCGGGCCGACCACCCCGACCATGTGCCGAGCCCGGGGAAATACCCGCTCGTCGTCGACCCCGTTGTCGGCGATGTCAGGCTCACCAAGGTCCTGATGGACGGGGGCAGCTGCCTCAACATCATCTACGCCGAGACCCTCAAGCTCCTGCGCGTCGATCCGTCCTCCGTCCGAGCAGACGCTGCGCCCTTCCACGGGATCGTCCCTGAGAAGCGCGTCCAGCCCCTTGGGCGACTCGACCTCCCAGTCTGCTTCGGGACGCCCTCCAACTTCCGAAGGGAGACCCTGACGTTCGAAGTGGTCGGGTTCCGAGGAACCTACCACGCCGTGCTAGGGAGGCCATGCTACGCGAAGTTCATGGCCGTCCCCAACTACACCTACCTGAAGCTCAAGATGCCGGGCCCCAACGGGGTCATCACCGTCGGCCCCACGTACAAACACGCGTTCGAATGCGACGTGGAGTGCGTGGAGTACGCCGAGGCCCTCGCCGAGTCCGAGGCCCTCATCGCCGACCTGGAGAACCTCTCCAGGGAGGTTCCAGACGTGAAGCGCCATGCCGGCAACTTCGAGCCAGCGGAGACGGTCAAGGCCGTCCCCCTCGACCCCAGTGGCGACACCACCAAGCAGATCCGGATCGGTTCCGGGCTCGACCCCAAATAGGAAGCAGTGCTCGTCGACTTTCTCCGCGCAAACGCCGACGTCTTTGTGTGGAGTCCCTCGGACATGCCCGGCATACCGAGGGATGTCGCCGAGCACTCGCTGGATATTCGGGCCGGAGCCCGACCCGTCAGGCAGCCCCTGCGCCGATTCGACGAGGAGAAGCGCAGAGCGATCGGCGAAGAGATCCACAAGCTAATGGCGGCAGGGTTCATCAAAGAGGTATTCCATCCCGAATGGCTTGCCAACCCTGTGCTTGTGAGGAAGAAAGGGGGGAAATGGCGGATGTGTGTAGACTACACTGGTCTCAATAAAGCATGTCCGAAGGTTCCCTACCCTCTGCCTCGCATCGACCAAATCGTGGATTCCACTGCTGGGTGCGAAACCCTGTCCTTCCTCGATGCCTACTCAGGGTATCACCAGATCCGGATGAAAGAGTCCGACCAGCTCGCGACTTCTTTCATCACGCCGTTCGGCATGTACTGCTATGTCACCATGCCGTTCGGCTTGAGGAATGCAGGCGCGACGTACCAGCGGTGCATGAACCATGTGTTCGGCGAACACATCGGTCGCACAGTCGAGGCCTACGTCGATGACATCGTAGTCAAGACACGGAAGGCTTCCGACCTCCTCTCCGACCTTGAAGTGACATTCCGGTGTCTCAAGGCGAAAGGAGTCAAGCTTAACCCTGAGAAGTGTGTCTTCGGGGTGCCCCGAGGCATGCTCCTAGGGTTCATCGTCTCCGAGCGAGGCATCGAAGCCAACCCGGAGAAGATTGCGGCCATCACCAGCATGGGACCCATCAAGGACTTAAAAGGGGTACAGAGGGTCATGGGATGCCTCGCGGCCCTGAGCCACTTCATCTCACGCCTCGGCGAAAGAGGTCTGCCTCTGTACCGCCTCTTAAGGAAGGCCGAATGTTTCGCTTGGACCCCCGAGGCCGAAGAAGCCCTCGGCAACCTGAAGGTGCTCCTTACAAAGGCGCCTGTCTTGGTGCCGCCGGCGGACGGAGAAGCCCTCTTGGTCTACGTCGCCGCGACCACTCAGGTGGTCAGCGCCGCGATTGTGGTCGAAAGGCAGGAGGAAGGGCATACATTGCTCGTTCAGAGGCCGGTCTACTTCATCAGCGAAGTGCTGTCCGAGACCAAGATCCGCTACCCACAAGTTCAAAAGCTGTTGTATGCTGTGATCCTGACAAGGCGGAAGCTACGACACTACTTCGAGTCCCATCCGGTAACTGTGGTGTCATCCTTCCCCCTGGGGGAGATCATCCAGTGCCGAGAGGCCTCGGGCAGGATCGCAAAGTGGGCGGTGGAGATCATGGGCGAAACGATCTCGTTCGCCCCTCGGAAGGCCATCAAGTCCCAAGTGTTGGCGGATTTCGTGGCCGAATGGGTCGACACCCAACTGCCAACGACTCCGATCCAACCGGAGCTCTGGACCATGTTTTTCGACGGGTCGCTGATGAAGACGGGGGCCGGCGCGGGCCTGCTCTTCATCTCGCCCCTCGGAAAGCACTTGCGCTACGTGCTGCGCCTCCACTTCCCGGCGTCCAACAATGTGGCCGAGTACGAAGCTCTGGTCAACGGATTGCGGATCGCCATCGAGCTAGGGGTCAGACGCCTCGACGCTCGCGGTGATTCGCAGCTCGTCATCGACCAAGTCATGAAGAACTCCCACTGCCGCGACCCGAAGATGGAGGCCTACTGCGACGAGGTTCGGCGCCTGGAAGACAAGTTCTTCGGGCTCGAGCTCAACCACATCGCTCGGCACTACAACGAAACCGCAGACGAGCTGGCTAAGATAGCCTCGGGGCGAACGACAGTCCCTCCGGACGTCTTCTCCCGGGATCTGCATCAACCCTCCGTCAAGCTCGACGACGCGCCCGAGCCCGAGGAACCCTCGGCTCAGCCCGAGGTACCCTCGGCTCAGCCCGAGGTACCCTCGGCTCAGCCCGAGGCACCCTCGGCCCAGCCCGAGGTACCCTCAGCCCCCGAGGGCGGGGCACTGAACGTCGAAGAAGGGCAGAGCGGGGCCACGCCAGACCAAGATTGGCAGGCCCCGTACCTGCAATATCTCCGTCGAGGAGAGCTACCCCTCGACCAGGTCGAGGCTCGGCGGGTAGCGCGACGCGCCAAGTCATTCGTCTTGCTGGGCGACGAAGAGGAGCTCTACCATCGCAGCCCCTCGGGCATCCTCCAGCGATGCGTCTCCATCGCCGAAGGTCGGGAACTGCTGCAAGAAGTACACTCGGGGGCTTGCGGCCACCACGCGGCACCCCGAGCCCTTGTCGGAAATGCTTTCCGGCAAGGCTTCTACTGGCCAACGGCGGTGGCTGACGCCACTAGAATTGTCCGCACCTGCGAAGGGTGCCAATTCTATGCGAAGCGGACACACCTGCCCGCTCAGGCTCTTCAGACAATACCCATCACCTGGCCCTTCGCTGTATGGGGTCTGGACCTCGTCGGTCCCTTGCAGAAGGCGCCCGGGGGCTACACGCACCTGCTGGTCGCCATCGACAAATTCTCCAAGTGGATCGAGGTCCGACCTCTGAACAGCATCAGGTCCGAACAGGCGGTGGCATTCTTCACCAACATCATCCATCGCTTCGGGGTCCCGAACTCCATCATCACCGACAACGGCACCCAGTTCACCGGCAAAAAATTCTTGGATTTTTGCGAGGATCACCATATCCGGGTGGACTGGGCCGCCGTGGCTCATCCCATGTCAAATGGGCAAGTAGAGCGTGCCAATGGCATGATTCTACAAGGGCTCAAGCCTCGGATCTACAACGACCTCAACAAGTTCGGCAAGCGATGGATGAAGGAACTCCCCTCGGTGGTCTGGAGCCTAAGGACGACGCCGAGTCGTGCCACGGGCTTCACGCCGTTTTTCCTGGTCTATGGGGCTGAAGCTATCTTGCCCACTGACCTGGAATACGGCTCCCCGAGGGCGAGGGCCTACAACGAACAAAGCAACCAAGCTAGCCGAGAGGAATCGCTGGACCAGCTGGAGGAAGCTCGGGACAGGGCCTTGCTACACTCGGCGTGGTACCAACAGTCCCTGCGACGCTACCACGCCCGAGGGGTCCGGACCCGAGAACTCCAGGTGGGCGACCTGGTGCTTCGGCTGCGACAAGACGCTCGAGGGAGGCACAAGCTCACGCCCCCCTGGGAAGGGCCATTCGTCATCGCCAAAGTTCTGAAGCCCGGAACATACAAGCTGGCCAATAATCAAGGCGAGATCTACGGCAACGCTTGGAACATTAAACAGCTACGTCGCTTCTACCCTTAAGATGTTTTCAAGTTGTTCATATACCTCGCACTTACGCAAAGTTTAGTCGTCAAGGAAGGGTCGGCCTAGCCTCGGCAAAGCCCGACCCTCCCTCGGGGGCTAAAAGGGGGGAGACCCCCTCTGCGTCAAATTTTTCCTCGAAAAAGGATCTCTTTTTAGCAGGATTTCTTTCGTGCTTCTTGACTACTTCGGAAAGCGGATCCTGGAAACGACGAGGTACACGTAAGCAGCCAAGGCTGACCGAGCCGAGGGACTCCTACGCCTCCGGGATACGGATACCTCACTCGTCCCTTTCTGCGATAAGTAACTTGCGCTCGGATAAAGCGACTCCGTGGACCGAACGAGTCATCACGTTCGGAAGCTCTCCTGCCGAAGCAGTCCTTCAAGCTCTCTCGACTAAGTCGGGGACAGGGCCTCATGGACGGGTGAAAGTACGCATAAGCGGCAAGGCCGACCGAGCCGAGGGACTCCCACGCCTCTGGGATACGGATACCTCACTCGTCCCTTCCGCGAAAAGCAACTCTCGCTCACACAAACATCCCTGTTACCGACAGAGTCCAGATGCTCGAGACAGGAGGAAAAAAGACGCAGCTTCGCAAGCGCAGCGAGGGTGTGTTCTTCTGGCCTCGGCGGCCGCAGAAAGCACACGCTACAAGATGATCGGGTCCTGCAGGCTCGAGTCTTCACGCCGAAGGAAGCCGTAGCACCCTCGGCATCGACGACGTCTTCAGCAAAGCCCGACCCAGCCTCGGGCGGCGCCGCGGTCCAGCGACTCCTCCGGGAATCCGGCCCGAGCAGGCGACTCAACCGATTACCCCTGGGGCCTCGGTCAACCGGCTTCCAAGGGCGCCAGCCCGACCCGAGGCCTCGGCTGATCGACTTTGGCGTCGGCTCCGCTGACGGACAACATGGCTAGGCTCCGGCCAACCAGGTTCCCATTCTCGAGCCAACTCCGCCTCTGTTCGTACTGGTATCACTACCCCTGACCTCGGTCCACCGAAGGGCAGCCGAGGGGTCTCTTTAACTAAGCTAGAGGAGCCCCAGACAACAAGGCCGAACGGGCCGAGGGATTCCTACGCCTCCGGGATACGGATACCTCACCCGTCACCTTGGCACGGGGCAACTCATGCTTGGTAAAGCGGTTCAGATAATCAACAGGCGAGACTTAGTGCTCGAGAATGAGGAAAAAACACGGCTCCGTGCCAAAATTACATACACGTTCAGGCCTCGACAGCCGAAATGAACGAAGAACACTGGCATACGAGATGCCGCTACCAACGGAACTACGGTTCCCCCCTCCGCAGGTACGAACGACCCCACTCTATGGGGAAGGCCTGCGGAGCCACAGAAGACCGATGGCCGGCTCGCCGCTGCCCGTCCTGACTACGGCGACAGTGGGTCGGCGCTGCTGCGATCTTGCCCTCGTCCCCGCCGACGCTCGAGGGGCGAGGACAAGCACGCCGGCGCGGTGGCCCGGTGTAACACCCTGAATTTGGGGGTATAAAATTTCTTTGCTCATATTCACAAATTCAGGTGTTACTTCCTTTTCTCATCCTTCCTAATTCTTTTCTCTCTCATTTCTATAGGAGCTAAGTGCTTATTTTACTTGTAATTGTAGTCTATGATGTTAAACCCTAGTGGAGTATGAATTGTTGCATCATGTTGAACCCTAGATTTCACTTTTGTTTGGTGCATGATTCTCAAAAGGTCTAATTTGAATTTGGGGCCCATTTGAATTTGAATCAAATAGAATAAATAAAAGAAAAGGGAGAAACAATTCAGAATAAAAGAAAAAGGTAAAGCAGCCCAACCCAGCCGCCCTCTCGGCCTTTCGGCCCAGCCGGCCCATCTCTCGCGCGCGCGCCTCCCTCCCCTCCTCTCTCTGCGCAGCGGGCCCCACCTGTCGGCGCGCCCGTCTTCCGCGCACCCGCCTCTTTCTCTCTCTGCTCGCCCGGTCCCACCCGTCGGCGCCCGCTTTCCCCCGCGCGCGCTCGCTCCCTCGCTCTCTCTGCTCGCGGGCCCGGGCTGTCAGCCCCGTCTTCCTCGCGTAACCGCCGCCCGAGCTGCCCGCGCCCGCGGTCTCCGCGCCCACGTCGCGCGTGGGACTCGCCCCACCCCGCCCCTGGCCACTTGAGCCCCGAACCCCACTCGCCCTCACCCCCTCCCCCATTTGCGCCCCAGCAGACTCTCTCTCCCCCTCGCTGCGTGCACGCAGAGCGCCGCCGCCACTAACCATCGCCGCCCGAGCCGTTTCCTCGTCGCCGGTGGAGCTCCGCCGCGCCCTTAGCCCCGGTGAGCTCCGCTCTGGCGTCCGCAACCCGGAACGCACCCCAATTCCCTCTCCCCCTCCCTATTTCTCTCTGCCCGCGCTCACCCGTCGCTCGCCGTGCAGCCGCCACCGTCGACCCGAGTCTCCGTCGCGTCCCCGTCGCCGCCGAGGAGTCCCCGGAGCCCGCCTTGAGGTAACGGACCCCTCCAGCCCCTATCTCCCCTTGTTTTGCTCTCTGTTGCGCTTGATTGCTCGCCGGAGTAGAGAAACCCCGCCGCCGAGCCGCCCCGCCGTGAATCGCCCCCCTCCGGTGTCTCTGCCCCGACCCAAACCCTACCGGAGAACTCCCCGCGCCCTCCCCGACCTCCCCGACCACTCGGATGGCCCCAGAGCCCCGCCAATCGCCCGCGCCCCTCGTCTCCGGCGAGCCCTCCGCCGCGGGGACGAGCGCCGCCGCCCCAGCTAGCCGTAGGGGAAGCCCAGGCCGGCCACCCGATCCCCACCGTCCATCCCAGATCGGGCGGCCTCGTTTTAATTCGGCCAAGCCCAATCCTGGCCGTCCGCCAGTGATCCAGCGGCCCAGGCCCGCTGCCCCCTCACCCCGTCTCTCTGCCCGCTAGGCCCCACCTGTCAGCTCGCCCGCGCGCCCGCGCGCTGTCCGCCCGGCCCCGCCCGTCAGTCCGCCCGCGCGCTCTGTCCGCCCGGCCCCGCTTGCCAGTCGCCCGCGCGCCCGCGCTGTCCGCCCGGCCCCGCCTGTCAGCCGCTCCCGCCGCCGCGCGCTCGCGCGCCCGCCCGCAGGATCTAATCCTGGCCGTTCGCTTTAGATCTGACGGCTGTAGGCGCTCGATACCCCTTCGCCCGCGCTTTTTCTTAAAGAGACCCCCGGTTTTCTGGAATTTGAACCCGCCGTCCCTGGTTTCTCGCAGTTAAGTCCCTGGCCCTTTTATTTAATTAAAAATAAGTCCTTAGGGTATAATTTTAACCCCTAAACTTGTAAAATTCATAACTTTGTCATATGAACTCCAAATTAGGTGCTTCAAATTGCAAAATGTTCATAATATTATTATCTATCTGTTTATGCAATGTTTCCCTGCTGTTTCCATGTATTAATTAATAGCTAATCACTAGGATAGGATTAAGACTATTGAAACCTTATTTAAGATAATTGGAAATGAGTAGTCTTTAATAATAGTTGGATTACTTATGTTTGTGGACTTAAACACTCAAGTTTAGAAACTCAGACCAGATAATTATTTAATCCCACCACCAACTTAGACCTGATTAGTAGATAGTTAATCTCTTTGTGTAATCCTCTACCCCCAGACCTAGGGAACTTTAGAGTGCCTATCCCTTTTCTGTTATGAACTTGTGACCCCTCTCTGCTGCATATGTTTGGTATATTGTTTTTGTCTGTTATTTTCCCAAGTGCATAGTGTGAATGATTGCTTTGCGTAGACACCGAGCAGTCTGTGTTTCCCGAGGCAGTTGCAGAGGAAGTCCCTGATCAGCAGTTTGGTGAAGGCAAGTGTCCTCTGTCCCATTATGTCCTATTCATTTATAACTTACTACCCCGCACTACTTACTTGAAACCTAAGGATTGACTAGCTTTACATTTTACTTTATCCTTGATGACCTTATGGGCTATTATGGTTAGCACTTTGCTATTGCTTTAACATAATCAATGAACATGATGTGACTATTTATGATACTGTTATCCTGATGATGTTGATGATCTTGTGATACTCTAGGGGGCTCAGGCTGTTTCCTGAGTACCTCTCCGTAAGGACTGGTTCGTTGAGAGACCACCCGGGATAACAGTGCAACCATGAGGGTGAAATGGGATGCCCTTAGCTGATTAATTAGATGAACTAGAGGTGTAGTTGCTTAGCCGTCGTGCCGTCAATGGGGTCCAGGCACAGTGCTTGCTCTGCCGAGGCTGAGTGCCGAGGTTCTTTCGTTTTGCTCTTTGTTAGTCACTCTCCTGCGGGGAGGGGTACTGTGTTTATCAAACTGGAGAAACCTAACGGGCAGCTACGATCTCTAGGGAATCTTTGTAAAAGCTACGTAGTGATGCCCTGCCGGACCACCTAGGTAGTGGTCAATGGGGATTAGCTCTCCCCGGGTAGAAAGGGAATCATGACTCATGGGTAAAGTGTGCAACCTCTGCAGAGGGTAGTGAAACTGGTATATCAGCCGTGCTCACGGTTAAGAGCAGCCTTGGGATCCTCTTTGATTAGAGATACAGATGGTTCGAGATGCAAGGATTATGTTATGGTCTTGGTTCGACTATGATGATGTTCCTCGATGAGGAAATGGTTTACGGGATTGGTTAATGCTAAAATTTGGCTTCTACTAATGATAAATACTTGACCAACTAAAAGCAACTGCTTGAGCCTAACCCCACATAAAGCTAGTCCACCTCAGCCAAACGGGACATTTGCTGAGTACGTTGATGTGTACTCATCCTTGCTTTACCACCAAACACCAGGTTGTCCGCATTGTAATCACTGCTCAGGAGAAGGCGAAGCCGTGGAAGGAGACTTCCAGGAGTTTCAAGACTACGATGAATTCTAGGTGTGGGTTGGCGGCAACCCCCAGTCAGCTGCCTGTGAAGGCCTTATCTTTACTGCGTTTCGTTTAGCACTTTGATTTACTTGTTAAGACGATGACTATGTTGATGTCTATGACTCTATGATGTAATAAGTACTCTTTTATGTTATTATTCGAGCATTGTGTGATGATGTTCATTTATGTAATCGCTATGTACGTGAGTTCTGATCCTGGCACGTACATAGTTCGCATTCGGTTTGCCTTCCAAAACCGGGTGTGACATAAGTGGTATCAAAGCCCATGCTGACTGTAGGACCGCTGACCTAGAGTAGCACTGGTCGTACTAAGGACTATTGACCCTTCCCCTCACCTTGACATCTGATGTTACTTCAAAAGTCGGTCACCTCGACCAACCCTATGTTTTACTATCTATCTATACTATACCTTGTTAAAATTTTTATCTTATTCTATCTTTGGTTTATTCACTTGTCATATTAGTTCTGCTCTTACTCTTGTGCTTACGGTGTCTTTTGTAGATGGCTCGTCTTAGACACACTGCACGTAAGTCGGTGATTCCTTTCCTGCCGTCTCGACTTGCGGAGCGTCCTCTGCATCGCACCGTGTCCGGACAGTCGAGTCACCTGGAGAGGCTGCACCACCGCCTGCGTGAGGAGCAGGAACGCCGGCGCCAGCACGGAGAGCAGCAGGGCTCTTCCTCCTCACCCCAGCAGGAGGTGGAGACCGTGAGGCCCCGTCCCTCTGTTGCCCAGCTGGAGGCGCCCCTTGTTCCGCCGCGGGACGTCCCGGCTGTTGGAGGAGCTGTTGGAGGAGCTACGGGAGGAGACCCCGACGACGACGACTCAGCCCACAGCACGGAGTCCTCTGAGCCGCAGGAGGCAGAAGGATGGGTCGCCCGACCCATCACCCGTGACGCCGCTCGCGGTTGTCACTTCCACGACGCACTCGACACCTTGCTGCGCCAGGCTTTCGACCGGCACACCTGGTCGATCGAGTATCGTTGTGTAGTCTACCAGCACAGTCGCGGGAGGTACCCGGACCGCTGGGAGGCTACCTGCCTAGTTCGCCGTCCGGAGGATGACCTCCGGGGTGCGGAGGCCGTTTCGGAGCACTATTCCATCTCCGAGAGGGACACTGCAGAGGCGGCTATGCAGGATGCAGCACGACGTGCACTCTCTCAGTACTGTTCTTTGTTCGGTGGCGTGGCCGATGGTCTTAACCTTCGGTACTACCCCCGCCGCCCTACTGGCAGCACAGAGAGTGTGGTTGTTTCACCTGTTGGTGAGGCTAACCCTAGGTTGAGCAGCACAGTCAACCTAGTCGCAGTGCTTAACACTGAGCTGGACCACTCTCTGGACGAGCTAAGCAGGGCTCGAATGGAGATTGCGGAGTTGCGTGCTGAGTTGGCAGAGCGCCATCACCAGGAGGGTGGTTCCCCCGCTCCTGTTGAGACTCAGCACCCTTACCGCTCCCCGCCACGTGGTCACCACACTTATGGTTCCCCTGTCTGTAAGACCAGGATAGATCTGGATCCTTAGATCGCTAGCGTCGGAGTTTGTAATAATTCTTAAGTCAGATGTCTCAGTCTTAGGTAGTCAGTTTAGTTTGCTTATCAGTTGCTTCCATTTAGTTTAGTTTGCTTATCAGTTGCTTTATTGCTTGTTATGGTGAACTTGTGCTGGATTTGAATCTTTGTAATGACTGTTGCCAACCTGTGGGTTTCCCCTGCAGTTTGGCCTAGCTAGTAATATTAATGAAGCCAGTTGTTTAGTTGGGAAGCCCTTTACTCTTACTTTCCTTTCTTATCTGAGAAGCTGTGTTGAATCATGAATGAGGATCAGTGAAGCTCTTTGTTCACTCAGTGTCATGAAGAATTCTGTATTCTCTTTTCTTATGCTGGAAGATTGTGAGATCAATGCTGATGTATGAATGTCTTCCACAGATGTCTGACAACAGGCGCCGATGCAACAGGCGTGCTCAGCAGGAGCAGCATGACCAGCAGGAGGAAAATCAGAGGCAGCCTCCCCCGCCACCCCCGATGTCAGTGGAGCAGATGTTCTTGATGCAGACCCAGGCAGTGCAGGCCATTGGACAGACTCTGGCAGCCATGCAGCAGGCTCAACAGCAGCCCCAACCCCAATTGCAAGTGCAGATGCCCCAGATGCCACGGGATAAGCGTGGTGAGTTCATGAGAGGGCACCCTCCTACCTTCGCCCATTCTGCTGACCCCATGGATGCAGAAGACTGGTTGCGCGCAGTGGAGAGGGAACTGCGCACCGCCCAATGCGACGACAGAGAAAAGGTTCTGTATGGTCCCCGCCAGCTGAGGGGAGCAGCCCAGTCCTGGTGGGAGTCCTACCTCGCCACCCATGCTGACCCCGAAGCCATCACCTGGGAGGAATTCAGCGAGAGTTTCCGTCGGTACCATGTGCCAGAGGGACTGATGATCGTAAAGAAGGAGGAGTTTCTGGCCCTGAAGCAGGGACCCATGTCTGTTAGTGAGTACAGAGACAAGTTTCTGCAGCTGTCTCGTTACGCACCTGAGGATGTCAACACTGATGCCAAGAGGCAGTACAGGTTCATGAGAGGTTTGGTGGATCCCCTGCATTACCAGCTGATGAATCACACCTTCCCCACCTTCCAGCACCTGATTGATAGGGCAGTCATGACTGAGAAGAAGCGTAAGGATATGGAAGATCGGAAGCGCAAGATGAGTGGACCCCAGTCCGGAGGCATCAGCCGTCCACGTTTCTCAGGCAGTTCGTCTCAGCAAGGCAGACCTGGTCACCCACAGGGATATCAGAATCAGAATTAGCGTCCGCATCAGCAGCAGTTTCAGAGGCAGTACCCGCAGCAGCAGCAGCAGTATCGCCAGCACAGCCAGCAGGGAGGCAATCAGTATCAGAAGCAGAACAACCAGGCACCTCGCCTTCCTGCCCCAGCAGCGAATCAGAGCAACCAAGCAGCCCCAGCACAAGGAGGAGGCAGAGGATGTTTCCACTGTGGAGATCAAGGCCACTGGGCGATGCAGTGCCCAAAGAAGATGGCTCAGCAGCAGACCAACCCCAATGCTCCAACAAGGCAAGGTGTACTGCAGCCGGCAGCAGGCAATCGTAACCAAGCGTACAACCGTGGAAAGGTGAACCACTTGGAGGCCGAAGCAATCCAGGATGCACCAGATGTGGCAATAGGTATGTTCTCAGTCGAATCCCATCCCGCGAAAGTGCTATTTGATACTGGTGCAACTCATTCTTTTGTCACTGCAACATGGGTAGGATTGCATAACATCTCAGTAGAGGCAATGATGCCACCCATGAGGATTAATTCGGTTGGTGGCAAGGTGCAAACAGATAAAATATGCTCAAATATAATGGTGGAAATAAGGGGGATAGGATTCCCCAGTGACTTAATAGTAATAGGCACCCCTGGGATAGATGTTATTCTAGGGATGAACTGGTTGATGAAGTATGAAGCAAATGTTAGTTGTGACAAGAGGACCATAACATTGAAATCCCCGTCAGGAGAAGAGGTAGTGGCCGAGCTAAGGATGCCTAAGTCAGAAGAGGGAGTCTGTCACCAGATTTCAGTTGATAGTAAGGAGCCCAACCCGCTCGAGGCTATCAAGGTTGTGTCGGACTTTCCGGATGTGTTTCCCGAGGAGCTAACGGGCATGCCACCCGAAAGGAAAGTCGAATTTGCCATAGAGCTTATCCCTGGTACCGCCCCCATTTCAAAGAGAGCCTATCGAGTGTCTGGACCAGAACTGGTAGAACTCAAGAAGCAGATAGATGAGATGTTAGAGAAGGGTTACATCAGACCAAGTACCTCGCCTTGGGCCGCTCCAGTATTGTTTGTAGAGAAGAAAGATGGTACCAAAAGGATGTGCATAGACTACAGAGCCTTGAATGAAGTCACTGTCAAGAACAAGTACCCCCTGCCAAGGATAGAAGATTTGTTCGACCAGCTCAGAGGTGCCAGCGTATTCTCGAAGATAGATCTGAGGTCAGGTTACCATCAACTCAGAATCCGACCCTCGGATATACCGAAGACGGCATTCATCACCAAGTATGGGTTATATGAGTTCACGGTTATGTCCTTTGGTTTGACAAATGCGCCAGCTTTCTTTATGTACCTGATGAACAGTGTGTTCATGGATTATCTGGACAAGTTTGTGGTAGTGTTCATCGATGACATTCTCATATACTCTCAAAGTGAGGAAGATCATGTGGAGCATTTGAAGATGGTATTGCAAAGGCTTCGAGAGCATCAGTTGTATGCCAAGCTGGGCAAGTGCGAGTTCTGGATTCATGAAGTCTTGTTTCTGGGTCACATCATAAACCAAGAGGGATTGGCAGTGGATCCAAAGAAAGTAGCAGATATCCTGAACTGGAAAGCACCGAAGGATGTTCGTGGGATCAAGAGCTTCATTGGAATGGCTGGATATTACAGGCGTTTCATTGAAGGCTTTTCAAAGATTGCTAGACCAATGACAGCGTTGCTAGCGAAGAAAGTTGAGTTTAAGTGGACCCAAAAGTGTCAGGAAGCATTTGAGGAACTGAAGAATAGATTGACTACAGCTCCTCTGCTAGTTCTGCCTGATGTCCACAAGTCATTCTCAGTGTATTGCGATGCTTCGTACACCGGATTGGGATGTGTGCTGATGCAAGAAGGGAGAGTTGTAGCATACTCATCTCGACAGCTGAAGATCCATGAGAAGAATTACCCCACACATGACCTGGAATTGGCAGCAGTGGTTCATGCTTTAAAGACTTGGAGACATTACCTGTATGGGCAGAAGTGCGACATCTACACAGATCATATAAAAGTCTGAAGTACATATTCACCCAGTCAGAGTTAAACATGAGGCAGCGAAGATGGTTGGAACTGATCAAAGACTATGAGTTGGAGATACATTACCATCCGGGCAAAGCCAATGTGGTTGCAGATGCTCTGAGCAGGAAAAGTCAAGTTAATATGTTGGCCTCGTACCCAATGCCATATGAGTTAGCCAAGGAATTTGACAGACCGAGTCTCGGTTTCCTGAATAGTACGCAAGGAGTGACAGTGGAATTGGAGCCCACCCTAGAGCGGGAGATCAAAGAAGGGCAGAAGGATGATGAAAACATCAACAAGATCCGGCAGCTGATCCTAGAAGGAAGAGGCAAAGACTTTCGAGAGGATGAAGAAGGAGTAATCTGGTTCAAGGACCGATTGTGTGTTCCCGACCTCAAACCTATTCGGGAATTGATCCTCAAGGAAGCTCATGAGACAGCCTACTCCATACACCCTGGAAGTGAGAAGATGTACCAGGATTTAAAAAGGAGGTTTTGGTGGTATGGTATGAAAAGGGAGATCGCAGAATATGTCGCCATCTGTGATAGCTGTCAGAGAACCAAAGCAGAGCATCAAAGGCCCGCCGGATTGTTGCAGCCTTTGCGGATTCCTCAGTGGAAGTGGGATGAGATTGGGATGGATTTTATAGTTGGCCTACCTCGTACCCGGGCCGGTTATGATTCCATCTGGGTGGTTGTGGACCGCTTAACAAAGGTGGCCCATTTCATACCTGTGAAGACGACATACACCGGAGCAACGTTAGCTGAGTTATACATGTCACGGATAGTCTGCCTTCATGGTGTGCCGAAGAAGATAGTGTCAGATCGAGGAACGCAGTTCACATCTCATTTTTGGCAGCAGCTACAAGAAGCTTTGGGCACACATTTGAACTTCAGCTCAGCTTATCACCCGCAGACAGACGGTCAGACTGAAAGAACTAATCAGATCCTAGAAGATATGTTGAGAGCCTGTGCGTTGCAAGACAAGTCAGGATGGGACAAAAGGTTACCTTATGCAGAATTCTCTTACAACAATAGTTACCAGGCCAGCTTGAAGATGTCACCGTTTCAGGCACTCTACGGACGGAGTTGTAGGACTCCGCTGCACTGGGACCAGCCTGGAGAGAGACAGGTGTTTGGCCCCGACATCTTGCTTGAAGCCGAAGAGAATATCAAAATGGTTCGGGAGAATCTGAAGACAGCCCAGTCAAGACAGCGAAGCTATGCGGACCGAAGGAGGAGAGAACTGAGTTTTGAAGTGGGAGACTACGTCTATCTGAAGGTGTCACCTATCAGGGGAGTCAGAAGGTTCGGAGTCAAAGGCAAGTTAGCACCCCGGTACGTCGGACCATATCAGATTCAAGCAAAGCGTGGAGAAGTGGCCTACCAGCTCGACCTACCAGAGAGTTTGTCAGCAGTGCACAATGTGTTCCATGTGTCGCAATTGAAGAAATGTTTGCGAGTACCAGAAGAACAGTTGCCAGTGGAGGGTTTGGAAGTCCAGGAGGATCTGACCTACATAGAGAAGCCAACGCAGATTCTGGAGTTTGCAGACAGAGTCACCCGGAGGAATACCATCAGAATGTGCAAAGTCAGATGGGGTCACCACTCGGAGGATGAAGCAACCTGGGAACGAGAAGATGACCTGAAGGCCAAATACCCTGAACTCTTTGCTGACCAACCTTGAATCTCGGGGCGAGATTCTTTTAAGGGGAATAGGTTTGTAACACCCTGAATTTGGGGGTATAAAATTTCTTTGCTCATATTCACAAATTCAGGTGTTACTTCCTTTTCTCATCCTTCCTAATTCTTTTCTCTCTCATTTCTATAGGAGCTAAGTGCTTATTTTACTTGTAATTGTAGTCTATGATGTTAAACCCTAGTGGAGTATGAATTGTTGCATCATGTTGAACCCTAGATTTCACTTTTGTTTGGTGCATGATTCTCAAAAGGTCTAATTTGAATTTGGGGCCCATTTGAATTTGAATCAAATAGAATAAATAAAAGAAAAGGGAGAAACAATTCAGAATAAAAGACAAAGGTAAAAGCAGCCCAACCCAGCCGCCCTCTCGGCCTTTCGGCCCAGCCGGCCCATCTCTCTCGCGCGCGCCTCCCTCCCCTCCTCTCTCTGCGCAGCGGGCCCCACCTGTCGGCGCGCCCGTCTTCCGCGCACCCGCCTCTTTCTCTCTCTGCTCGCCCGGTCCCACCCGTCGGCGCCCGCTTTCCCCCGCGCGCGCTCGCTCCCTCGCTCTCTCTGCTCGCGGGCCCGGGCTGTCAGCCCCGTCTTCCTCGCGTAACCGCCGCCCGAGCTGCCCGCGCCCGCGGTCTCCGCGCCCACGTCGCGCGTGGGACTCGCCCCACCCCGCCCCTGGCCACTTGAGCCCCGAACCCCACTCGCCCTCACCCCCTCCCCCATTTGCGCCCCAGCAGACTCTCTCTCCCCCTCGCTGCGCGCACGCAGAGCGCCGCCGCCACTAACCATCGCCGCCCGAGCCGTTTCCTCGTCGCCGGTGGAGCTCCGCCGCGCCCTTAGCCCCGGTGAGCTCCGCTCTGGCGTCCGCAACCCGGAACGCACCCCAATTCCCTCTCCCCCTCCCTATTTCTCTCTGCCCGCGCTCACCCGTCGCTCGCCGTGCAGCCGCCACCGTCGACCCGAGTCTCCGTCGCGTCCCCGTCGCCGCCGAGGAGTCCCCGGAGCCCGCCTTGAGGTAACGGACCCCTCCAGCCCCTATCGCCCCTTGTTTTGCTCTCTGTTGCGCTTGATTGCTCGCCGGAGTAGAGAAACCCCGCCGCCGAGCCGCCCCGCCGTGAATCGCCCCCCTCCGGTGTCTCTGCCCCGACCCAAACCCTACCGGAGAACTCCCCGCGCCCTCCCCGACCTCCCCGACCACTCGGATGGCCCCAGAGCCCCGCCAATCGCCCGCGCCCCTCGTCTCCGGCGAGCCCTCCGCCGCGGGGACGAGCGCCGCCGCCCCAGCTAGCCGTAGGGGAAGCCCAGGCCGGCCACCCGATCCCCACCGTCCATCCCAGATCGGGCGGCCTCGTTTTAATTCGGCCAAGCCCAATCCTGGCCGTCCGCCAGCGATCCAGCGGCCCAGGCCCACTGCCCCCTCACCCCGTCTCTCTGCCCGCTAGGCCCCACCTGTCAGCTCGCCCGCGCGCCCGCGCGCTGTCCGCCCGGCCCCGCCCGTCAGTCCGCCCGCGCGCTATGTCCGCCCGGCCCCGCTTGCCAGTCGCCCGCGCGCCCGCGCTGTCCGCCCGGCCCCGCCTGTCAGCCGCTCCCGCCGCCGCGCGCTCGCGCGCCCGCCCGCAGGATCTAATCCTGGCCGTTCGCTTTAGATCTGACGGCTGTAGGCGCTCGATACCCCTTCGCCCGCGCTTTTTCTTAAAGAGACCCCCGGTTTTCTGGAATTTGAACCCGCCGTCCCTGGTTTCTCGCAGTTAAGTCCCTGGCCCTTTTATTTAATTAAAAATAAGTCCTTAGGGTATAATTTTAACCCCTAAACTTGTAAAATTCATAACTTTGTCATATGAACTCCAAATTAGGTGCTTCAAATTGCAAAATGTTCATAATATTATTATCTATCTGTTTATGCAATGTTTCCCTGCTGTTTCCATGTATTAATTAATAGCTAATCACTAGGATAGGATTAAGACTATTGAAACCTTATTTAAGATAATTGGAAATGAGTAGTCTTTAATAATAGTTGGATTACTTATGTTTGTGGACTTAAACACTCAAGTTTAGAAACTCAGACCAGATAATTATTTAATCCCACCACCAACTTAGACCTGATTAGTAGATAGTTAATCTCTTTGTGTAATCCTCTACCCCCAGACCTAGGGAACTTTAGAGTGCCTATCCCTTTTCTGTTATGAACTTGTGACCCCTCTCTGCTGCATATGTTTGGTATATTGTTTTTGTCTGTTATTTTCCCAAGTGCATAGTGTGAATGATTGCTTTGCGTAGACACCGAGCAGTCTGTGTTTCCCGAGGCAGTTGCAGAGGAAGTCCCTGATCAGCAGTTTGGTGAAGGCAAGTGTCCTCTGTCCCATTATGTCCTATTCATTTATAACTTACTACCCCGCACTACTTACTTGAAACCTAAGGATTGACTAGCTTTACATTTTACTTTATCCTTGATGACCTTATGGGCTATTATGGTTAGCACTTTGCTATTGCTTTAACATAATCAATGAACATGATGTGACTATTTATGATACTGTTATCCTGATGATGTTGATGATCTTGTGATACTCTAGGGGGCTCAGGCTGTTTCCTGAGTACCTCTCCGTAAGGACTGGTTCGTTGAGAGACCACCCGGGATAACAGTGCAACCATGAGGGTGAAATGGGATGCCCTTAGCTGATTAATTAGATGAACTAGAGGTGTAGTTGCTTAGCCGTCGTGCCGTCAATGGGGTCCAGGCACAGTGCTTGCTCTGCCGAGGCTGAGTGCCGAGGTTCTTTCGTTTTGCTCTTTGTTAGTCACTCTCCTGCGGGGAGGGGTACTGTGTTTATCAAACTGGAGAAACCTAACGGGCAGCTACGATCTCTAGGGAATCTTTGTAAAAGCTACGTAGTGATGCCCTGCCGGACCACCTAGGTAGTGGTCAATGGGGATTAGCTCTCCCCGGGTAGAAAGGGAATCATGACTCATGGGTAAAGTGTGCAACCTCTGCAGAGGGTAGTGAAACTGGTATATCAGCCGTGCTCACGGTTAAGAGCAGCCTTGGGATCCTCTTTGATTAGAGATACAGATGGTTCGAGATGCAAGGATTATGTTATGGTCTTGGTTCGACTATGATGATGTTCCTCGATGAGGAAATGGTTTACGGGATTGGTTAATGCTAAAATCTGGCTTCTACTAATGATAAATACTTGACCAACTAAAAGCAACTGCTTGAGCCTAACCCCACATAAAGCTAGTCCACCTCAGCCAAACGGGACATTTGCTGAGTACGTTGATGTGTACTCATCCTTGCTTTACCACCAAACACCAGGTTGTCCGCATTGTAATCACTGCTCAGGAGAAGGCGAAGCCGTGGAAGGAGACTTCCAGGAGTTTCAAGACTACGATGAATTCTAGGTGTGGGTTGGCGGCAACCCCCAGTCAGCTGCCTGTGAAGGCCTTATCTTTACTGCGTTTCGTTTAGCACTTTGATTTACTTGTTAAGACGATGACTATGTTGATGTCTATGACTCTATGATGTAATAAGTACTCTTTTATGTTATTATTCGAGCATTGTGTGATGATGTTCATTTATGTAATCGCTGTGTACGTGAGTTCTGATCCTGGCACATACATAGTTCGCATTCGGTTTGCCTTCCAAAACCGGGTGTGACACCCGGGGCGCGGGTGGTGGCAGTGATCCCGTCGGTGACGAGGACTTCTCGAGCCGCCCCCGCATCGGCGCCGATGGCAGGGGACACCAGCCCCCCGGCAGATCCCCACTCAAATCCTCCCAGACGAGTGGGGCGCCGGCCTCTGCGCAAGGGCGCCGTCCCAGTGCAAAAGCAGGACCACCCCAGAACACGAACGCCGCCCTAACGGCGCACGGAATCCTGGGTGGTCCTCCCGTGCACACGATGCGGCGGCCACCCTCCGACAGGAGGGGCCGCCGGAAGCCCGGCCGACGACTCCGACACGCTGGAGGTGACGACGCCCGCCGTCGTTCAGCCCCACGTTATCAAAGTCCGCGCCGTCCGCAGGGCCAGCGAGCGCCTCCACCCCCAAACGCCGCGGGAAAGGGCGACCCGCGGACCCACGCGGAAGGTAGAGCGCCGGCTCAGCGTGGCTCCCGCCCCAGCGGGGATGATGAACATCCTTGAAGCTGAGGGTGGGACCAAGATCGCAGCCTGGCTTGCTTTTCCCCACCCAGAAACCGGCGGTCACCGACCTAGGTGATCGTCGGCATGGGGGTACGGCCGGGCCGGCTGATGAAAATCCTTGAAGCCGAACGATGGCTGAGAGGTACCAACTCCCATGGAGTTGCGTTCCTCCAACGAGGAGGCGGAAAGGCGGCGGATACCCCCCATCCGGGGGCTTGGAAGATGGGAAGACACGACGCTTAAGGGAGGAAGAAGACATGGTTGCCTTACGAAAGGAGTCTCCCTCCTTTTAAAGGCAACTCTCCCTACGTGCGCCCCCAGGCGCCGCAGGCTGAGACTTCTCCAGCACGCTCCAAGGCCCTCCCCTGCGACTTGGGGGCTGGGTCCCGCATGTCATGCAGACCGGCTCAGGGCAGAAGAAGCCAAACCGCCGCGCGTGGTGCGCACGACCGTCCAGCGGTTACAGGCGACCCCCCATTTTCGCCCAGACCAACGGGCAGAAGGGGCGGGCAGCCATGCAGGCGGCATGCAACCGCGCCAGATGGACGCGCTTCTCCGACTTCTGACACGCCAGCTTGGGAACCCAGGCCCACGCGTCGGTCAAAGCGACCGAAAGTGGGCCGGCAGTAATGGCGGTGGCAGGCGGGCGGGCGCAGCGGTCACGTCGTCAGCCAGGCTCACGTCCCATCCTGAGACAGCAAGAGAGCCTCCTCTCACGGCGTGAAGACGGTGCGCCCGTGACCCGTTCCTCGAACGGATCGCACGCGTGCAACGGCCGCCCCGCCAACCACTCGCCCCGTCGCATTAACTCCGCGGCGGAACACGCGGCGCCCCTGAAGGGAGGAGCGCGCGACGCTTCACCTTCGCCGTAATAACCGCGTCAGAAAAGGTACGCCACGTCGTCCGATTTCGTATCCTTTTCCGTTTTCCTCTTTCTCTATCTCTTGCAACAGGGACCGGGAAAGGGGGACACCCCGAAAGGGATCCTTCTCCGCGAAGGAACCGGGCTCCGAGCCCCCCATTACTGATCAGGAGTTCGAAGGCTGGCCCCCCAAGGGTTCAACAGTCGCCTCAGGTCGCGTGGGCCCGACACCCACTACTGGTCAGGGGTTCGAAGGCCGGCCCCCCGAAGGGCTCCATGGCCGCCTCAGGCTACTCGGGCTCCGCGCCCATTACTGATCAGGGGTTCGAAGGCTGGCCCCCGAAGGGTTCACAGTCGCCTCAGACACCGAGCGAGGGATGACCAGGGGTACGTTCGATACATAACCGAGGCTCGGGCTGCGCTCCCGAGGTACCCTAGGACATTTCCGAGACCAGCGGGAACGATCTTGTAACGGAATCCCATCGGAGGGAGGCATCGAGCCCTCGGACCCCGTCGCCAGGGGACCGGGTCTGGCAAATCACCCGCAGGTACTTTTGGGCGTGCCTCTGGGCCCCTAGCCGACCCCCAACGAACGGGGCACGGACGTCCACTCGGATTACCCGCCTGCAGCTCACCGGAGACACCATGTTCGGTGCCCATCGAGGGTAACATGGCGCACTCCCCCCCTCCTCCTTGCGGAAAGGCGACGTAGGGGCGTATGTAAAAAGTCGGGTCTGTCCCTGATCGTCCTCTCGCCCTGTGCAGAGGCTCGGGGGCTGCTCTCGCAAAAACCGGCTCCGGCCAAATCGTTGACAGCGTCAACATACCAGCCCGAGAACTTGGGCCCCGACCGTGCACCCGGGCTACGGCCAGTTCGCATGAGGGAACGACCAGACCAGCCGAAGCGTTAAGCGAAGCATTAAGACCTCGAAGGAGTGTAACCACTCCTCCGAGGCCTCGGGGGCTACACCCGGCGGGTGCGCTCGCGCGCACCCACCGGAACGAAATGCAACCGAGAAAGGCTGGTCCCCTTGCAAAAAAGTGCGACAAAAGCCTCCAAGCGAGTGCTAACACTCCCTTCGAGGCTCGGGGGCTACTGTCGGGGACCATAATTAGGGGTACCCTCAAGACGCCTAATTCTCAGCTGGTAACCCCCATCAGCATAAAGCTGCAAAGGCCTGATGGGTACGATTAAGTCAGGGGTCAGTCCACACGAGTGACTCGACCACGCTTCACCCGAGCCTAGCCTCGGCCAAAGGCAGCCGACCTCGAGAGACTTCCGTCTCGCCCGAGGCCCCCCTTTTTATGGCGGACACATCATCGGCTCGCCCGAGGCCTTGGCTTCGCTCAGAAGCAACCTTGACTAAATCGCCACACCGACTGACCAAATTGCAGGAGCATTTAACGCAAAGGTGGCCTGACACCTCTATCCTGACACGCGCCCCCGGCAGAGCCGAAGTGACCGCCGTCACTCCACCGCTCCACTGGCCAGACTGACAGAAGGACAGCGCCGCCTGCGCCACTCCGACTGCAGTGCCACTCGACAGAGTGAGTCTGACAGGCAGTCAGGCCTTGCCAAAGGCGCCACAACGAACTCCGCTCCGCCCGACCCCAGGGCTCGGACTCGGGCTAAGACCCGGAAGACGGCGAACTCCGCTCCGCCCGACCCCAGGGCTCGGACTCGGGCTAAGACCCGGAAGACGGTGAACTCCGCTCCGCCCGACCCCAGGGCTCGGACTCGGGCTAAGACCCGGAAGACGGTGAACTCCGCTCCGCCCGACCCCAGGGCTCGGACTCGGGCTAAGACCCAGAAGACGGCGAACTCCGCTCCGCCCGACCCCAGGGCTCGGACTCGGGCTAAGACCCGGAAGACGACAAAACTCCGCCTCGCCCGACCCCAGGGCTCGGACTCCGCCCTGGCCTCGGCCGAACGACTTCCGCCTCGCCCGACCCCTTGGATCGGGCTCGGCCACGGCAACAAAAGGCAGACTCAACCTCGGCTTCGGAGGAACCCCCACGTCGCCCTGTCTAGGGCACAGACCGCCACGTCGATAGGAGGCGCCATCATCATCCCACCCCGAACCGACTCGGGTCACGGAGAACAAGACCGGCGTCTCATCCGGCCAGCTCCGCCAGAAGGGCAATGATGGCGCTCCACAAGCTCTATGACGACGGCGGCCCCCAGCTCTCTTACGGAAGCAGGACGACGTCAGCAGGGACTCGACCGCTCCAACAGCTGTCCCTCCATCAGGCTCCGCCGCACCTCCGACGGCCACGACATCATGCCAGCAGGATGCCCAGATCTCCCCGGCTGCCACATTGGCATGTACCTAGGGCGCTAGCTTTCCCTCCGCTAGACACGTAGCACTCTGCTACATCCCCATTGTACACCTGGATCCTCTCCTTACGACTATAAAAGGGAGGACCAGGGCCTTCTCAGAGAAGGTTGGCCGCGTGGGACCGAGGACGGGACAGGCGCTCTCTTGGGGCCACTCGCTTCCCTCACCCGCGTGGACGCTTGTAACCCCCCTACTGCAAGCACACCCGACCTGGGCGCGGGACGAACACGAAGGCCGCGGGACTTCCACCTCTCTCACGCTCGACTCCGGCCGCCTCGCCTCTCCCCCCTTCGCGCTCGCCCACGCGCTCGACCCATCTGGGCTGGGGCACGCAGCACACTCACTCGTCGGCTTAGGGACCCCCCTGTCTCGAAACGCCGACACACTCCTTCGAGGTCTTAATACTTCGCTTAACGCTTCGGCTGGTCTGGTCGTTCCCTCATGCGAACTGGCCGTAGCCCGGGTGCACGGTCGGGGCCCAAGCTCTCGGGCTGGTATGTTGACGCTGTCAACGATTTGGCCGGAGCCGGTTTTTGCGAGAGCAGCCCCCGAGCCTCTGCACAGGGCGAGAGGACGATCAGGGACAGACTCGGCTTTTTACATACGCCCCTACGTCGCCTTTCCGCAAGGAGGAGGGGGGAGTGCGCCATGTTACCCTCGATGGGCACCGAACATGGTGTCTCCGGTGAGCTGCAGGCGGGTAATCCGAGTGGACGTCCGTGCCCCGTTCGTTGGGGGTCGGCTAGGGGCCCAGAGGCACGCCCAAAAGTACCTGCGGGTGATTTGCCGGACCCGGTCCCCTGGCGACGGGGTCCGAGGGCTCGATGCCTCCCTCCGATGGGATTCCGTTACAAGATCGTTCCCGCTGGTCTCGGAAATGTCCTAGGGTACCTCGGGAGCGCAACCCGAGCCTCGGTTATGTATCGAACGTACCCCTGGTCATCCCTCGCTCGGTGTCTGAGGCGACTGTGAACCCTTCGGGGGCCAGCCTTCGAACCCCTGATCAGTAATGGGCGCGGAGCCCGAGTAGCCTGAGGCGGCCATGGAGCCCTTCGGGGGGCTGGCCTTCGAACCCCTGACCAGTAGTGGGTGTCGGGCCCACGCGATCTGAGGCGACCGTTGAACCCTCGGGGGGTCAGCCTTCGAACCCCTGATCAGTAATGGGGGGCTCGGAGCCCGGTTCCTTCGCGGAGAAGGATCCCTTTCGGGGTATCCCCCTTTCCCGGTCCCTGTTGCAAGAGATAGAGAAAGAGGAAAACGGAAAAGGATACGAAATTGGATGACATGGCGTACCTTTTCTGACGCGGTTATTGCGGCGAAGGTGAAGCGTCGCGCGCTCCTCCTACCAGAGGCGCCGCGTGTCCCGCCGCGGAGTTAATGCGACGGGGCGAGTGGTTGGCGGGGCGGCCGTTGCGCGCGTGCGACGCCAAAGTCGGTCAGTCGAGGCCTCGGATCGGGCTGGCGCCCTTGGAAGCCGGTTGACCGAGGCCCCAGGGGTAAGCGGTTGAGCCGCCTGCTCGGGCCGGATTCCCGGAGGAGCCCCTGGACCGCGGCGCCGCCCGAGGCTGGGTCGGGCTTTGCTGAAGACGTCGTCGATGCCGAGGGTGCTACGGCTCCCTTTGGCATGAAGACCCGAGCCTGCAGGATCAGATCATCTTGTAGCGTGTGCTTTCTGCGGCCGCCGAGGCCAGAAGAACACGCCCTCGCCGCGCTCGCGAAGCTGCGTCTTTTTTCCTCCTGTTTCGAGCATCTGGACTCTGTCGGTAACAGGGATGTTTGTGTGAGCGAGAGTTGCTTTTCGCGGAAGGGACGAGTGAGGTATCCGTATCCCAAAGGCGTGGGAATCCCTCGGCTCGGTCGGCCTTGCCGCTTACGCGTACTTTCACCCGTCCATGAGGCCCCGTCCCCGACTTAGCCAAGAAAGCTTGAAGGACTGCTTCGGCAGGAGAGCTTCCGAACGTGATGACTCGTTCGGTCCACGGAGTCGCCTTACCCGAGCGCAAGTTACTTATCGCAGAAAGGGACGAGTGAGGTATCCGTATCCCGGAGGCGTAGGAGTCCCTCGGCTCGGTCAGCCTTGGCTGCTTACGTGTACCTCGTCGTTTCCAGGATCCGCTTTCCGAAGTAGTCAAGAAGCACGAAAGAAATCCTGCTAAAAAGAGATCCTTTTTCGAGGAAAAATTCGACGTAGAGGGGGTCTCCCCCCTTTTAGCCCCCGAGGGAGGGTCGGGCTTTGCCGAGGCTAGGCCGACCCTTCCTTGACAACTAAACTTTGCGTAGGTGCGAGGTATATGAACAACTTGAAAACATCTTAAGGGTAGAAGCGACGTAGCTGTTTGATGTTCCAAGCGTTGCCGTAGATCTCGCCTTGATTGCTGGCCAGCTTGTACGTTCCGGGCTTCAGAACTTTGGCGATGACGAATGGCCCTTCCCAGGGGGGCGTGAGCTTGTGCCTCCCTCGGGCGTCTTGTCGCAGCCGAAGCACCAGGTCGCCCACCTGGAGTTCTCGGGACCGGACCCCTCGGGCGTGGTAGCGTCACAGGGACTGTTGGTACCGCGCCGAGTGTAGCAAGGCCCTGTCCCGAGCTTCCTCCAGCTGGTCCAGCGATTCCTCTCGGCTGGCTTGGTTGCTTTGTTCGGTGTAGGCCCTCGCCCTCGGGGAGCCGTATTCCAGGTCAGTGGGCAAGATAGCTTCAGCCCCGTAGACCAGGAAAAACGGCGTGAAGCCCGTGGCACGACTCGGCGTCGTCCTTAGGCTCCAGACCACCGAGGGGAGTTCCTTCATCCATCGCCTGCCGAACTTGTTGAGGTCGTTGTAGATCCGAGGCTTGAGCCCTTGTAGAATCATGTCGTTGGCGCGCTCTACCTGCCCATTCGACAGGGGATGAGCCACGGCGGCCCAGTCCACCCGGATATGGTGATCTTCGCAAAAATCCAAGAATTTTTTGCCGGTGAACTGGGTGCCGTTGTCGGTGATGATGGAGTTCGGGACCCCGAAGCGATGGATGATGTTGGTGAAGAATGCCACCGCCTGCTCGGACCTGATGCTGTTCAGAGGTCGGACCTCGATCCACTTGGAGAATTTGTCGATGGCGACCAGCAGGTGCGTGTAGCCCCCGGGCGCCTTCTGCAAGGGACCGACGAGGTCCAGACCCCATACAGCGAAGGGCCAGGTGATGGGTATTGTCTGCAGAGCCTGAGCGGGCAGGTGTGTCCGCTTCGCATAGAATTGGCACCCTTCGCAGGTGCGGACAATTCTAGTGGCGTCAGCCACCGCCGTTGGCCAGTAGAAGCCTTGCCGGAAAGCATTTCCAACAAGGGCTCGGGGTGCTGCGTGGTGGCCGCAAGCCCCCGAGTGTACTTCTTGCAGCAGTTCCCGACCTTCGGCGATGGAGATGCATCGCTGGAGGATGCCCGAGGGGCTGCGATGGTAGAGCTCCTCTTCGTCGCCCAGCAAGACGAATGACTTGGCGCGTCGCGCTACCCGCCGAGCCTCGACTTGGTCGAGGGGTAGCTCTCCTCGACGGAGATATTGCAGGTACGGGGCCTGCCAATCTTGGTCTGGCGTGGCCCCGCTCTGCCCTTCCTCGACGTTCAATGCCCCGCCCTCGGGGGCCGAGGGTACCTCGGGCTGGGCCGAGGGTGCCTCGGGCTGAACCGAGGGTACCTCGGGCTGAGCCGAGGGTACCTCGGGCTGAGCCGAGGGTACCTCGGGCTCGGGCGCGTCGTCGAGCTTGACGGAGGGTTGATGCAGATCCCGGGAGAAGACGTCCGGGGGGACTGTCGTTCGCCCCGAGGCTATCTTAGCCAGCTCGTCTGCGGTTTCGTTGTAGCGCCGAGCGATGTGGTTGAGCTCGAGCCCGAAGAACTTGTCTTCCAGGCGCCGAACCTCGTCGCAGTAGGCCTCCATCTTCGGGTCGCGGCAGTGGGAGTTCTTCATGACTTGGTCGATGACGAGCTGCGAATCACCGCGGGCGTCGAGGCGTCTGACCCCTAGCTCGATGGCGATCCGCAATCCGTTGACCAGAGCTTCGTACTCGGCCACATTGTTGGACGCCGGGAAGTGGAGGCGCAGCACGTAGCGCTAGTGCTTTCCGAGGGGCGAGATGAAGAGCAGGCCCGCGCCGGCCCCCGTCTTCATCAGCGACCCGTCGAAAAACATGGTCCAGAGCTCCGGTTGGATCGGAGTCGTTGGCAGTTGGGTGTCGACCCATTCGGCCACGAAATCCGCCAACACTTGGGACTTGATGGCCTTCCGAGGGGCGAACGAGACCGTTTCGCCCATGATCTCCACCGCCCACTTTGCGATCCTGCCCGAGGCCTCTCGGCACTGGATGATCTCCCCCAGGGGGAAGGATGACACCACAGTTACCGGATGGGACTCGAAGTAGTGTCGTAGCTTCCGCCTTGTCAGGATCACAGCATACAGCAGCTTTTGAACTTGTGGGTAGCGGATCTTAGTCTCGGACAGCACTTCGCTGATGAAGTAGACCAGCCTCTGAACGGGCAATGTAAGCCCTTCCTCCTGCCTTTCGACCACAATCGCGGCGCTAACCACCTGAGTGGTCGCGGCGACGTAGACCAAGAGGGTTTCCCCGTCCGCCGGCGGCACCAAGACTGGCGCCTTTGTAAGGAGCGCCTTCAGGTTGCCGAGGGCTTCCTCGGCCTCAGGGGTCCAAACGAAACATTCGGCCTTCCTTAAGAGGCGGTACAGAGGCAGACCTCTTTCGCCGAGGCGTGAGATGAAACGGCTCAGGGCCGCGAGGCATCCCATGACCCTCTGTACCCCTTTTAAGTCCTTGATGGGTCCCATGCTGGTGATGGCCGCAATCTTCTCCGGGTTGGCTTCGATGCCTCGCTCAGAGACGATGAACCCTAGGAGCATGCCTCGGGGTACCCCGAAGACACACTTCTCAGGATTAAGCTTGACTCCTTTCGCCTTGAGACACCGGAATGTCACTTCAAGGTCGGAGAGGAGGTCGGAAGCCTTCCGTGTCTTGACTACGATGTCATCGACGTAGGCCTCGACTGTGCGACCGATGTGTTCACCGAACACATGGTTCATGCACCGCTGGTACGTCGCGCCTGCATTCCTCAAGCCGAACGGCATGGTGACATAGCAGTACATGCCGAACGGCGTGATGAAAGAAGTCGCGAGCTGGTCGGACTCTTTCATCCGGATCTGGTGATACCCCGAGTAGGCATCGAGGAAGGACAGGGTTTCGCACCCAGCAGTGGAATCCACGATTTGGTCGATGCGAGGCAGAGGGTAGGGAACCTTCGGACATGCTTTGTTGAGACCAGTGTAGTCTACACACATCCGCCATTTCCCCCCTTTCTTCCTCACAAGCACAGGGTTGGCAAGCCATTCGGGATGGAATACCTCTTTGATGAACCCTGCCGCCATTAGCTTGTGGATCTCTTCGCCAATCGCTCTGCGCTTCTCCTCGTCGAATCGGCGCAGAGGCTGCCTGACGGGTCGGGCTCCGGCCCGAATATCCAGCGAGTGCTCGGCGACATCCCTCGGTATGCCGGGCATGTCCGAGGGACTCCACGCAAAGACATCGGCGTTTGCGCGGAGAAAGTCGACGAGCACTGCTTCCTATTTGGGGTCGAGCCCGGAACCGATCCGGATCTGCTTGGTGGTGTCGCCACTGGGGTCGAGGGGGACGGCCTTGACCGTCTCCGCTGGCTCGAAGTTGCCGGCATGGCGCTTCACGTCTGGGACCTCCTTGGAGAGGTTCTCCAGGTCGGCGATGAGGGCCTCGGACTCGGCGAGGGCCTCGGCGTACTCCACGCACTCCACGTCGCATTCGAACGCGTGTTTGTACGTGGGGCCGACGGTGATGACCCCGTTGGGGCCCGGCATCTTGAGCTTCAGGTAGGTGTAGTTGGGGACGGCCATGAACTTCGCGTAGCATGGCCTCCCTAGCACGGCGTGGTAGGTTCCTCGGAACCCGACCACTTCGAACGTCAGGGTCTCCCTTCGGAAGTTGGAGGGTGTTCCGAAGCAGACTGGGAGGTCGAGTCGCCCGAGGGGCTGGACGCGCTTCCCAGGGATGATCCCGTGGAAGGGCGCAGCGCCTGCTCGGACGGAGGACGGATCGACGCGCAGAAGCTTGAGGGTCTCGGCGTAGATGATGTTGAGGCAGCTGCCCCCGTCCATCAGGACCTTGGTGAGCCTGACATCGCCGACAACGGGGTCGACGACGAGCGGGTATTTCCCCGGGCTCGGCACATGGTCGGGGTGGTCGGCCCAGTCGAAAGTGATGGGCTTGTCGGACCAGTCTAGGTAGACTGGCGCCGCCACCTTCACCGAGCAGACCTCCCGGCGCTCTTGCTTGCGGTGCCGAGCCGAGGTATTCGCCGCATGCCCTCCATAGATCATGAAGCAGTCGCGGACCTCGGGGAACCCCCCTGCTGGGTGATCTTCGTTCTTGTCGTCGTCGTGGGCCCTGCCACCCTCGGCGGGTGGCCCGGCCCTGTGGAAATGACGCTGAAGCATAACGCACTCCTCGAGGGTGTGCTTGACGGGCCCCTGATGGTAGGGGCACGGCTCCTTGAGCATCTTGTCGAAGAGGTTTGCACCTCCGGGGGGCTTCCGAGGGTTCTTATACTCGGCGGCGGCGACAAGGTCCGCGTCGGCGGCGTCGCGTTTCGATTGCGACTTCTTCTTGCCTTTCTTCTTGGCGCCGCGCGGAGCAGACGCCTCGGGAGCTTCTTCCGATGGGCGGCCCTGGGGCTGCTTGTCCTTTCGGAAGATAGCCTCGACCGCCTCCTGGCCGGAGGCGAACTTGGTGGCGATGTCCATCAGCTCGCTCGCCCTGGTGGGGGTTTTGCGACCCAGCTTGCTCACCAGGTCGCGGCAAGTGGTGCCGGCGAGGAACGCGCCGATGACATCCGAGTCGGTGATGTTGGGCAGCTCGGTGCGCTGCTTCGAGAATCACCGGATGTAGTCCCGGAGCGACTCCCCCGGCTGTTGCCGGCAGCTTCGAAGGTCCCAGGAATTCCCGGGGCGCACGTATGTGCCCTGGAAATTGCCAGTGAAGGCTTGGACCAAGTCGTCCCAGTTGGAACTCTGCCCCGGAGGCAGGTGCTCCAACCAGGCGCGAGCAGTGTCGGAGAGGAACAAGGGGAGGTTGCGGATGATGAGGTTGTCGTCGTCCGTTCCACCCAGTTGGCAGGCAAGGCGGTAGTCCGCGAGCCACAGTTCCGGTCTCGTTTCCCCCGAGTACTTTGTGATAGTAGTCGGGGGTCGGAACCGGGTCGGGAATGGCGCCCGTCGGATGGCCCGACTGAAGGCCTGCGGGCCGGGTGGTTCGGGCGAGGGACTCCGATCCTCCCCGCTGTCGTAGCGCCCCCCACGCCTGGGGTGGTAGCCTCGGCGCACCCTTTCGTCGAGGTGAGCCCGACGGTCGCGTCGATGGTGCTCGTTGCCGAGGTGGCCCGGGGCCGCAGGCGCGGTGTTGCGCGTGCGCCCGGTGTAGACCGAGGCTTCCCGCATGAATCGAGAAGTCGCGGCATGAGGTTCCGAGGGATATCCTTGCTTCCGGGATGCAGTGCTCTCGGCCCGCCGGGCCGCAGCGCCTTCCAGGAGATTCTTGAGTTCTCCCTGGATTCGCCGACCCTCGGTGGTTGACGGCTCCGGCATCGCGCGGATGAGCATCGCTGCGGTTGCCAGGTTCTGACCGACCCCGCTGGATGCGGGCGGCGGCCTGATCCTGACATCGTTGGCGACGCGGTGCTGGAGACCTTGGGGCAGATGACGTATTTCTCCGGCCAGGGGTTGGCCCACCCATGCCTGTCCGACGTCCCGACGGATCGGCTCAAGCGCTCCTGTTCCCTCGTTGAGCCTGGCCTGCGCCTCGCGGACTTGCTCGAGTTGTGGGTCGTAACCCCCCGCCGGAGCGGGGACCACAGCTAGCTCCCGTGGGATGTCGGCGCGAGGCACCGGCCTGGGGAGGTCACCATCCTCCGGCATGCCAAGATGGTTGCCTTCGGTGGGATCCCCTAGCTCGATGTGGAAACATTCGCGGCTTGGGCCGCAGCTCTCGTCGCCAAGGCTGCGGCTTCCATCGGAACAGTCGGATAGACAGTAGTCACATGCGGTCATGAAGTCCCGCACGGCACTGGGGTTGCCAAGTCCGGAGAAATCCCAACCGATGCTGGGATCGTCATCTTCCTCGGACCCAGAGGGCCCGCAGGTCGAGACGTCCGTCAGTCGGTCCCAAGGCGACCGCATACAGAACCTCAGTGGGGTTGCACTCGCCTCAATGAGAGCGCCCGCCAAAACGAGGTCGTTTGGCGGGTTGAGGCCGAATCGAAATGACGCAAGATGGGAGTTAGTCGTTACCTTTTGGTCGACGAGGAGCGACGTAGTCACACCGGGGACTGGTTGCGCCGTCATCTCTGGTTCGAGGGCGACGTCCTGCAGGCTTTCCGCGAGCGCGCCGGCGTCGTCTTCTTGCTCAAGGTCAGCGTGCCGCGGGGGGACGGCGCTCTCCTCCGTCTCGAACGCGAGGTCGACGTCCGGCGTGCCTTCCGTCGGGGCGTCGGGGGCGTCGATTCGCTCGACGGCCGACGAAGCGCGGCCTCCCGTCTGGCCTTGACGGCTCCGCCTCCTCCTCCGTTGGCGGGGGAGAGAACGGAGCGAGCCCGAATATTGCTCTTCCACCACGCGGGGAAGACGTCGTCGATTCCGCCGCCGGCGGGCGGGTTGTCGGCCGCCATTGTCGTAGTCGCGCGGCGGTGGAAGAAGTGTCATGTCGTAGCTGCCGTCGAAGGACATGAACTCGAGAGTCCTGAAACGAAGCACCGTCCCGGGCCGGAGAGGTTGCTGGAGACTGCCCATCTGGAGCTTGACGGGGAGCTGTTCGTCAGCACGCAGCAGGCCCCTACCTGGTGCGCCAACTGTCGGCGTTTCGAGACAGGGGGGTCCCTAAGCCGACGAGTGAGTGTGCTGCGTGCCCCAGCCCAGATGGGTCGAGCGCGTGGGCGAGCGCGAAGGGGGGAGAGGCGAGGTGGCCGGAGCCGAGCGTGAGAGAGGTGGAAGTCCCGCGGCCTTCGTGTTCGTCCCGCGCCCAGGTCAGGTGCGCTTGCAGTAGGGGGGTTACAAGCGTCCACGCGGGTGAGGGAAGCGAGCGGCCCCAAGAGAGCGCCTGTCCCGTCCTCGGTCCCGCGCGGCCAACCTCCTCTGAGAAGGCCCTGGTCCTTCCTTTTATAGTCGTAAGGAGAGGATCCAGGTGTACAATGGGGTGGTGTAGCAGAGTGCTACGTGTCTAGCGGAGGGAGAGCTAGCGCCCTAGGTACATGCCAATGTGGCAGCCGGAGAGATCTGGGCACCCTGCTGGCGTGATGTCGTGGCTGTCGGAGGTGCGGCGGAGCCTGATGGAGGGACAGCTGTTGGAGCGGTCGAGTCCCTGCTGACGTTGTCCTGCTTCCGTAAGAGAGCTGGGGGCCGCCGTCGTCATAGAGCTCGTGGAGCGCCATCATTGCCTCTCTGGCGGAGCTGGCCGGATGAGACGTCGGTCTTGTTCTCCGTGACCCGAGTCGATTCGGGGTGGGATGATGATGGCGCCTCCTGTTGACGTGGCGGTCTGTGCCCTAGGCAGGGCGACGTGGGGTTTCCTCCGAAGCCGAGGTTGAGTCTGCCTTCTGTTGCCGTGGCCGAGCCCGAGCCAAGGGGTCGGGCGAGGCGGAAGTCGTTCGGCCGAGGCCAGGGCGGAGTCCGAGCCCTGGGGTCGGGCGAGGCGGAGTTTCGTCGTCTTCCGGGTCTTAGCCCGAGTCCGAGCCCTGGGGTCGGGCGGAGCGGAGTTCGCCGTCTTCCGGGTCTTAGCCCGAGTCCGAGCCCTGGGGTCGGGCGGAGCGGAGTTCGCCGTCTTCCGGGTCTTAGCCCGAGTCCGAGCCCTGGGGTCGGGCGGAGCGGAGTTCGCGGGCTTCCGGGTCTTAGCCCGAGTCCGAGCCCTGGGGTCGGGCGGAGCGGAGTTCGCCGTGGCGCCTTTGGCAAGGCCTGACTGCCTGTCAGACTTACTCTGTCGAGTGGCACTGCAGTCGGAGTGGCGCAGGCGGCGCTGTCCTTCTGTCAGACTGGCCAGTGGAGCGGTGGAGTGACGGCGGTCACCTCGGCTCTGCCGGGGGCGCGTGTCAGGATAGAGGTGTCAGGCCACCTTTGCGTTAAATGCCCCTGCAATTTGGTCAGTCGGTGTGGTGATTTAGTCAAGGTTGCTTCTGAGCGAAGCCAAGGCCTTGGGCGAGCCGGTGATGTGTCCGCCATAAAAAGGGGGCCTCGGGCGAGACGGAAGTCTCTCGAGGTCGGCTGCCTTTGGCCGAGGCTAGGCTCGGGTGAAGCGTGATCGAGTCACTCGTGTGGACTGATCCCTGACTTAATCGCGCCCATCAGGCCTTTGCAGCTTTATGCTGATGGGGGTTACCAGCTGAGAATTAGGCGCCTTGAGGGTACCCCTAATTATGGTCCCCGACAGACACGCACCGACACAAGGATGTGGCAGAACGGATCGTGTCGCTGGCGCGGTCCCGGACCGACAAGACTTGTATGGAGCACACGTGGCCGTCTGATACATATTCCAAGAGTTGGTTCATTTTGCCCTAGTTAAGTGAATGAGCTCTATGTATCTAGGGTAGTTTAGACTAGTGAAAGAACCCTATATAAATAGGTGGGAGGGCTGTTGTGCACAACCATCTCTTTGGCTATCTCATTAGACTCTTGTTTAGAAAACCCTATTCTTTCATTTTTCCTAGCTTAGCATGAGATCTGTAGATGTTTTGAACTCCACGTCTGTGTTCTTGTATTCATCATATTGAGGAAGGGTGGCCGTAACCATCTACGGTCCAGCGTTCGTCAAATCATGTGCTCAGTTTGTGGTTGTTGCAGTTTTTTATTTGATTTTGTCTCCACTCTGGATTCCTCTCTTCTCTCTTTGGTTTTTGAGAGAACCTTTGTTTTCTTAAGTTATGGTTTGTGTTGGGGATAGCCTTGGGGTGAAGATCACTTGTTAGGCCACTACAAACATCTAGTTCAAGCAGTTTTTGGTTGTGATCCCAGTTCTATTTTGAGTTCATTTGAGAAAACCCCAAAAAAACCCAATCAAAGTGAGATTCTGAATTTGTTCATGGAGTTTTGATATGTTCTAGTTCAGCTCCATGAAACATTTTCTTTTCCTCTATGCTCAATGCCTACAAAATTTGAGAGGATTCTGTGCAGATTTTGAGGTGCGACACTCCCGCCCATCTATGTGGCACTGCGGCGCTCCGACACTGTCGGTCAACAGAGCGGCACTTCCGCTCATGCCGTTCTGAGCTTTTGATTCTGGTTTTCTACAGACAGTTGTGCTGTTTTTTCTCTAGCATTTTGGTGCAGTCAATTGACACTAGATTGATTTGCATAGTACCTCACTGCTTTTGGAGTCCCATGGGGTTTTGGGTTGAAATTTGGGATCAAGTCATTATGCTATCATGTAGAGAAAAATTTGTGGCTCCCATTCACTCCCCTCTGGTCCTTCAGACTTAAGTCTAATGCTTTGCAGTGCACCAGATTAATTACGCGGAGAGCATGTTTTTTGGGCTCAGAAGGCTTGCCACACCGGACCAGTCCGTTGTGCAATAGTGGTTCACCGGATCGATTATGTAGAGGGCTTATTTCTGGAAGAAGATTAAGGTGCAAACAGTTGGTGCACCGGACCTTCAGGACTATGGTCGGATTCAGATATCCAACGGTCGAGCTGATGTTGCACCGAAGTAGCAGGGTCCACGTCACACCTAACATCCTATTTAGAGAGGCCACTAAAATGGTAGTCTGACAGTGGTCTGGTGTGCACTGAACCAAGCACCACTCACGGGCCAGTGCACCCAAATTCAGTGAAGTTTTTACGAGATGGTTTTAATGTCTATTTGGTTGGTTGGGGCTATAAATACATGCTAACTAGCTCATTCAATAAAAAGAACCGAGTAGTAACTCTAATACACTAGAGCAACACTCCAAGTGATCGAAGCCTCCCTAGTGCCATGAAAGAGTGAATTGAGCATAAAGATAGCCATTCACATGTGAATTGTGATAGAACCTTATGAGAGTGCTAAAGAGAAGAGTATGTGTTGTGTTCTTGATTCTTGGTACAAGGCACCCATCCATTGTAAAACTAACAAGAGCCTTCAATGTGTGAAGCTCCTTGAGGAGACTTCAGTCTCTCGATTGAAAAATCAATAGGGAACTCAAGTTCAACGTTGATGATCACTTGAGTGAGGAAAGGGTTGAAAGATACCCAGTCCTTATCAGGGACTCCTCAATAGAGACTTATGTTTTGTTTGGAAACCGAACTCCGGTAAATAAATTGTCGTGTCTCTATTATGTTCTTTCCATTGCAATTTATTTTACTCATTTCCTCCCTAAGTTCTCTTGCGATTGATTCTCTTTATACATTCTTTTGTTGCTTAAATTTAAAATCCTTATATTCAAAAGAGCAACTACGTAGAAGAACTTCTCCCCTCACTCCGATTAACTCATATCTTATTCTAACCTCTAAATTGGGATCATTTTTGTGTTTAAGTGATAAATTTTAGGTTTTGCGTATTCACCCCCTCTAGACAACTTGTACCATCTCTAACTATGCATTGGCTCCTCATCCCACACTATATGTTGTCAAGGGATTTGAGTGATCTAAAGCCACCATAATGGTGAGTGAATCACAATGGTCTTGATTGTATGACATCTACACTATTGAACGTCTAGGATGAACCAAACGTCGTAGATGGCAAGATTGCCTAGCTTGCTTGTGGCAAATTGCAAGGCACCAAATGTGAATTTGTCTCCTGATGCAAATGTCATGGATGTCATCAACTCTTGCTTGATATTTGTGAGCCGCTGCCTCACACACCAAGTGTCAACGACTGTTCGACAGTAATTAACGAGATATGTCACGAGATCAAAATTTGAAGGTTATAGCACGAGAGACACAATGGTTTAGATAGGTTCGAGCTCTCAATATGAATGCACTATACCTTGTATGTGGTGGTCTATTGTATCTTGATCTTCAAGGGTTCCTCCTCTCCTTTTATATCCTAAGAAGGGAAGATGATTACATGGGAGACACCAAACTAGTTACCAAGTTCATGAATGAATCAAGTCAATTACCAAGTAATACATGAGTCTACCTCTATGTTTACAAGTTTGTCTCTTACTCACTCAAGATGCTTTCCATATTTGATCTTTAGGAAGCCTCTTCTCTACATACCTTCCTTAGGGGCTTATAGGCGAGTCATGGATCCATCCATTAGGACTTCTTTAGTAGGCTTAGTTGGACATCCATAGTACATATCATTTACAAGGATAATATAGATGGATAGAAATACAAAGACGACGCACATTTGTTGGATCTACTTTAGATGGTTATACACACATGAGAATAGATCTTCTGCAGTTAATTATATTGAGGTAACCATGTAATTAATTGAGATGACACATTCAATTAAAATCCAATAATGATTATTATTTTGGGGTCTTTGGTAGGGCTTTTCGAAGGTGGCTTATGCTCTGGATGCACTAATATTTAGTGAAGTCGTACCAAATAATATTTTTTGAAATGGGTTCATGTGAAGACCACTTCTCTCGTTTGTGTTAGTAGGGGAAGCAAAAAAAAAAGTTTAACCAACTTTAGCTCTCACATATTTTACAAAGACCATTCCACTATTGATTGATTTTGTCTTTCGATCCACATGCACAATAGTTGTGATTGACTATATTATTAATGTAACTAGACATCTGTATGACTAATGTAACTAGACAATTTTTTAAAAATAACATAGAAATTGTTTTACCGTTTTGTATTCTTTAAATTCTTAAAAAACAGTTTTAACAGAGAAGTCAGATCTAAAAGTATTTTTAGAAAAGACAAAGCTTTATTAAAGAAGATCTTAGATGGAAGAAGGTAAACTTAAAACTATACTTAAAATTATTACTAAGTTTTAGATAGTACGGATTAAATATAACCGTCAGATTTATTTGGACGTGCTGGATTGATCGATACCAACTTCTAACAGATTGATATGTTCCGTATATACCCACCCGACCACCCACCCCGCCGCTATCCCCAATATATCCCCACTCTTCGCCTCCTTTCTGGAGCAGCTAGGGTTCCGTCCTCGATCCGATCCGCCGAGTGCACACCACCTTTCCCCACTCCGATCGAATCGATGGCCGCCGAGGGCGAGAAGAAGATGATAACCCTCAAAAGCTCCGATGGCGAGGAGTTCGAGGTGGAAGAGGCGGTGGCGATGGAGTCGCAGACCATCCGCCACATGATCGAGGATGACTGCGCCGACAACGGTATCCCTCTTCCTAACGTCAACTCCAAGATCCTATCCAAGGTAATCGAGTACTGCAACAAGCACGTACATGCCGCCGCCGCCGCCGCCGCCGCCTCGAAGGCCGGTTCCGACGACGTGGGTGCCGCCTCCGCCAACAGCACCGCCGCCTCCGGTGAGGACCTCAAGAACTGGGATGCGGACTTCGTCAAGGTCGACCAGGCCACGCTTTTCGACCTCATCTTGGTAAAGGATCCTACCTCCAATTTGTCTATTTGTATTGGAGCCATATATTAGATCTATGCTCGGCTAGGGTTTGGAAGTTTACATACAGATCTGCATTGGATTTGTTCGTGGTTGATAGATGTTTATCATGTGCTGATTTCATAGAATCTGTGGCTATTTGATTGTAACGTAATGTTTTTATTCTGTTGATTGCATAGACTCTGCCTATTTGATTGTAACTTGTTTGTGGTTGATAGCTGTTTTTATCTCCTGCTGATTTGTGGCTGTTGGATTGTAACCTGATTATGTATGATGGTAAATTGGGTTATGAAGTGTATTATTGCTGTATCACAGAAAGGTTATGTTTTTATGAAGACAAATTACATCTGAAAGGATTAGTATTTGAAGCTGTAGTAGGTTTATGATTATATAATTGCTTTTGTTGCCATCTAATCGTAAGAATTGTTATCTATACGATGCTTAATCTTCATTACATGTTATCTTTGTCATTGTGGATGTCTAAATTTTCTGAAGTTTTGTGCTTATATGGTGCCATCCTTGTATTTTTGTGGTGACATCATTATTTTGAGAGATGATATATGATATTATGCATTGATTTCTATAATGATCTTCCTGTTTCTATATACACACAATGCTCTCTAGCTGCAGTATCTTTCCCTCTTTTATTAATGCAGAGTTATGTTCTCGCAGTGTGGTAGAAATTCTTAAATAGTGGGGTTTGTATTGCAAACGGTTGATTGGAATACCTGTCTGTCTCCTTTTTTGTGCATATGGCTATGATATCCTTGTCTTGCAAGTGGTTGATTGAAGTACATGTGTTGTGGACTCTCTCCTCGGGCGCCAGTACCAGCGACGCAACCGTGGCTTTGTGGGGGGGGGGGGGAGGTTAGCTGTTGCTAGTTTGTTTCAGTTAGTAGATGAGAATAACAGGGAGTCATCCTTATCCCTGTTTAGTTAGCAATGGGCTTATCCTAATTAGTTAGCGAGTCATATTTACCCCTGGTTAGATTGGGCTTATCCCAATTTGTTAGTAGATGAGCTCCTGATCTATAAAAGGGGCTTTAGCATGTACCTAGGAAATCATCGAAGAAGTAAAGTCTCCCCAGTTGAGTGGGACTTCTTCGGTCACCCTGGCCAGCATTCAGTATGGCCGTGGTGACAGCAGCAGTACCACTTCCAGTCGAGCCCCATATCCACTCGATTCCATCCTTCAATCTCATCTGCTGCTACACTCCTCTACACACACCATGGTGGCAACGTCATATCAATTTGATATCAGAGACCAACTACGCATTGACCTCCATGTACGTGAGAAAATTCAAGATTTGACACCTAATTCTCATGCCTTTCAAGATTTGACACCCTGGCTCACATGTCATTGTGATAGGGGTGTAAAATCATTGGCGACCAAAAAATCATTGTCGGCTATAGTTAGGTCACAGCACCATTGATGGCCTTGATGAAATGCGAGGTGTTCTGTTGGACGGACGAAGCAGAAGAGGCCTTCAAGCATCTCAAACAGGCCCTGATGACCGTCCCCTTGGTGCAGAAGCCAGACATGGAGCGCCGCTTCATCATTGACTGCGACACATCGGACGCAGGGTTTGGTGTGGTTCTGCATCAATGGCACCTCAACACCAGAAACTGCCGGCATACGTGCGGAACTGATTATTCTGGTACAAGCAGTTCGTCATTGGCAACCATACATCTGGGGTCGCCCGTTTGTTGACCGCACGGTCCACTACAACAAGTTCTGTTTGGATCAAAACAACAATCCCCCAACACACGTGGGTCAGCAAGCTGTTTGGCTATGACTTGGAGGTGGCATACAAGCTTGAAAAGCTTAATGGCACTGCTGATGCGCTATCTTGGGATGAAGAGACGGCAGACATCTACAACATATCCGCTCCAACATAAAGATCTCTGACTTTCTACGAGCTGAGGTCATGGCTGATCCACAAGTGGCTGTGGTCTGTGCTAAACTACAGGCTGGGACGGCACATGCTGCTGGTTGGTTCAAAGCCAATGGGCTGCTTCTGCTCCATGGCAAGATCTTTATCCCTGATGCTTCCTTCCTGTGGCTGCGACTGCTCTCCTTTGCCAATGATACCAGCCTAGTGGGTATTGAGAAGACAGTGAACCTTTGGTGGGCGTCCTTCTATAGCCCACACATTCTTCGTCGAGTATGCGAGTTTGTGGGTGGTTGTACAACCTGCCAGCGACACAAGTCAGAGCACCTCCACCCTGCTGGTTTGCTGCAGCCACTGCCGGTGTCGTCCTTATGGACTTCGTTGAAGGTTTCTCTAAAATTGGTGGCAAATCAGTCGTACTCACGGTGGTAGACACTAGACAGGTTCTCAAAACTTGGCCATTTTATTGCCCTGGGTCATCCATAACAGTTAGTGTGGCCAAATCCTTCCTTGAAAGGATTGTACGCCTCCATGGCTCAATTTATTTCCCTGCTCCATATCCAGTGACAGAGACAAGTCTTCACCAGCTCTTTCTGGACCAAGCTGTTCAAGCTAGCTGGAGTGGAGTACAATTGCATGAGTTCTGCCTTTCATCCTCAATCAGATGGGCAATCTGAAGTTGTTAATCGGGTGATCACAATGTATTTGAGGTGCTTGGCAGATCGGCCTAAATCCTGGTTGCAATGGCTATCGTCGGCTGAATTCTGCTATAACTCTTACTTTCAAACGTCGCTAGAATGCTCTCCATTCCAAGTTTTCTACGGCAGAGAACCGCTCTCGCTGCTGTCCTACCAGCCAGGGGCTGCAAGAGTGGCTGTTGTTGACAAGCAGTTGATGGCTCGGGAATAAGGACGAGTTTCTGGTTGAGATCCAGGAGCGATTAATTCAGTCCCAAGTTACCATGAAGCAGTACAAAGACAAGACTTGCTGGGAGGTCAACTTTCAGGTGGGGGATTGGGTCTGGTTACGCCTCGAGCAACACACAGCCGTCAGGGTAATAGCAGCCGCACCTTCTAAGTTGGGGCCAGAGTTCTTTGGACCCTATCAGATAGTGCAGTGCATTGGTGAAGTCTCCTACAAGTTGCAGCTGCCATCTCATGCCCGTATCATGACGTGTTCCACGTTTCCTTGCTCAAAAAGTTTGAAGGTTCAGCACCAGCATATATGGTACCTCTTCCGGAGATGTTACATGGGAGGGTGATCCCAACTCTAGAAAAGACCATAAGGGCACAACTCAACAAAGGGGTATGAGAGCTTCTTGTGAAATGGACACGGCGTGCAGAAGCTGACACAACATGGGAGCAGATTGAGGACTTTAAGTTGGCAGTTTCCAGCAGTAGAGCTCGTGGATGAGCCTTTGTTGGCAAGGGGGGAAATGTTGTGGACTCTTTCCTCGGACACCAATACCAGCGGCACAACCATGGTAGGGGGGACAGGATGTTAACTGTTGCTAGTGTGTTCTAGTTAGTAGATGAGAATAACAGGGAGTCATCCCTATCCCTGGTTAGTTAGCAATGGACTTATCCCAATTAGTTAGTGAATCATCTTTATCCCTGGTTAGATTGGGCTTATCCCAATTAGTTAGTAGATGAGCTCCTGGGCTATATAAGGGCTGCAATATGTACCTAAGAGATCAACAAAGAAGTAAACTCTCCCCAGTTGGCTGGGACTGCCCCAGTCTGTCCAGCATTCAGTGTCTGGCTTTGGTGATAGCAGCAGTACCACTGCCAGTCGAGTCCCATACCAACTCCGTTCCATCCCTCAAATCTCATTTGTTGCTACACTCTCCTCTACGTGTCTGTATCCTTATGCTTTTCCTATTGACACTGTTAGACATTCTGTACTGGCTCTTAATATGTTTTTAAATTAGTGCTAGTTAGTCAGGGAACCCAAGCAAAGCTCTTAACTCAATTCATTGGCTGTGTTTGTTTTAGTTTGAACTTGAGAGCTCTAGTGATAGTACCACTGCCAGTCGAGTCCCATACCAACTCCGTTCCATCCCTCAAATCTCATTTGTTGCTACACTCTCCTCTACGCACACCATGACAGCAACGCTGTATCAACATGTCTGTATCCCTATGCTTTTCCTATTGACACTGTTAGATATTCTGTACTGGCTCTTAATATGTTTTTAAATTAGTGCTAGTTAGTCAGGGAACCCAAGCAAAGCTCTTAACTCAATTCATTTAGTTTGAACTTGAGAGCTCTAGTGATAGTACCACTGCCAGTCGAGTCCCATACCAACTCCGTTCCATCCCTCAAATCTCATTTGTTGCTACACTCTCCTCTACGCACACCATGACAGCAACGCTGTATCAACATGTCTGTATCCCTATGCTTTTCCTATTGACACTGTTAGATATTCTGTACTGGCTCTTAATATGTTTTTAAATTAGTGCTAGTTAGTCAGGGAACCCAAGCAAAGCTCTTAACTCAATTCATTTAGTTTGAACTTGAGAGCTCTAGTGATACTATGGATGGATGTTGTCTATTACTTAATTTAATTATTTAGTTACAAATCATAAGTTTTTTCTGATGTTTAGGGAAAAGTTATGATTTATAACTAGATAGTTAAATTGGTTAATAGACCAATCCATCCACAATAATGCTATGTTCTCTTCGTTTTTTCAGGTTACTGTTGTGTTTCAGTTTTTATTTCACTATGCTTGCCTTTTTCCTGGGTAACGTGTTTTATCGCTTGAAGTTTCTCATTTCATTTACTTTGTCATTTCCTGGGTAACAAGTTTGGCTCTAATAACAGCATGAGCATGATAATATTGTTTTTTTGGTTTAGTTTTATTTTTCTTTCTCAAAGATCTTATTCTTATGGTATCAGTATCCACGTGATGTCTTCTGCATATATACCCAGCTTATTATTTCTGCTGTTTATAATACACCAAAGTTGTATAATTTGTAGTATGGTTGATGGTATCAGAATATATTTGATGATCCTGCTTATCATCTTTGACATGATACCTTTGAGAGCATATCCATAGACTATGGACATTGTTGTTTTGCTTTTGGTTTTGCATCTTTTTTATTGTCACACTGTTTTTGTTTGATTTTTGTATCGTAATTATATACTGTAAATTGTAATTATTGTTTGAGCACTGCTTCTGATTCGTTTCTCCCCTAATTTTATAGGCTGCAAACTATCTGAACATCAAGGGTCTGCTCGACCTGACCTGTCAGACTGTTGCTGACATGATCAAGGGCAAGACACCAGAAGAGATTCGCAAGACCTTCAACATCAAGAATGACTTCACCCCTGAGGAGGAAGAGGAGATCCGCAGGGAGAACCAGTGGGCCTTCGAGTAAGGAGGTGCTGGATCTATTGATGCCTAAGTTTGGTGGTGTCTACTACTATGTCTACTTTATGTTGTCCTAATGGTTGTAAGTATTTTGGGAGTCACTTTGCTTGCGAATGTCTCGCGTAAGACTTATGTTGGTCAATGGTCGGTTATTAACTTATTACCATGAAAGCACTTCGTCTGCTGCCCTAAGAGGTTTAGTCCCATTTGCATTATAACCAATTCAATCCTTGTGGATGATTTGTGTGATTCCATCGTGAATCTCATGGTAAAATATTTTCATTGTTGTGATACTGCCTATTCGCAGTCCAGTTGTATTTTTTGTTTTTTACTATTTGCTGATGTTGAGTTTTTTTCTTTTTGCTAGATTGACGTATGATTGATCTTATAGATGACATTGCAGGTCAGGTCTGACCTGACGCTAACAATTGATATTTTTTTGATCAAATTTACAGTCGAGGCCAATGCCCTAAGGCCCGGCCAGTGCTCTAAGGCCAGGTCATTGTCCAAGTGGAAGGATCAACATGACCCTTGTTAAGAAGAATAAGCAGTTCCATAACTGCACCTGTCGTCGGCTCAACAAAGGGACGTGGTCCAATGTCACCTGTTCAAGAACGGACGTGGCCCACGATCTCAACTTTCAACACGATCTCAACTTTGAACAGACATGTCTTTTCTGTAGGCCGGTGCCTTCATGTAACAAAGCAATAAAGGAATCAGACCGTTGATTCATTTGAGAATACTCGTCACATTACAGTTTACTTGAACATGTTATCAAGCACTGCTCTACGAAAGTTATCAAGCACTGCTCTACGAAAGCAAAACAAGGTCAGAGAACTCCGACAACCAGGAAGAACAAGGTAAAAACACCCGTGTGCATCGGATTATGCCAAAGTCAATCTGATGGAGGAAGAATTATGACTTGTAGATAGTGGTACCACTAACTCTATTCTTCTGGAAATAAGGTATTTCTAAACTCTCACAAAGAGGCCAAGAAATGATTTGGCAATCGCTGAGCGTGATGCAAAAATAGTTGGCTCTAGACGAGCGACTATTACGCTTCCTATAGGTACACAAGTCACTATCGAGGATGATTTATTATATCTTTATTCAACTCGTACCCTTCTGAGTTTTCGAGATATTCGAAAAGGTGGTTTATATATTTCTACTCATATAGAAAATAATGAGGAATTTTTTCTCATTTCCAAACCTTCTGAATATGATGTTAACATTATGGAAAGAATACTTGGCATGCATGTCTTGGTCACCCTGGAATAGGGATGATGCCAGAAATCCCAGGTAGTTGCATTGGTCATGATTTAAAGTATGATAAATTACCTAAACCATCTGATTTTAAATGTACATCATGTGCAACGGAAAAGCTAATCTTAAGACCATCTCCTCTTAGGATTTATGCTGAACCACTCAAGTTCCTTGAACGAATTCAAGGTGACATTTGTGGACCCATACAACCATTATCTGCACCGTTCAGATACTTCATGGTATTAATAGACACATCTACAAGATGGTCGCGCGTGTGTCTTCTATCTACATGTAAGCATGCTTTTGCTAAAATCATGACACAAGTCATTCGATTATTAATGCACATTATCCTGAACATCAAATCTAGAAAATCCGTGTAGATAATGCGGTTGAATTCTCTTCTAGAGCATTCAATGATTATTGTATGGCCTAGGGAATATATATTGAACATTATGTGCCTTATGTACATACTTAAAATGGTTTAGCTGAATCTCTTATTAAGAGGATCAAACTCATCGCAAGACCTTTACTTCATGAATGCAATTTACCTACTTCTTGTTAGGGTCATGCCGTTTTACACGCTGTTGATCTTATTCAACTTCACCCAACTGCATATCATACCACATCTCCGTTGCACCTGGTACGAGGAAATCCTCCAAATATCTCCCATCTGCGGAAATTTGGATGTACGGTTTACACCCCTGTATCACCGCCTCAGCGAACAACTATGTGACCTCATAGGAAATTGGGCATCTATGTGGGATATCAATCCCGATCGATCATCAAATAACTAGAGCCCCTTACAGGGAATTTGTTCACAACTCGTTTCGCTGATTGCATCTTTAACGAGGATCATTTCCGACATTAGGGGGAGAATTCAAGTATCCTAATGAATGCCAGTAAATCAATTGGGAGGACAAATCCATCCTGTCCTCGGATCCTCGAACCCAGGAATCTAAACATCAAGTTCAGAAAATTATAGAATTGCAACGTTTTGCTAATAATCTGACTGATGCCTTTACTGACTATAATGGTGTCACAAAATCCTTGAATCCTGGTGTTAATGCGCCCAGTCGAGTGGAGGTACCAAGAAAAATCATTCAACCATATTCTCAACTGAAGAGGGGGAGGACTGCTAAGCAGGATAATGCTTGTACTAAGCGTCAAAGGAAAGAGAGGAACATACAATCCTCCAAATCAGTAAATGAAAGTCAACCACCACTCCACCAGTTGATGGACACCGAGCGGATACTGTACATCCACAAACCAACACTCATGTACACAATTTTGATGTTGCTGGTACATCTGAATGACCCATATCTACTCTTCCTGTGAATCAAGAAGACTTTCACGGGGTACAGGAGATTTCCATTAATTATACTAGTTCTAGAGAATTGTATGATTGTAAAAATACGGTCATTAATTCATGCTTCTCATCAATCATTGTTGGTAACCTTCTATCTGACCCAGATCCTAAATCCATGACAGAGTGTCAACAATGCTCGGACTGGACTAAATGGAAGGAAGAAATTTACTCTTAATTATCCTCACTAGCAAAAAAGAAAGGTATTCACCTCAGTGATACCTACTGAAAGGGAATTAGGCTTACACCTTTTTCCTAATTGATTTTGGTGGTTGAATTGCCCAACACAAATAATTGGACTAATTAGTTTGCTCTAGTCTATAAGTTCTACAGGTGCCAAAGGTTCACAATAAGCCAATAAAAAGACCAAGAAAGGGTTCAAACAAAGAGAGCAAAAGACATCCCGAAAGGCACCCGGTCTGGCGCACCGGACTGTCCGGTGTGCCACCGGACAGTGTCCGGTGCACCAGGGCACTCGAAACTGAACTCGCTACCTTCGGGAAAATCAAAGGGCGCTCCGCTATAATTCACCGGACTGTCCGGTGAAGCACCGGACAGTGTCCGGTGTCATACCGGACTGTCCGGTGTGCCAGCGGAGCAACGACTACTTCGCGCGCAACGGTCGACTGCAACGCATTTAATGCGCGCTTGCGCACGCAGAGGACAGAGCACGCGCAGTTGGTGCACCGGACAGTCTACAGGACCTGTCCGGTGCACCACCGGACAGCCCAGAGGCCCCACCTGTCAGAGCTCCAACGGTCGAACCCCAACGGTTGGCTGAGTGGCTGGCGCACCGGACTGTCCGGTGCGCCATGCGACAGCAGCCTTCCAACGGCCATATTTTGGTGGTTGGGGCTATAAATACCCCAACCACCCACATTCAATAGCATCCAAGTTTCCCACCTTCAACACATTACAAGAGCTATAGCATTCAATTCTAGACACTCCAAAAGATCAAATCCTCTCCCAAGTCCGGAATCACTCCAAATCAAATAGTGACTAGAGAGAGCGACATTTGTGTTCATTTGAGCTCTTGCGCTCGGATCGCTTCTTTTCTTTCTCATTCTTCTTGTGATCAAACTCATTTGTAATCAAGGCAAGAGACACCAATTGTGTGGTGGTCCTTATGAGAACTTTGTGTTCCGATTGATTGAGAAGAGAAGCTCACTCGGTCTAAGTGACCGTTTGAGAGAGGGAAAGGGTTGAAAGAGACCCGGTCTTTGTGACCACCTCAACGGGGAGTAGGTTTGCAAGAACCGAACCTCGGTAAAACAAATCATCGTGTCTTACGTTTTATTTGCCCGCGATTTGTTTTTCACCCTCTCTCTCGGACTCGTTCTTATCTCTAACGCTAACCCGGCTTGTAGTTGTGCTTAAGTTTATAAATTTCAGATTCGCCCTATTCACCCCCCTCTAGGCGACTTTCAATTGGTATCAGAGCCCGGTGCTTCATTAGAGCCTAACTGCTCGAAGTGATGTCGGGAGCATCCGCCATGAGGGATCTCGGGACCGGCGACAAGACCGCAAGCTCGGGAAGAACTCACTCAAGGGAGTCCGCCCACAAGCACAAGGAGGAATCCTCTTCCTCCATCAAGTCCCATCGGATGGGTGACAAGAAGAATAAGATGAGGAAGGTGGTCTACTACGAGACCGACTCTTCGTCACCCTCCACCTCCGGCTCGGAATCGGCCTCCACCACTTCAAAGCGCCATGAGCGCAAGAAGTATAGTAAGATGCCCCTTCGCTATTCTCGCATTTCTAGACGCACTCCATTACTCTCCGTTCCATTAGGCAAACCACCTATGTTTGAAGGTGAAGATTATTCTATGTGGAGTGATAAAATGAGGCATCACCTAACCTCACTCCACAAAAGCATATGGGATATTGTTGAGTGTGGAGTGCAGGTACCAAAGAAGGGAGACAAGGATTATGACTCGGAGGAGGTCGAACAAATCCAACACTTCAACTCCCAAGCCACGACTATACTCCTCGCCTCTCTAAGTCGAGAGGAGTATAATAAGTTGCAAGGGTTGAAGAGTGCAAAGGAAATTTGGGATGTGCTAAAGATCGCGCACGAAGGAGACGAGGTGACCAAGATCACCAAGCGGGAGACGATCGAGGGGGAGCTCGGTTGCTTCCGGCTTCGCCAAGGGGAGGAGCCACAAGATATGTACAACCGGCTCAAGACCTTGGTAAACCAAGTACGCAACCTCGGGAGCAAAAAATGGGATGACCATGAAATGGTTAAGGTTATTCTTAGATCACTTGTGTTCCTTAACCCTACGCAAGTTCAATTAATTCGTGGTAATCCTAGATATACACTAATGACTCCCGAGGAAGTAATAGGAAATTTTGTGAGCTTTGAGTTGATGATCAAAGGCTCAAAGAAAATTATCGAGCACGACGACCCCTCCATGCCCGAAGCACAACCGGTCGCATTCAATGAGAAAGAGGAATCTACATCAAGTAGACCACCCATCGATGCCTCCAAGATCGACAATGAGGAGATGGCACTCATCATCAAGAGCTTCCGCCAAATCCTCAAGCAAAGGAGGGGGAAGGATTACAAGCCCCGCTCAAAGAAAGTTTGCTACAAGTGTGGTAAGCCCGGTCATTTTATTGCAAAATGTCCACTATCTAGTGACAGTGACAGGGGCGACGACAAGAAGGGAAAGAGGAGAGAAAAAAAGAGATACTACAAGAAAAAGGGTGGCGATGCCCATGTGTGTCGCGAGTGGAACTCCGACGAGAGCTCCTCCGACTCCTCCTCCGACGAGGACGCCGCCAACATCGCCGTCACCAAGGGACTCCTCTTCCCCAACGTCGGCCACAAGTGCCTCATGGCAAAGGACGACAAAAGGAAGAAGGTAAAATCAAGATCCTCCACTAAATATGCTTCCTCTAGTGATGAAGATAATTCTAGTGGAAATGAGGAGGATAACTTGCGCGCCCTTTTTGCCAACCTAAACATGCAACAAAAAGAAAAATTAAATGAATTAATTAGTGCTATTCATGAGAAGGATGAACTCTTGGACACCCAAGAGGACTTCCTAATTAAGGAAAATAAGAAGTATGTTAAGGTCAAAAATGCTTACGCTCTAGAAGTAGAAAAATGTGAAAAACTATCTAGTGAGCTAAGCACTTGCCATGATACTATTGTCAACCTTAGAAATGAGAATGCTAAATTAATTGCTAAGGTTGATTCAAATGTATGTGATGATTCAATTTCCAATCTTAGAGATGATAATGCTAATTTGTTTGCTAAGATTGAAAAATTAAATGATTCTCTTGCTAGCCTTAAGATTGAAAATGAAAAATTAATTGCTAAGGCTAAAGAATTAGATGTTTGCAATACTTCCATTTCCGATCTTAGAGATAACAATGATATTTTACGTGCTAAGATTATTGAACTTAATTCTTGCAAACCCTCTACATCTGCCATTGAGCATGTCACTATTTGACTAGATGTAGAGATATTAACATTGATGCTATTCATGATCATATGGCTTTAATTAAACAACAAAATGATCATATAGCAAAGTTAGATGCTAAAATTGCCGAGCATGACTTAGAAAATGAAAATTTTAAATTTGCTAGAAGCATGCTCTATAGTGGGAGACGCCCTGGCATCAAGGATGGCATTGGCTTCCAAAAGGGAAACAATGTCAAACTTAATGCCCCTCCTAAAAGATTGTCAAACTTTGTTAAGGGCAAGGCTCCCATGCCTCAGGATAACGAAGGTTACATTTTGTACCCTGTCGGTTATCCCGAGAGCAAAATTAGGAGAATTCATTCTAGTAAGTCTCACTCTGGCCCTAATCATGCTTTTATGTATAAGGGTGAGACATCTAGCTCTAGGCAATCAACCCGTGCAAAATTGCCTAAGAAGAAAACTCCTACTGCATCAAATGATCATAACATTTCATTTAAAACTTTTGATGCATCTTATGTGCTAACCAACAAATCAGGCAAGGTAGTTGCCAAGTATGTTGGGGACAAACACAAGGGCACCAAGACTTGTGTTTGGGTACCCAAAGTTCTTGTATCTAATGCCAAAGGACCCAAAACCGTTTGGGTACCTAAAATCAAGAACTGAACTTGTTTTGTAGGTTTATGCATATGGGAGCTCAAGTTGGATCATCGATAGCGGGTGCACAAACCACATGACAGGGGAGAAGAAGATGTTCTCCTCCTATGAGAAAAACCAAGATCCCCAACGAGCTATCACATTCGGGGATGGAAATCAAGGTTTGGTAAAATGATTGGGTAAAATTGCTATATCTCCTGACCATTCCATTTCCAATGTTTTTCTTGTAGACTCTTTAGATTATAACTTGCTTTTAGTTTCGCAATTATGTAAAATGGGCTACAACTGTCTTTTTACGGATATAGGTGTTACTGTCTTTAGAAGAAGTGATGATTCAGTAGCATTTAAGGGAGTGTTAGAGGGTCAGCTATACTTAGTAGATTTTGATAGAGCTAAACTTGACACTTGCTTAATTGCTAAGACTAACATGGGCTGGCTCTGGCATCGTCGACTAGCACATGTTGGAATGAAGAATCTTCATAAGCTCCTAAAGGGAGAACACATTTTGGGACTTACAAATGTTCATTTTGAGAAAGACATGATTTGTAGCGCATGTCAGGCAGGGAAGCAAGTCGGTATTCATCATCCACACAAGAACATTATGACGACTGACAGGCCACTCGAGCTCCTACACATGGACCTATTCGGCCCGATAGCTTACATAAGCATCGGCGGGAGTAAGTACTGTCTAGTTATTGTGGATGACTATTCTCACTTCACTTGGGTGTTCTTTTTGCAGGAAAAATCTCATACCCAAGAGACCTTAAAGGGATTCTTAAGACGGGCTCAAAACGAGTTCGGATTAAGGATCAAGAAAATTAGAAGCGACAACGGAACGGAGTTCAAGAACTCTCAAATCGAAGGCTTTCTTGAGGAGGAGGGCATCAAGCATGAGTTCTCCTCTCCCTACACGCCACAACAAAATGGTGTAGTGGAGAGGAAGAATAGAACTCTATTGGACATGGCAAGAACCATGCTTGATGAGTACAAGACTTCGGATCGGTTTTGGGCGGAGGCGGTCAACACCGCTTGCTACGCCATCAACCGGTTGTATCTACACCGAATCCTCAAGAAGACATCATATAAACTCCTAACCGTAAAAAGCCCAATGTTTCATATTTTAGAGTCATTGGTAGCAAATGTTTTATTCTTGTTAAAAGAGGTAGAAAATCTAAATTTGCTCCTAAGACTGTAGAAGGCTTTTTACTAGGATATGATTCAAACAACATATAGAGTCTTTAACAAGTCCTCCGGACTAGTTGAAGTTTCTTGTGACATTGTGTTTGATGAGACTAATGGTTCTCAAGTAGAGCAAGTTGATCTTGATGAGATAGGTGATGAAGAGGCTCCGTGCGTCGCACTAAGGAATATGTCCATTGGGGATGTGTGTCCTAAGGAATCCGAAGAGCCTCTAAATGCACAAGATCAACCATCTTCCTCCATGCAAGCATCTCCACCAACCCAAGATGAGGATCAGGCTCAAAATGATGAAGTAGAAAATCAAGAAGTTGAGCCACCTCAAGAGGAGAGCAATGATCAAGGGGGAGATGCCCATGATCAAGATGAGGAAGAAGAACAAGCTACAAGGCCGCCACACCCAAGAGTCCACCAAGCAATCCAACGAGATCACCCCGTGAACACCATCCTCGGCGATATTCAAAAGGGGGTAACTACTCGATCTCGTGTTGCTCATTTCTGTGAACATTACTCTTTCGTTTCCTCTATTGAGCCACACAAGGTAGAGGAAGCACTACAAGATTCGGATTGGGTGGTGGCGATGCAAGAGGAGCACAACAACTTCACTAGGAATGAGGTATGGCACTTAGTTCCACGTCCTAATCAAAATGTTGTAGGAACCAAGTGGGTCTTCGGCAACAAGCAAGATGAGCATGGTGTGGTGACAAGGAACAAAGCCTGACTTGTGGCCAAGGGTTATTCACAAGTCGAAGGTTTGGATTTTGGTGAAACCTATGCACCCGTAGCTAGGCTTGAGTCAATTCACATATTACTTGCCTATGCTACTTACCATGGCTTCAAGCTTTATCAAATGGACGTGAAAAGTGCCTTCCTCAACGGACCAATCAAGGAAGAGGTCTATGTTGAGCAACCTCTCGACTTTGAAGATAGTGAGTACCCTAATCACGTATATAAACTCTCTAAGGCGCTTTATGGGCTCAAGCAAGCCCCAAGAGCATGGTATGAATGCCTAAGAGATTTTCTTATCACTAATGGCTTCAAAGTCGGAAAGGTCGATCCTACTTTATTTACTAAAACTCTTGATAATGATTTGTTTGTATGCCAAATTTATATTGATGATATTATATTTGGGTCTACTAACGAATCTACTTGTGAGGAATTTAGTAGGATCATGACACAAAAATTCGAGATGTCTATGATGGGGGAGTTAAAGTACTTCTTAGGATTTCAAGTAAAGCAACTTCAAGAGGGCACCTTCATTATCCAAACGAAGTATATTCAAGACATTCTAAACAAGTTTGGGATGAAGGATGCCAAGCCCATTAAGACACCCATGGGAACCAATGGGCATCTCGACCTCGACACGGGAGGTAAATCCGTCGATCAAAAGGTATACCGGTCGATGATTGGCTCTTTACTCTATTTATGTGCATCTCGATCGGACATAATGCTTTCCGTATGCATGTGTGCAAGATTCCAAGCCGACCCTAAGGAAGCTCACCTTACGGCCGTAAAATGAATCTTGGTTTATACTCCTAAGTTTGGGCTTTGGTATCCTAGGGGATCCACATTTGATTTAATTGGTTATTCGGATGCCGATTGGGCGGGGTGTAAAATTAATAGAAAGAGCACATCGGGGACTTGCCAGTTCTTGGGAAGGTCCCTGGTGTCTTGGGCTTCAAAGAAGCAAAATTCCGTAGCTCTTTCTACCGCCGAAGCCGAGTATATTGCCACAGGCCATTGTTGCGCACAATTACTTTGGATGAGGCAAACCCTTAGGGACTATGGTTACAAATTAACCAAAGTTCCTCTTCTATGTGATAATGAGAGTGCAATCCGCATGGCGAATAATCCCGTTGAGCATAGCCGCACTAAACACATAGCCATTCGGTATCATTTCTTAAGGGATCACCAACAAAAGGGAGATATCGAGATTGCATATATTAACACTAAGGAACAATTAGCCGATATCTTTACCAAGCCACTAGATGAACAAACTTTTAACAAACTTAGGCACGAGCTAAATATTCTTGATTCTAGGAATTTCTTTTGATGTCTTGCATACATAGCTCATTATATACCTTTGATCATATCTCTTTCATGTGCTATGACTAATGTGTTCTCAAGTATATTTCAAACCAAGTCATAGGTGTATTGAAAGGGAATTGCAGTCGTCGGCGAAGACAAAGGCTTCCACTCCACTCCATCGAATTACTCATCCTTCGTCGTCGCTCCGAGCAACTCTCCAACTTTGGTATAATCTTCACTCCTATTTTTCGCCAAAGGGGGAGAAATTAGTTACAAAGGGCTTATATTTCACTCAAGTATCCGTTTTTGGCGATTCATGCCAAAGGGGGAGAAAGTATTAGCCCAAAGCAAAAGGACCGCACCACCAACCATTTTCAAAAGGTTTTAAAATGATGAATTTTTCAATTGATATCTTAGTATATTCAAAAGGGGGAGAAAGTAGCATTTTCAAAATTGGTATCTTAAAACCCTCTTGAACATTAAGAGGAGGATTTTATTGAGGGGGAGTTTTGTTTAGTCAAAGGAAAAGCATTTGAAACAGGGGGAGAAAATTTAAAATCTTGAAAATGCTTCTCAAAATCTTATCCATTTACCTTTGACTATTTGCAAAAGGACTTTGAAAAGAATTTACAAAAGAATTTGCAAAAGCAAAACATGTGGTGCAAGCGTGGTCCAAAATGGTGAAAATAAAGAAACACTCCATGCATATCTTATGAAAATACTTATTGGCTCAATTCTAAGTAACCTTTGCACTTACAATTATGCAAACTAGTTCAATTATGCACTTCTATATTTGCTTTGGTTTGTGTTGGCATCAATCACCAAAAAGGGGGGGATTGAAAGGGAATTAGGCTTACACCTTTTCCTAATTGATTTTGGTGGTTGAATTGCCCAACACAAATAATTGGACTAACTAGTTTGCTCTAGTCTATAAGTTCTACAGGTGCCAAAGGTTCACAATAAGCCAATAAAAAGACCAAGAAAGGGTTCAAACAAAGAGAGCAAAAGACATCCCGAAAGGCACCCCGGTCTGGCACACCGGACTGTCCGGTGTGCCACCGGACAGTGTCCGGTGCACCAGGGCACTCGAAGCTGAACTCGCTACCTTCGGGAAAATCAGAGGGCGCTCCGCTATAATTCATCGGACTGTCCGGTGTCACATCGGACTGTCCGGTGTGCCAGCGGAGCAACGACTACTTCGCGCGCGACGGTCGACTGCAACGCATTTAGGGTGTGTTTGGTTTGACTTTTGGCTTTGGCTTTTGTCTCCTTAAAATCCAAAAGCCAACCAAAGGGCTGGATCCAGGAAGCAGCTTTTTCTAAAAGCCGACTTTCTCGTAGTGCAAATCTGAAAGCACCCTTGGACCTGCTTTTAGTGGCTTTTCGGATAGAACTGTGAAACATATATCGAAGAATTTTTAACGACTTTTAGTAGTTTATACCAAACGGTTTTTAGCTTTTTAACAGCTTACAGCATACAACTGCTTTTTCCACAGCTCACAGCCCACAACAACTTTTTTCACAGTCACAGCCCAACCAAACAGACCCTTAATGCGCGCTTGCGCGCGCAGAGGACAGAGTGCGCGCAGTTGGCGCACCGGACAGTCTACAGGACCTGTCCGGTGCACCACCGGACAGCCCA